>NC_058080.1:313617630-313977630 GCF_014858855.1 Bufo gargarizans
GTATAAGGAGAGGAGAGATGAGAACTGTTTATCTATCACCACTAGAACCTCCTGTGTTCTTCCCTGTCCATTATACTATAAGCATTGATAAGCAGGATGCTCTAGTGATGATAGAAAATCAGTTATCACCTTTCCTGTGTTTTCTGCTGTCCTTATACTATAAACAGTGATAAGCAGGCTGTTATAGTGGTGATAGATAAAACACAGGAAAGGTGCTAACTGATTTTCTATCATCACTAGAACATCTTGCTTATCAATGTTTATAGTATAATGGACAGGGGAGAACACAGGAGAGGTGAGAACTGATTATCTATCACCACTAGAAAACAGTGCTTATCACTGTTTATAGTATAAAGACAGCAAAGAACACAGGAGAGCTCAGAACTGATTTTCTATCTTCACTAGAGCATCATGCTCATCAATGTTTATAGTATAAGGACAGGGAAGAACACAGGAGGAGAGAGCTACCACTAGAACATCCTGTTTATCACTATTTATAGTATAAGGATAAGAAAAAACACAGGAGAGGGAAGAACTGATTATCATCACTAGAAATCCAAGGGCCTTGTAGTTGCATCAAGGTACCTAGTATAAGGGACAGAAGAGAACACATGAGAGGGAAAACAATAGTTACTCTTACCGGTAATTGTTTTGTTTTTCTTGAAACCCATGATGACACCCATGCAACTAGGACCTCCTATCCAGGACAGGAAACCTAAAGAGATATGGCATGCTATTCCATCCGTTTTGCGTTTAGTTGGACCATCATTTATTTTTCAACAGGACAATGACCCCAAACACACCTCCAGGCTGTGTAAGGGCTATTTGACCATGAAGGAGAGTGATGGGGTGCTGCGCCAGATGACCTGGCCTCCACAGTCACCGGACCTGAACCCAATCGAGATGGTTTGGGGTGAGCTGGACCTCAGAGTGAAGGCAAAAGGGCCAACAAGTGCTAAACATCTCTGGGAACTCCGTTAAGACTGTTGGAAGACCATTTCAGGTGACTACCTCTTGAAGCTCATCAAGAGAATGCCAAGAGTGTGCAAAGCAGTAATCAAAGCAAAAGGTGGCTACTTTGAAGAACCTAGAATATGACATATTTTCAGTTGTTTCACACTTTTTTGTTATGTATATAATTCCACATGTGTTAATTCATAGTTTTGATGCCTTCAGTGTGAATCTACAATTTTCATAGTCATGAAAATAAAGAAAACTCTTTGAATGAGAAGGTGTGTCCAAACTTTTGGTCTGTACTGTATATCTATATACCTCCCTTTAAAAAAAAAAAAATTCTATTTGCGAGAGAAAAATAGAAGATAAAGAATTTAGGGGGCTGCATCTGAGTCAAGATGGGGCTGCATCTGAGTCAAGATGCAGTCTGTAATGTCTAAAAATGGTATGGGGAGAGCTCCAAGTAGCAAATCTGCATATCTGGGCCAGAGAAGCAATCGCTCTTTCTGCCCAAGAGGCTGCCACAGATCTGGTGGAATGAGCCTGAACCCTGAAGGAGGAGTCAGGTTAAGGGAAGAATAGGCCAGGGAATCGGAATTCTTTACCCATCTAGCAATAACACTAGTAGAGACTTTGCACCCTCTAGCGTTACCCAAAAACTGAATAAGGAGATTCTCATCTATTCTCCAAGATGAAATGGAGTCTAGGTAAAATACTAAACACCTTCTGACATCCAGGTAATGGAATCTTTCTTCCAACATATTGGTTGGATTTGGACAGAAGGAGGGAAGAAACAAACCTGACTTCTATGACCACCTTAGGCTGAAATGATGGAAGCGGTCTAATAATCACCTTGTCCTCTAAAATGGTAGTATAGGGAGGAAAGGCAGAGAAAGCCTGAATTTCTGAAACCCGTCTAGCAGATGTTATAGCTAAAAGGAAGGCCATTTTGAAAGTAAGCATTTTAATAGAAATCTCACTTAATGGTTCAAACGGCTTTTGCGATAGGGCCGAAAGGACAGTATTCAAATCCCAAGGGGGAGACAAGGGTCCTAAAGAAGGGGGCATTCTTGATTCTGCCGACAAGAATCTTTTAATCCATAGATGATCTGCTAAACTGGGATCAAATAAATAACTTAAAGCAGCTATCTGGACTTTCAATGTAGATGCTTTAAGTTTCCTGTCTAGCCCTCCTTGCAAAAATTCTAGGATCTTTGATCTTCGTTCAGGAGACTTAAAGGGTCTGGGGTATGTCCTAAGAAGGCTGAAAAAACATTCCAAACTTTGTTATATTTTCTTGAGGTAACCACCTTCCTACTCTTCAGCACAGTGGAGACTACTTTGGCGGATAATCCCCTTCTAGACCAAACTTCCCTTTCCAAATCCACACCGAGAGATGGAGAATTCCTGGGCTAGGATGGACTAGCGGACCCTGGTACAGAAGATCCTCTTTCAACGGAAGGGGCCACGGAGGCTCTACTGCCAACTTTAGCAGACTGGAGTACCAGGACCTCTTTGGCCACATTGGAGCTATCTGGATAACCGAGGCCCCCTGTCTTTCTAATTTCTTCAATACCTGGGCAATAAGGCAAAATGGAGGAAAGGCATACCCTTACTCCTGTTTCCAGTCCTGTGCTAACCCATCTATTGCTAATGGGCCGTCCAAATGGTTGAGGGAGAAGAACCTCTCTAGTTTTCTGTTGACTCTTGAGGGAAGAACTGTGGGAAGACCATACCTCTTGACTATTTGCAAAAAAAAATCTTTGTTTAAACACCATTTTCCTTGTTTTAAGGAGACTCGACTTAGGAAGTTTGCTATGACATTCTCCTTCCCCTTCAGATGCACTGCTGACAGAAAAAGCCTTCTTTCCTCCGCTATATAAAAGATCTTCTGGCATAGAAGTAAAAGGGAAGGGACTCTCGTTTCCCCTTGACGGTTTATTTAGGCCACTGTTGTAGAATTGTCGGAATAGAAGACAATTTTCCTGTGTTTTACCTCTGGTATAGCCAACTTCAGTGCCATCTCTTCTGCCTTTAACTCCTTGAAATTGGAGGATGCTTTCCTTGTGTTCAAGTCCCATCTCCCATGTTTATCACTGAAAAATTTACCTACTTAAAACTTAACTTTTATATTGGGTATTAGCTAAAATATGTCCCACAAATAGATAAATATTGTAGATGACTGCAATTGGTTATCTGGCAAATAAACATATGTTTATAGGCACAGGGCACCACATTCAACATATAATAATGTTTCTTTTGACACTGTATTTTTATGACCACAAACGGTTAGATGTACATTTTAGATGACTTTACGTCATAAAATAGGAAAATCATGCAATTTTATTTCAAGACACAGAGGCTCCTATTGCGAGTTCAAAGACGACCCGTAACCGACGAGAAAGCATGAAGTGGCGGCCGAAAGTAGAATTCCCTGAAGGTGGAAACTCTGGACCAATCTGCCAATCTCATGACGTCTTCCAGTTTAGCACCTGCTACCGACATAGAAGTGGCTGCCGCTCCTCTGGTGGAATGAGCCATGAAGACTGACGTATCCACTCCTGCTAAGGACATAACCCACTTAACCTATCGAGCCAACGTAGTGCTGGTGACAGGGGAGAAGGGCTGATGGAACGAGAGAAAAAGCTGGGGAGACGCGGGAGAGCGATATGCCAACATATGAGCCTCATATTCCCTGAGGCAGAGTACCGGACAGAGCGCTGGGGTAGAAGGAAAATCAGGATAATGAACCACGTGAATGTGCGTCTTGGTGCGGCGCGTAATGTTGAAAGTAATGCCTTCTGGGGTGAATGAATAGGCATCGTAGTTCAGAGCCCGGACATCGGACACTCTCTTACAAGAGATGCGACACAGAAGTGTAACTAGCTTGGCCGACAACTGGCACAAAGAGAGATCTAGGTTGGACTGGCAGGTAGAAAAAAGAGACAAGACACAAGTCATGGAGAACCGAGGCTTCGGGGGCCTGGCCAGGCGTGAACCACGGAGTGGACAACACACCAAGGGGTGCCAGCCTGCCCGTCGTATCCTTGGTGAGAGGAGGAGATAGCCGACCTGAACAAATTAATTGTGCGGTAAGCCTTGCCCTCTTCGAACAAGGAAGTAAGGAACTGCAAAATTTCCGCTACAGGAGCCGAAAAGGGATCCAAGTCCCGAGCCAGGCACCAGTTAGTCCAAGATCTCCAGGCCGCTCTATAAGATCTACTTGTGCCGGGAGCCCGTGCGTCCTCCAAAAGACGCAGAGTCACTTCCGAAATTCCCTCGATTCCGCGGGAGTTCCCGAAATCCTGCATGCCAGGCGCCAAAGAGAGCCGTCCAGTATGAGAGAATGCTGAAGCCCCGTCGGTCCTCGTAAGAGATCCAGAAAGCAAGGTAGGAGGAAGGGTGTGTCGACTGTCAGTTCTAACAATTGGGGAAACCAAGCTTGGGGACCACCAAAACGAGCTCGGCCAATTGCTGGCGAACTTGACTCAGGACCCGCGGAATCATGGAGAACGGCGGAAAGGCGTACATCAGTGACCCCAACCAGTCCTGTAGGAAGGCATCCACCGCCGCCATGTCTGGGTCCGGGAGCCAGCTGAAATACCGGGAAAGCTGAGCATTCAAATGGGAAGCGAAGAGGTCGATAAAAAAGGGACCCCAGTGAGATGATAAAGCAGCGAACACCTGTTTGTGCAACTTCCAATCGCTGCCATCCTTGAGATATCGAGAACTCCAGTCCGCGTGTTGTGCCCGAACTACAATGTACCTGGCCAGACAAAACGACCAAAAGTCCTTCGCTAGCCGAGACAACATAGCCGAATGAGTGCCTCCCATGGCATTCACGTACCTCACCGCCGAGATGTTGTCCATACGCAGCCTGATGCACGCCTTGGCCACCCCATTCGCAAAACTGCGGATCGCGAAGGATACCTCCAGAAGCTCCAGAGCATTGATGTGGAGGTGGGACTCGTCCTTCAACCAGCATCCTCCGGTGGTCACACCTTCGCAGTGAGCGCCCCAGCCACGAAGACTGGCACCCGACTCCACCGTGAAGTCCGTTTGGGGCCCGAAATTCGCCTTGCCGTTCCAGGCCGAGAGAGTGTGGATCCACCATAACAACTAGTCTCTGGTATCCGAGTCCAGCGAGATGAGATCTGCATATGAAGCCCCCGCGTGGGGGCAATCTTCAAGCGTTGCAAGGCTCGATAATGTAGCGGGGCTGGGAAGACCGCCTGAATAGAGGAGGCCGATAATCCGGGCGAGATGGCGCAGCGAGATCTGAGGAGCCGCCAAGGTGCGGCGCAACTCTTTGCGGATAGAATGGATCTTCTCCCGAGGGAGTCATAGCGTAGACTTGGTCAAATCCACCATGAAGCCCAGAAAGTCCATGCAGCGAGATGGTATCAGCACAGACTTCTCTCTGCTGAGAAGAAAACCTAAACGGGACAGGAGATTCACCGTCAAATCTAGATGACTGAGAAGGATCGATCGGTCCTGAGTCATGATGAGGATGTCGTCCAGGTAGATTATTAGACATACTCCTCGACTGCGCAGCCAAGCAATAGCTGGACGCATTAATTTGGTGAAGCATCAGGGAGCTGAAGAGAGACCAAAGGGGAGACATGTAAAACGCCAAATGTCCCTTTTTTAGAGGAAACGCATAAGGTCTCTGGAAGCCTCTGACACCGGAACCGTCAGATACGCACCTTTGAGGTCGAGCTTCACCATCAAATCTTGTTGCAGAAGAAGATCTCTGAGGATGTGAATCCCCTCCAAGTGGCGGTACCTGATGAATGCATTCAAAGCCTGGAGTTTGATTACCGGGCGCATATGCCTTCCTTTCTTTTCCACTAGGAAAATGCTGCTGACAACTCCCGAATGTCCGTCCGGGGCCCGTTCCACCGCCCCTTTCCGGTAGAAGTCCGACAGCTCCTGATCCACCAAAGCTTGCGCCTGATTGAAGCGGACCTGGATGTGCGGTGGGGGAAGGAAAGGAGGGTCGTCTACCAGCTCTATGTGGAACCCCCAAACTGTGGAAAGAACCCACGGGTCCAAGGTGATGCTGGACCTAGCATGAGAAAAAAAGACAGTCTCCCCCTACAAAAATATCTGAAAAATGCAGAGGAGGTGTTGGACTTACCATAAGGACATCTTGATCCTGCGGAACCTCTACAGCCTCTGAAATGGCCCGATCCGCCACGAGTGGGGAAGAAGGAAGAAGAAGAAGATTGCCTCGCCTCCGGGTAGGGGTTCCTCTGAGCAAAGGACCTGTGAGAGAAGGAGCCTTGACCCATGCCTCAGGTCTGCAAGGTCGACCGGCCGGACAGACAGCCCCTGGAACTGCCGGCTCTGGTAGAAACCCTATTCTGAAATGCCCTCTTCATGGAGGACTGGGCTTTGTCTAAAGCCGTAAAGGCGCCCACAAAACGGCCCATATCCTTGATAAAAGAATCACCGAAGAGCAAACCTTGTGCCTCCCTGCCCGCCTCTGTAAGGGTGAGGTTGGCCAATTTGGGTTCAATCTTAAAAAGGATGGCCTTGCGCCTCTCAATAGAAAGGGAAGTATTAACATTCCCGGTAATACAAATGTCGCGTTGAACCCAGCCGGGTCCACCTGCCTGTCCTCCCCTCTAGCGGTTTCTGCCAGCTCGAAGTTTTTTGCTAAGGGGCCAAAGACATCCAAGAGTTTGTCCTGGCAGGCTTTTAAGGCTGATTCTAGCCCCTTGCAAGGGTTCCAACCTTATTTGGCCAAAAATTGTGCCATTTTAGGGTCCACCACTGGGGTCTCACAGACCTTGTTAGGTACCAGGGTCTCGGGCATTCCGCCCGTAGCTTATTGCGGGCCTCCTTACTAAGGGGGCACGGGCCTCTAAGTACTTTGCCACCTGGTCTACCGGGAGCCACTCCGCAGATCTGGGATGATGGAGGGCATCCGGGTCAAAAAGGGGTTCACCGACCGGGTCTATAAGGGTGGTGGGAGAGGCAGTGGTGGCCTCAGCTAGGGAGCCGCTGGCCGAAGGGGCTGAGAAGGATCGTTCCACCGGAACGTCCCCAAGATCCCCATCTGCATCGCCAAAAGCGTCAGTCGGAGCCTCCTCATCTGAACCAAAGTCCGACTCGGACTCAGTGTCTGGTTGTGCTCTGGCACATTTCCACGGGCGCGCTCTTTCTGCTTGGTGTGTACAGACCCTTTTGCGTGACATAGGCGCGCTATTATGGGTGGCAAAAGTCATACCGCTTACACTGTTTCTGGAGGCAGACGGGTCAAGAGCTGATGACACAGATTCAAGGGTGGCATGGGGAACCCGAACTCTGGAAGTAGATCACTGGGCCAAAATGGCCTCAGAAATGGACCGGGATAGTGTGGAGGACATGGATCCCATGGCTGCAATGATGGCGTCAGTCATAGAGCGCTGGAGCGCAAGGACCTGGGAGTCATCCACCCGGGGATTATCCCCTCCCGCAGGGGAAAGGGGCCAGGATTACTTTGGGCTTCTCCAGATGCATGGTCCCCAAGGGAAGGGGGACTACGGCGTGACGTCCGCAACTGCCAGTCTAAAAATTTTAAAGAGGCAGGACACACACAGAACGATTTGAGATTTCGCATTTTAGAGCAGATAGAACTGGGGAGACGGGGAGGGGGGGGGGCATAGACAAGCTCTCCTCAAAAAGCGTGAGCTATATTGGATATACACTTTGAAAACTTTAAGACCCAATGGGTTAAATGTGGATTTTAGGGTGAACTAGTGCTGCCTCACTCCGTTGATCGCTTGATCCTTATTCCCTACTGTATGTTGAATGCACATGTATATACATTAATGCATTTAACCAAGTGTAATTTTTGTATGCATTTAATCAAGTGTAATTTTATATGAGAGGTTTCTTTAAAATTTTCCCTCTCTCTTTTTGTTTTTAGATTCAAAACAATCTCATGGTCATGCCTGAGGTGCTGTGTGGTGTGAAGTACATCGCGGTTCCAGCTGGCTACCCATGCTGTGTGCACCTTATCCACATACATGATGTCTGGACTGCGGTTGTAGCATTAATGCGGAATTTAGTCCATACTGTGTTAGGCGCCTACCCATACAGTCTTTATATTTATGCATTTGTTTTTAGTATTTTTTTTCAAGGAACTTGGATTATCAGTGTTATCATTATATATAGTTCTGGCTTGGACATGTAAATGCACGGGTGGGAGAGTGATGTACCCTTAAGGGGGATGGGAGGCGGTTCGCGGAGATTCCCTGGCGACGCCAAATTCCTCCTAAATGAACATTGATGGATCACTAACGTGACCTGTCACTGTTGGGTGACACCCTTTTTCTACTTCTTGTATTGTCTCCTTATAGCCATCATAATGGGTTGATAAGACGCTGAATCTAGTGATCTTATATGCATATGTCATGTAGATCGCAGGTTTGTAGTGTTCTAGACCCTGATATCAGTATATGATTCTTCAACAAACCATATTAGTAAAATCCTGTTCCTTGTATCTGCTGCTATCCATTTACACGACTACGATTACGTAGTGACTGATGGGCGGCCCCTGCTATGGTCTGGACATGCGCATACTAGCTGCGGGGCTGTCTCGGCCATCTTGGTTGTGGTTGTCAGTCAGTCCCCAGACGCCGGAGGAATCGCGAGATTCATTCCTCTCGCGCATGCGTGGTTACTGACTGGGAACGCCGCGGAGCACGCGATGTATGCTGTATACAGTTACCCAGCTGACAGTGAGTTTTTAATTTCACGTGATTAGGGTATTCACCTGCACCTATTAAGACTTTTTTCACATAGTTGAAAGGATGTTGTACTAATGATTTATTATTTATATGTACTGAACTTGCCAAATTGTGGCGGTCTTTTATATGAATTTATGCAACTGTATGTATCACTATATTTATGAATTTTGATTGTATTTTATTTAATTGATGTCAATTTATGGTTGATTAATGTGCCTGTATAAAGCATGCTTGTAACACATGAGCACTAGGCTTGATAAAGACAGCAACAAGCTGTTGAAACGTCGCTTGACTTTGGGTTAATAAACCACACGTTTTCTTTGCTAATTTGGAGTGCTGCTGGCCGTTTTTTCATTTCTAGTTCATTGGACCTAGGTGCTGGTCCACACTGGCCGGACGTGCAGCCCTCGTCTATATAGTGTGCTGCATCCTCATTTTTTCAAGGCCTATATATATATATATATATATATATATACACAGACACACGCCGAATAAGCAGACCTATAAGGATATATATATATATATATATATATATATATTGCAAAAAAAGGGCAGGACTCCAAAATGCAAAAATGCTTTTTTTACCCATATGGGACATGCGACGTTTCGGCTCTATGCAGGAGCCTTTTTCAAGCCAAGCTCCTGCATAGAGCCGAAACGTTGCATGTCCCATATGGGTAAATAAAGCATTTTTGCATTTTTACTTTTTGGAGTGCTGCCCTTTTTTTGCAATTTTTATCTATCTGGATTGGCTTATATCCACATTGGGCTAGTTGCACCCGCTTTTATACCATTGATGGTGCTGCCACTATACTTTTTTGTTCATATATATATATATATATATATATATATATATATAAATCTATAGGCGAACCTGAGGGAAGAAACCTAATGCCAAAAACCAACCAGTGAAAAAACACACTGAGATAGGTACAAACAAGGAAAATAACTGTTATGGCGTGTACTTATCTTGGTGGCAGCAGCAAAGAAAGAGGAAGGACTTATGGATGTGGGGTCTATTATAATGGCACATATGGGGAGGGGCTTGTTGCCATGGTTCTTTCTTTATGTCATGTTTTTTCTTTGCTGCTATTGGTGGACAGTAAAGAAAGGGTTAAGCAATAGGAGCCTCCGTGTCTTGAAATAAAATTTGTAATTTTCCCCCATAATGTGATTAGTAATAATTGGCTATATATATATATATATATATATATATATATATATATATATACACAGTACAGACCAAAAGTTTGGACACGCCTTCTCATTCAAAGAGTTTTCTTTATTTTCATGACTATGAAAATTGTAGATTCACACTGAAGGCATCAAAGCTATGAATTAACACATGTGTGGAATTATATACATAACAAAAAAGTGTGAAACAACTGAAAATATGTCATATTCTAGGTTCTTCAAAGTAGCCACCTTTTGCTTTGATTACTGCTTTACACACTCTTGGCATTCTCTTGATGAGCTTCGAGAGGTAGTCACCCGGTTTTCACTTCACAGGTGTGCCCTGTCAGGTTTAATAAGTGGGATTTCTTCCCTTATAAATGGGGTTGGGACCATCAGTTGCATTGAGGAGAAGTCAGCCGAAAAATTGGGAAAACTTTGAAAGTAAGGGCTATTTGACCATGAAGGAGAGTGATGGGGTGCTGCGCCAGATGACCTGGCCTCCACAGTCACCGGACCTGAACCCAATCGAGATGGTTTGGGGTGAGCCGGATCGCAGAGTGAAGGCAAAAGGGCCAACAAGTGCTAAGCATCTCTGGGAACTCCTTCAAGACTGTTGGAAGACCATTTCAGGTGACTACCTCTTGAAGCTCATCAAGAGAATGCCAAGAGTGTGCAAAGCAGTAATCAAAGCAAAAGGTGGCTACTTTGAAGAACCTAGAATATGACATATTTTCAGTTGTTTCCCACTTGTTTGTTATGTATATAATTCCACATGTGTTAATTCATAGTTTTGATGCCTCCATAGTCATAAAAATAAAGAAAACTCTTTGAATGAGAAGGCGTGTCCAAACTTTTGGTCTGTACTGTATATATATATATATATATATATATATATATCAAAAACACCTTAAACCAAAAGGAATGCCAGGGTAGGTAATGCTAAATTAGGGTATATTGAATTAGGGTTAGGAAAATCAGCAGATAGGTAAGAGTGCAGGAGATTATGAATAATCATTACTCAGGCAGATTTGACTCTTTTCAAGACCTGTGCTGCAATAATTATGATGTTGGTTCTTGGTAACCACTTACTTTTGGCTGATGTGTGACACACCGCTGAAATCAGCATTTCTGTCACTACTTTATACTGTCCTCAGTACGGTCAGCATAAAGTTGATGACAGGTACCCTTTAAGATTTATTTGTCTTGAAAAATGGACCTCCAGGCTGGGACAATCTTCCCCTCACCTGAGATCTGGCGTCGTTGTTATTTGTCCTTTGGTCTATTGTCCTGGGGCTTGAACAAAATACCCCCAGATCTTTTAGGGAATTTCTCCCTGTCTCTCCTGTCACCCTGCCTACTCCTTTGTCTTTTGAAAACTGGCCTGGGATTTACGAAAAAGGGAAGTTTTCTGAGAAAACGGGAAACCCCTCCTCTTATCTGAGGCCCTCTCTAGGATGTCATCAAGCGAGGACCCAAACAACCTGATCCCCCTTCCATGATTTAAGCCAGCTAGCCCATCTAGCTGCGTTAGACATAGCAGCTGCTCTGGCAGAAAAACGGATCACATCAGTAGAGGCATCCGCCAGGAAGTCTGTGGCTTTAGAAAAGGTAAGGAGGTAATATAGTAATTCCTCTCTAGGTCTTTTGTCCTTAATATGCGACTCCAACTGATCTAACCATAGCCTTAAGGACCTGGAGAACCAAGAGGCAGCAATGGCCGGCCTAAGACTTGTTGAAGCAGACTCCCAAGCACGTCTAAGATAGACGTCTGCTTTTTTATCTAACGGATCTCCTAAGCAGCCTCTCATCAAATAGTAGAGCAGAATTTTTGGCTATTTTAGCTACCGGGGCATCTACCATGGGGGCCTGTGGCGAAAATAACCCATAGCCTGTGGGTTTTTGATTCGATTTTGATAACATAAAAAAGTATTGAGATACTCCATACCAATCGATACCACGTGAAAAAAATAAAACACCCAAAAAGCCATGTGCATTCTGCATTTTAAACAATGGCGAATTGCGCAGTTTTTTAAAAAAAAAATATTCTGTTCCGGGGTTCACCACATACATTTTTTTTTATATTTTAATAGTTTGGACTTTTCGGATGTGGCGATATGTGATATGTTTATTTATTTATTGTTTATATATTTTATATGTAAAATTGGGAAAGGGGGTGATTTATACTTGGTGTTTTTATTTTATTTTACCGTTTAATTAATAACTATTTCCCCCGTTAGGGGCTAAAACCTGGGATCCCTTGTCCTAATTACCCTAATAGAGCTCTATTGTGGTGAGTAGGACTTCACACTCTCCCTGCTGCCCTGTGCACACAGCAGCAAGGATGTTACTATGGCAGCCAGGGCTTCAGTAGCGTCCTGGCTCCCATGGTAACCGATCGAAGCCCAAGGATTACACTGCTGGGGCTCCGATCAGAAGCTGCCACTGCCATCAATGAGGGGGAGAGGAGGCGACCCTGTGACCACTGCCAGCAATGGGAAGGGGAGGGGACCCTGTGGCCACTGCCACAAATGATTTTAATACTGGGGGGGTTGAGGGGGGCAGGCGCACTGTGCCACCAATGATAATTAACCTTTAATACAGGAGGCGGGTACTGGCAGCAGATCAGCGGCAGTTAACCCCTCAGGTGCCGGTCAGAGGCAGGGTGCCGGCTATGCGATTCTGCTGCCAGCACCTGCCTCCTGTATTAAAAGTTAAAGACAACCTTTCATGAGCAGGCTACATAGAGCGGCGCCCAGGCATCTCCCTGCATTTACTATTATTCCTGGGCACCGCTCCGTTTGCCCGCAGGCACCCCACTCTGACTCCCAGGCTTTATGCTGACAATGGCATCTAAGTCCTTATGGAAAGGGAGGGCGTCCACTGCAACACTATAGTTGCCATAGTAGCTAGGGGCCTAAGGCCTTATTCACACAGTGTCAGGTCAGTGATTTCCAACAGTGCTTATACCTTATCTCTGAGTAGCGTCCAATCCTGGTTTTTGCTCACAATCACTTATGAAAATCACTATCCAAAACACAGAGGTGTGAATAAGGCCTAACAATGGCTTCAGGGCTGCCATGGGCAGATGCCTTTAAAATGGCTTAGTAGGCATTCTGTTTTACTCTAACTGACATAATACAGTACAACCAATTGAAACAAGAGACACACATGTACAATTATAACACAAATATTTTATTCAATAATAAATATAACAACAGACCATAGACAATGATAAAATGAGTAGCAGCAGTGCAGACAAGCGCTGCGATAAGCAGCTCAGCCGCCTGACTCTGGGTAAATGAATCCAAAAGAGGAATAGGGAAACAGTGTATGCTGCACTAAGCAGGCAATATAAACCCTACCCCCAATACACGTACAAGCCTCCAACCCCACAGATAAACATACAACAACTGCCAGAAAAAAGGGTGAAATAACAGCACCTATAGCTAGCCCATAAGCAGTATGGAGGGACAACAATAGTAGTAATACATGTTGAAATATATACTATAACATATGACTTAGAGTTGATAGGAGGCACAGATGGAACAAACCCAAATCTGGCAGAGAGCGCACCCCGGCGCACGTTTTGCTCCTCCGCTTTCTCAGGGGGCGTATACATTAGCACCTGCTACCACCCTACAAATAGCCTGGATGATTGATAATCAGGTGTAATGCACCTGACAAATAGCCAATGATACTGCAGCACAGAGAACTGACATGAAAAAAAACAATCATTGCTGACTGCGTCATCTAACAGAGACAGCGGAGTGTCAGCATCACTGGTCACATGACCAACCATAGTAAGACCAGGAAGTGGAAACAAACTTGTTCAAAATTAAGAACAAGCGCATGTGGATGTTACCCAGTCACGCGAGAAGTCCGCAGCCGAGGTCAGCCAAATGTCACCGCCTCAAGTCAGATGCTGAGAAACTTGCGCAAGACCGGAACCATCGAGATCTAAATTTAATTGCGATTACATGATCGCATACCACTTCCTGTCGCACCATGGCAACTGGATGCAAATTTAATTGCGATCACATGATCGCATACTACTTCCTGTCGCACCATGGCAACTGGATGCAAGTGCAAGAACCATCCCGCATGAACAGAGCCACCGGAACTTAGGTAAACAGCGATCACATGATCGCATCTTACTCACTGTGTTACCAGTAAGCCTGCGCTCACCTAGGCCAAAAAGCCTGTTTATCCAGATCAAATCCTGTGTTGCAGGAGCAGGTTTAGACAAACATCGCATTTCAGCAACAGATCACCCCAATAAAATAAGGGACTCCTGCACATAATGTCATCATACAAAACTTATCAGGAAGCACCTCCAAAAGAAGTTATACCTATAGGGCGAATATAGGATGTCTGCAGAGCAAAGATCATATATAAAATCTATGTAAAATGTGCTAAATAGATACCTACAAACTATACATATAATTGAATATAAAATGTGACATGAGTACTGATTACAGTCGTGCTATGCAAGCTCACACCCAGTGGCGGATTACAATAGGGACGTTCGGGTCGGCAGCCCCGGGCCCAGCACCGCTGGGGGGCCCAACGCTGACCCGAACGTCCACATACTGCGGCGGGGCACGGGAGCGCTTAGCTCCCTGTCCCGTCGCCGATCACCGGCATTCACCGCATAGGCTTCAGGCCTTGTAGGCCTGAGGCCTATGCGGTAGTGAAATCCCGGCGCAGGCGTGCGTGATGACGTCATCGTGCGCCTGTGCCGGGACGCAGCACTGTGACGCGCCTGACTCATCCCGCCCGCCTTCCTCTGCGAGCAAGCGCCTGGCCCTGGACATAGGTGAGTATTTACTTTTTCATTTTTTGTTCATTTTTTAATTTCATTTGCCTACTTGGAGGGGGGGGGGGGGGGCGACACATGAGGACATATTAGGGAAGATAAATCGATTACATGGGGGGGAATGTGGGGGCTGTATGGGGCCAAATTATTATGGGAGGGAATACTATGTGGGGGCAAATTACTAGAAGAGGCAGTGTGGGGGCAAATTATTATGAGGGAATACTATGTGGGGGCAAATTACTATGTGGGGGCAAATTATTATGAGAGGGACTACTATGTGGGGGCAAATTACTAGATGGGGCAGTGTGGGGGAAACTATTGTGTGGGGGCAAATTGCTGTGTGGGGGCAAATTATTATGGGAGGGACTACTATGTGGGGGCAAATTTCTATCTGGGGGCAGTGTGGGGGAAACTATTGTGTGGGGGTAATTGCTATGTGGGGACAGTGTGGGGAAATTGCTATGTGGGGGAAATTGCCATGTGGGGACAGTGTGGGGTAATTTCTATGTGGGGACAGTGTGGGGTAATTTCTATGTGGGGACAGTGTGGGGTAATTTCTATGTGGGAGCAAATTACTGTGTGGGGGAAAATTACTATGGAGGGATTACTATGTTGGGGCAGTGTGGTGGAAATTACTATATGGGGGTGTTGCTATTGGGGAGGCACTATAGGGGCAATTCTATTATTTCTGGGGACACTATACAGGGATTATTGCCTGGAGCACAATAGAGGGTGGTATTATTACTGGGGGCACTCTAGGGGACATTATAACTGCTGTAGACACTATAGGAACATTTGGGGTAATTTATCAAACTGGTGTAATGCAGAACTGGCTTAGTTGCCCATAGCAGCCAATCAGATTCCACCTTTCATATTTGACAGCTCTTTTTGAAATCCAGTTCTACTTTACACCAGTTTGATAAATTACCCCAATTATATCTATCAGGGTCACTATTTTTTCAGCAGTATAGTTCCTGGGGCATTGGGGAGCACAACGGGCACAGTATTGGGAGTGGCAGCAGGATGACACTGTGGGGACACCAGGATGAGGAGGTTGATGGAAAAATTGAGAAATCTAACGTGTCTGTGTTACAAACTGTAGAGACGAGATGCGGCTAAAAGAATTTTCCATGGTGGTCTGGGTCAAATGGAGGAGAAGAGGAAAGAGAAGGTCTACATGACAGGAGATGTCACTGGATGTAAGAGGTATGTGGTGCTGTATTCTCCTCAATGTCTTTTTTATTACAATTATATGTATTTTAAATTTGACGACCAAATTTTTCAGTTTAGGACCCAATTTGGGGTATTTTTTTTTAGTCTGAAGATGTCATATGGCCTAAGAAGAGACTGTGGTGCCCATGAAGCACCGCAGCCTCTTCATACAAAAAAAAACTAAAAACTAAACTAAAATGGAGGGAAGGGGGGGGGGGGCAAGTTGGGTAGACAGCCCCGGGCCTATCATGCACTTAATCTGCCCCTGCTCACACCATACATAGCAGGACCAAATCCTCTATAATAGTAATGAGACAAGTGTATAAAATTATGTATAAATATAAATAAGGCGCAACATTATTGTCACGAGGGTATCGAGAACCACGCCTGACTCCGTTATACCCGGGGTCAGGAAGTCGCAGCGGTTGGCTGCACGCTCTATTTAAGATAGGGCTGTTTTCCTTATGGTAGCTTTCTGGGTTTGCTTTGCAAACCCTTTTGGCTCACTCAGGGATCCGTAGCTCCTTCTCCTCAGCTGTTCCTTGTCCAGCACTCCCAAACCTCCTTATATTCCTCTCTCACACTTCTCTGGTTGCCAGAGATAGAGCTTCCTGCCTGGACATCTATCCTGACCCACTGGAGCTGTGTTGCTGCGTTCTCTGACTGTTGATTCAGAACGCTACCCTCCGGATCCCTGTTGGACCTTTGTGGACAGTTGTTGTCGTCCACCTGGGTGTTTGTGTTTGTCTGTGTTTGTCTGTCCTCTCCCTGGTGTTTCCCTCTTAGTGCAGTGGTGAGGACTAGCGATCCCACCGGCCCGTTCACTATCTAGGGCTCATTTCAGGGAAAGCCAGGGTTTAGGCACGTGATCGCCGCACGGGTGAGGAACCCGTCTAGGGACGTCAGGGCAGTCAGGTGCCAGCCGCAAGGTGAGTTAGGGGTCACCACCTTTCCCTCTCCCTTAGGCAGGGCTTTCCCTGTTTTCCTCTCTGTGCGTGACACCGGTCATTACAATTATGCGCTATACCCATTCCACATCCACAGAGGGTACCAAGCATGGCCCTCCATAATATTTCTAGTAAAACACAATACATGTGAGCATATATTAAAGAACAAGTAGAAGAAAGTACTTACTATATTCATAAAAGTACTTATATAATGCATATAATAACAAGTGCTGCGTGATGCCAAAAAAACAGTACATACTGCTGTGAAGAAGTTGTGATAGTGCAGTGCAGTGCAGTGCAAGTGAAACATGCAGGTGACATGCAGTGATTTTAAATTTCTTAACATACGCTGTACTACATATCCAAAGGCTACCCCCCATAATGAATAAAACCATCAATGAAATATAAAAATATATCAGATAGCACTCTCTTCTCTGTATTCGCATGGTTGTCAACCCGATCCAGATTGTAAATATAGAATGGCCAGATGATCCAGGGCATATGTAAGATCCGCAGGTACCAAATCCCATATGTGTAATCCTATTAAAAATACAGAAACAACAATGTTAATATAAAATGACAGTTAAAAACACATAGCGAGTGACTGGTTCGGAACCCGGGCTATAAGCAACAATGTCATATCAGTGCACCGAAGGCAACAGAGAAGGAACACACTCAACAACGGGAAAGATTTTAAAGGAATGGGGAAAAACTGTTGCCCTCATTCAAACCAAAAGGTGTAATGATGCCAAGAAGAAAAATCCATTTGGTTTCTCTTTGGGCCAGCATTTTTTTTCCAATTGCCACTTCGTGTATCTATGAGAACCCGGTCGATACCTCTTACCCGTAATAGAGACCCATCTGATTCGTGTTTTTCTTTGAAGTGTCTTGCCAAGGTCTTCAACTGTGTCTCATCTTCCTCATCTTTAGCTGCTATAATGGATAGCACATGTTCTCTGACTCTTCTCCTTAGTTATCGGGATGTCATACCCACATAAATCAAGTTACATGGGCAAATGGCCCAGTATATGACCCCCATTGTCATGCAATTAATGGAATGTGTAATCCTGAAGGTTTTGTTACTAGCAGAATTGTGGAACTGTGTTGCTCTCTCCATGTTGGCACAGGCAACACACTTACCACAAGGCTTGCTCTCCCACGGGGTCCCCTTTGTCCCAAAGAGGCCCACCTCTTTGCGGGTATAGTGGCTGCGGACCAGCCGGTCACGCAGATTTTTAGCCCTCCTAAAAGTGATCGAAGGGTATGGGGTAATGGCCCCCTGTAATTGTGGGTCCTGTAATAGAATATCCCAATATTTTGTTAGGGCATTATTTACCTCCTTCCACTTGTTATACCCTATGATGAATCTCAGTTGTTGTGAGTCTTCCCACATACTTTTCTTGTGTAAGAGATCTCTTCTCCATGATGATCTGGCCCTCCAATAGGCCTTTTCGATACAACACCTGCCATAGCCTCTCTGCTCAAACCTTTCCCTCAGGTCCCTTGCCTGGACCTCAAACATCTCATCGGAGGAACAAACCCTGCGAACTCGCAGGAATTGTCCAACTGCAATACTTTTAATTAGGTTGCTTGGGTGTGACGAATCTGCATGCAGCATTTACATTGCATGCAGCATTTACTGATGTTTATTTTTTAAACAGATTGGTCGTGATCCGTCCACCCGCATCCACCTGAAACAGCACATCCAAGAACTCAACATTTGTACGAGCAATCTTGTAGGTAAGCTTGATATTTCTGTCATTATCATTGAGCAAACCAATGAAATGTCCGAACTCCTCTTCAGTCCCCTGCCAGATAATCAAGATGTCATCTATATAACGTCCCCAATACTGGACGCCATAAGCCTCTGGCAGGGGATCCGTCTGACGGACTTCCCTCTCCCACAGCCCCAGGAACAAATTGGCATACGAGGGCGCACAAGACGCCCCCACCATTGCCTTCCCCCGGAGCTGCAGGTAGAAGGACCCCCCAAACAGGAAGAAATTATGTGTCAGTACAAACTCTAACAGAGAAAGGACAAATTGACACTTATGCTTACCCATATTGGTACTGTTGAGGAAAAATGCTGCTGCTTCTAAACCATCCTTGTGTCTAATCGATGTATACAATGATTCCATGTCATATGTGGCGATGAGCATATCTGGTTCCAGATGGATGTCTTCCACCTTCCTTAAAATGTCCATCGTATCCTTAAGATGTGACGGTAATTCTTCCACCAAGGGTTGCAGGAAGTAATCAACATATTTGCAGATCGTGTCGCCCAAGCTGTTGATACCGGCAATGATGGGTCTGCCGGGTGGATTTACCAGATCTTTATGTACTTTAGGCAGTAGATACAGTGTAGGAACAACTGGATATTCTGGAACCAAGAAAGAGCATTGTTTACTAGTGATGATCCCCTCCTCAACTCCCATTTGAAGTATCTTAGATAATTCTTGTTGAAATTTGGCAAGGGGTTAAAAGTTAACTTCTTGTAGCATTCAGTATCATGTAGTTGTCTACGAGCCTCTTTTTGGTACATAATAGCTGGCCATACTACAATATTTCCCCCCTTATCCGCCGGTTTGATAACAACATCCGCCCACTTTTCCATCTCTTTCAGGGCTCTTCTCTCCTGAATGGTACAGTTATCCCTACCCCCTTCTGGAATGATTTTAGATAACTCTCTCCCCACCAATTTAACAAACAAATCCACATTGGGATATAGGGACACAGCCGGAAAACTTTTTGACTTAGGGATCAAGGTCTTAGGGAACGCACCACGGTTTTCTCCTTCAGGTTCTTGTTCCTCCAATAGAGATGTTAGGGTCCTGAGGGCTTCCTGTTGAAGTGGGGTAGTGAAATTGGGATCCATACGTGAGTGAAAAATCTTTTTAAAAGTCGGACGTCGAGCGAAAAGATGTAAATCTTTCACTGCTGAAAAGTGATCAAAATTACAGGTAATGTAATCGCTATTTACCTAAGTAAGCAATGATAGTTTTTTTTCATGTCAGTTCTCTGTGCTGCAGTATCATTGGCTATTTGTCAGGTGCATTACACCTGATTATCAATCATCCAGGCTATTTGTAGGGTGGTAGCAGGTGCTAATGTATACGCCCCCCGAGAAAGCGGAGGAGCGAAACGTGCGTCGGGGTGCGCTCTCTACCAGACCTGGGTTTGTTCCATCTGTGCCTCCTATCAACTCTAGGTAATATGTTATAGTATATATTTCAACATTTATTACTACTATTGTTGTCCCTCCATACTGCTTATGGGCTAGCTATAGGTGCTGTTATTTCACCCTTTTTTCTGGCTCCTATTTTGCAGTTGTTGTATGTTTATCTGTGGGGTTGGAGGCTTGTACGTGTATTGGGGGTAGGGTTTCTATTGCCTGCTCAGTGCAGCATACACTGTTTCCCTATTCCTCTTTTGGATTTTTGGATTCATTTACCCAGAGTCAGGCGGCTGAGCTGCTTATCGCAGCGCTTGTCTGCACTGCTGCTACTCATTTTATCATTGTCTATGGTCTGTTGTTATATTTATTATTGAATAAAATATTTGTGTTATAATTGTACATGTGTGTCTTTTATTTCAATTGGTTGTGTTATAATTCTTCGGCACACATAATCTCATCCTTTGAATGATTTAATAGGTGACATAATACAATGTAAAACAGAAGTATTCACAGAAAAAAAAGATTAACCCTTCTTAAAATATAACTATTAATTATTATTAATGACCTTTTGTTGGGGGGGGGGGGTTGCTTATTGGAAATAGGAGATTTATGTATATCTTCGTTTTCCATCTCTTCTATTCTATTCCTAGCATGTTGCCCTTCTTTCCCATACAACCAGATTATTCTGTGTATAATTACACCTCTTCCAGTCCTTCATATACCCCAGGAGCAACACACAACCCTCGCAGATACTTATATATAAAAATAGTTTACTGATAACATAGAGATGACAAAGCAATGGACATTATACATAAAGATACAGATAACACAATACATAGAGGACACCACCACACACAGCTCCCTCCGTTCCTGACCACCATGGATGCTAAACAAATGTGGCTAATAATGTGTATGTATATACAGTATATGCAGAGTCCACCAATTTACAGTCTACTGGATCTACTCTTCTAACCAACTCACATCCAATACCTGACCATTAGTATATGTATATATAGAGACTCCTGCATAAACAGCATATATAATCTATTGGTAATACAATCGCCGACTACAAATATCTATATGTACACATATAAAGTCTACTGGGATATTATACTTATATACATACCCACATACGCACACATATAACTTAGCTTGCTCCTGAAATGCTGCTCATCCATAGGTGTCCAGGAAGAGAAGCGAGAGCCCCACTCCCAACTTTCACCTATATGTTGCTGTGTCCCAACCCCCCACCATAGACTCCACCCTGTGACCAGCCAAATATCTTCCATCTCTTGGTCAAGAGGATGTTGTTAAACTGCTTTTACAATGTGCCCTTCCTGCCTTAGATATGCTAACAAGGGACACAATGCTACTGGCTATACTGAATGGGTGAATACCACTGGGTCCAATTATTAGGCATATTTGTGTGGTCATCAGGATGAGGTTCTGGCTGAAAGACATATTTCCTGTAACACCTTTAAAATAGATAGTGACTAATCGTGGGAATTCTAAAATTGGTTGAAGGATAACCGGAGAACGCCCTTGGCCCTCTAGGTAAACCATACCCCCTTGAAGACGTGGTCTGGATGGTAACACTTGTCTGATAGTCGGACAGGGAACTGGTAAAGGGAAGCTATCCCTGTCTTTCCTTACCAATAGCGGAATAGCCGCTGTCTTCGAAGCTGGCACTGGGAAGCCCTGACCAAGCAAACTGATGGTAGGAGACTAGTGGGATGCCTAACTGGAGGGTGACATGGTGGCCAGCGATATTGGGGGTGTAATAGTATGTTGTAGGGACAAGGATGTGTAGAAGGCCCCAGGGTCTAGTATATCTGGATTCAGTATAACCTATAGGGTAACTTTGGGGTGGATAACCTCCTAACGCACAGAGGTATACGTGAATGGATACTCTTAGACATCTGCCCCAACATGCCCTACTGGAGCGGGACAGTCTTCCTAGGGAATGACTCCTACTAGTTACAGATATGGTCAGGAACCAGTGAAAAACAGTGGGAAACCCTAATGCCCCCAGAGTAGGGTCAAGAAATGTGTATATATGATAGTTATAGTGTACTCTAATGATATGACCACAAAATTGGGTCCATCTGGTTCTGTGGGCCCCATGCCCTAGATAGTTATAAATTTCTATTCCCAACACGTTTCCCCCCCATAGATCAGAGACACGGGGTTCATCAGGGCCTCATGCCAGAGTGACAAAATAGAGTATGGTTAATAACTATTCCAAAGATAGCCTAGTAGTGTAAAATAAAAATCTGCTCAATGTATAGTTGTCTATATCTCTTCTCTTATATTATAAAAACGAGTTTCTGTCTGTCTGTCCTCACCAAATATGGCACACATGTCAGGGAAGGTTTTAGACCAGGTCTCAGCTCTCTAGGACGCACTGTTCCTGAGATATTCCCAAAATATGACCTGCATTAGCCAATACGAGCCTGCAAGTCTTTTTCTTCATATCCCAACTGCCATACACACGGTCACATGTCCCTTATCAGCCAATAGAAGCTTGCAGGCCTTTAGTCTCCACATACACACAGTTTAACAACCCAGCCATTTTTCGCCACTGCTGTAGGTCAGCTTTAGGCTAGGGCTAAACACGGAGATAACGGAGGCAGAGATACAACAGACGATTAAATCCCTACAAAATGGGATATCGCCGGGCCCTGATGGGTTCCCGGCAGAATTTTACAAGGCCCTGGGACCTGAGATAGTGTTTACGCTGGCCGCCTTGTTTAATGGGGTGTTCCGGGGGGGAGGATACCGCCCTCCAGTAATGTGGCATATATTAAACTAATCCCAAAAATAGGGAAAGATTTGACAAGCCCGGAATCATTTAGACCAATCTCTTTGATTAATCAAGATCTCAAACTGGCATCTAAAATATTAGCCAATAGACTAGCATCATTTATGCCAGACCTGATCGGGGAACACAAGGTGGGATTCATTAAAGGTCGCTCCGCAGTAGCAAATATTAGAAAAGTACTGGCAGTGCAGGACAGTCTGCATGGAAGGAAGTCGAATGCCACACAGGCCCTCCAGGCTGTCGATGCCGAAAAAGCATTCGACAATGTTAGCTGGCAATGGCAGAATGATGTGCTGAATGCGATGGCTCTGAAAGGTACCTTTCTGAATTATCTCACAGCTTTATATACAGACCCTCAAGCGAGGATACATGTCCCGGGCTTTCTGTCTGATACCATACGGCTCCATAAGGGAACAAGGCAGGGTACAGAGTAAAAGGTTACAAAATAAATGTGTCTAAAAGTCAGCTCTTATTTCTGGGAGACAAAAACATACCATCCATATCCCAAGTTGGGGTAGAGCTACATAGGGATTACATCACATACCTAGGGATTAAAATAGGTAGAACAGCGTCCTCAATTTACTCTTTAAACTACCCATCGCTTATTAATAAGATAGTCAAAGAACTTGATAAATGGAAAGAGCTACTATTGTCTCTGATGGGGAGAGCATGCCTAATAAAAATGATCAGCTTTCCTAAAATGCTATATCCGTTACAGACAATCCCAATGCTTCTAAAGCATGTTGATGCGAGGAAGATACAGTCAGCATTTGTGGCCTTTCTTTGGAATAGGAAAAGGCCTTGCATAGCCTATAAAAAGCTTTGTTTACTGAAATGGGAGGGAGGCCTGAATATGCCCGACATTAGGTTATATAATCTGGCGGCCTTATTCCAACATGTAAAAGATTGGGTTTAGAATACGACTTATTTCTCAGCTGGTAGGGTTGAGCAAGAGTTGGCACAACCGTGGGATTTAGTAGCCCTTATACACACCAGGCTTAAAGATCTTCCAGTCGAAATTAAGCAATCCATTCTACTCAGAGACACCATAATGGCGTGGAAAGCGATCAGGAAATTGTATAAGCTCCCAATTTATATGTCGCCCCAGATGCCCCTGTGGTCTCTCCCTGCCTTCCCACAGGGAAGAGAGAATAAGATGTACAAAAAATGGAGGGAGAAAGGCATCCGCACACTGAATGAAATAATGGTAGCCTCGGATCATAAACTGATGACATAAGAGCAATTAGTGAACAAGTACCAGCTTGTCGCTTCGCAGCTTACAGCTTATTGCAAAGCCCAGTCGACCTCTATGGGGGATGGCGACAGAATGATCTGGTTTGCAGCTCTTCTGGGGGAGGTGAGGGCATGACTTCACTTGCAGACTTATATAGACGTATTCGCGGCACGAGTTCTATAGGTTTGGTAAAAAATGTGTTTGTACATTGGGAAAAAGACATCAAGGTTGCAGACCTAGCCCTCAAAATGAGAGAGGGCTTGGAATATATTAGAAAGCGAACAGTGGCGAGAATCGCAACTGAGAATCTTACATAAAGCAACTTATGCTTTTAACCTTTCATACTCTAATGCCCCAGCTCACTATCTTAGAAAGTGCCCTAAATGCTCACAACAAAAAGCAGATCTTTTACACGGGTCTTGGAGTTGTGCACATATCAAACCACTGTGGGAAGAGCTAATTTCCTTTATCAGGGAGGTTTGGGATGTAGAGGTAAAAGGTAGAACCCCAGCAGTGTATATTTCAATATATGCCAGTGGGACAAGATGTATTCCAGGGGAAAGGATTTGCAGAACCAGGGGTGCATATTGTCCTTATGGCAGTAAAGAAGTGTTTATTGCGTCATTGGCTGACTAATACATCTCCTACAAAGGAAGAAGTTATAGGTCTGGTGAGAAGGATACTTTATTTGGAATGGCTGGAAGCTGGTAAAAGTAGGGAGAAGGCAGTGGCAAAATTCATAAAAAAATGGAGGAAACTCGTTGAGCATATTTTAACGAAAGAGGAAATCAAAGAATTGATGTCCCCCTTTGTGCAAACCAAGTGCTATCTGGAAGCAAAAGTCAAGGGCACACTAGGGCTACTTAAGATATAGGAGAGAAGTCACATATAGAATCATGAGGTTAGAAGGTTTCAGAGGTGATGTTTAGGATCAACATGAGCAACATGTGTGTTGGGGGGAATGTTGGGGGGGTATAAGAACTAACATGAATATCTTTTTCAAATGTAATCATATGCTATAAAAGGATGTACATGATGTGATATGCCTGAGACATAGTTGTATACTGCATACAATGTGATTTCTTAAATGTATGCTATTTGCCTTTTACATCCAAATAAAGAAAGTTATAAGAAAAAAAAAAGAAAAAAAATCCATGGACACATGAGTCTGGATGGGATGGGCAATGGAAATAGAGATCCGGAAGGCAGAGTATGTGTCACCTTAGCTCATGCACAAGTGCTACAGGCTGACACATAGGGCCAGATTTATCATTAGCTCAGGTCAGAATAATGGAGTGAAAAAGTCCCCCAAAAAAGTCCCAAACGCTAAAACTACGCACAAATTTGCGACTTTTTTCTGCTCTGCACTATGCTCGCCAGTTTTCTGAAAGTTGGCGTGTTTTCTTATGTAAATGAATCTCTAGACAGATTTACTATTGGTACTATTTAAAAAGTCGCAATTTCACTCCAGTGATGACCATGCTTATCTTATGAGACTTTTTAATAGAACATGCGACTTTTTCATAAAAACGTGCGACTTTTGTAAAGCTGCTTACTGACGGATAAACTTCTACCGTCAAACCACATTTATTACAGTCTTAAAGGGCCGAACATAAATCTGATTTGGCTAAAACTGACTTTAGCCATATGTGAAAGTGGAGTGAGCTGTCAGAGTGATGATAAATCTGGCACTATCACTGAAAACGACTACCTAAAAATTAACTTTTATTGAAATAATCTAAAATAAATAATCCCTACCAAATGGATACACAGTAGTGCAAAAACAACACAAAAAACTGACTACACAAAACAGAGAAAGTCTGGATCAGACAGAAAGCTAAGCTTGAGGAAGACAAAAAAGACGAGTATGTATAAAGGCGTTAGTTTATTTGTTTTTTTCGCCTCCATCATTATTATCTTTAATAAATGAATATGTAGGATGTCTGTACAATCTAAATATGACCCTCTATCACCACTATGGTTAACATAAGTATAGTGAGCATGCACATGGTGATCACATGATATGCCCGAGTACCGTTGATTGGTCCAGTTTAGCTGGGACGGCCCCATTTGGCTATATAATAAGGTGGGAAACCTCAAACAAATTGGAGCCACATCATTTTTTGCCCCCTGGAGGCCCTTCCTGAGACCACCATCTTGGACCACTCAGCTTGACCCTCATCATGACCATCAGTTAAGTATACTCTTGTCTACTCTTTGGTTGCTTTACCGTTTATTCAACCGTCTGGGTGGTCATTTTTGTATCCGATGGTTTATGGTTTGGTTTGGCCTCCAGTTTATTATTTATGCTTGATTCATCTTTTTTGATACTTGTTGAGCACTTCTTGTGTCCGTTTGACACTGATGTACATATATGTCCCCTGATGAACCCCCTTTTGAATGAGGAGGGGGGGAAACGCGTCGGGACACGTGGTTTAACAACCAGTATCTAATACATACTAGTACCCAAATATCCATATGGGCTAGTACACCAAGGGCATCATAAGGATAGACAGTATAGGCACGTGGACGGAGTGTGCCTACCATCAAGGCACATCTCCGGGCTGAGGATTTGACAAGGGACATCACAGGGATAGACACTGATTTGGCACGTGTTGCCCCGGTGCTTTCCCCCTCTCCCCCCTTTTTTGTCTTCCTCAAGCTTAGCTTTCTGTCTGATCCAGACCTTCTCTGTTTTGTGTAGTCGGTTTTTTGTGTTGTTTTTGCACTACTGTGTATCCCTTTGGTAGGGATTATTTATTTTAGATTATTTCAATAAAAGTTAATTTTTAGGTAGTCGTTTTCAGTGATAGTGATTAACTAGTTTGGCGACTACCATCTACATTTACGATTATAGCCTTAAAGACAATAAACAATGATGATAAATCTGGCCCATAGTCCTCAACACACTTACGCAACCCTGGCCACCAAAATGAACGAGAAATGAGGTCAGCAGTGGATCAGCTCCCAGGGTGTCCTGTAAGAACCGTACAGTGATGTTCCTCAAACACCTTGAGACGCAATTCAGATAGAACAAACAATTTCCCAGAGGGACAAGAATCCGGTGCATCTCTGTCAGTATGGGATCTGCGTCTCCACTGCAGGGTGGTAGATCGCTGTCTGCACATTGCAGCACTATGGGTCCCAGTACTGGCTTACCTTGTAGGAGATGCAGGTGCCCACCAGCATACCGCTGGATCCGTCCTCACTACCAGGTGTCATCTGATGCGCTATAGCACGCGCGCGTGCACCTCTCCCTTTCTTATAGGAGTAGGCAGCTGGTTCCTGATTACCATCCCCACCCGAAGGCGGGACTATTTGTATTTAAGGCAGCTTCACTCATCATGAAGTGCACAAGTGTGGTTGTTGTACCTCTTGACTCCCACTGAAGCGTCCCACTGTGTCTGTTTATTGGATTTCCTGGATTCTGACCTCTGCTTCATTTGACTACGCATCTGCCTGCCTTCTGTTTATTGGATCACCTGGATTATAGACCTCTGCACTGCCTGACTACGCGTCTGCCCATCTCCTCCTGTAAGTCTGCCTGGATCCAGACCCTGCACTGCCTATGAGACTGCTTATATCTGCACGCTATATTGCTCTGAACTTTGTGTTGCCTGTATCTGTCAAGTGACTGTCACGGATGGTGTAACAGAAAACAAGAAGTTACAAATAAGGATCCGGCTGGCTTGATCTGAAACTAAGGAATAAAAGGGAGACCCCTATTTAAGCCCTGAAACTCTCCCTGTCTTCTCAGCCCATGCAAAGATCTCTATGATAGAAAATTGCATGCCCTTGTGCCTCGACTGTATGACACCTGAACACCCTATAATAGTGAGGGGACACAACCACCGGCTCCCTACACTTAATACGGAGGGAGTCAGGGTCACCTAGGATCAAGCAAACAGGAAAACAGAAACAGAAAAAACGCATAGGAGCCTTCAGATTTTCAGGTCGATCCCAGTCCAATACAGCACAGACTTTCTCTGTATCCATACGAAAACCCGAAGATGACAACAGGTAGCCCAAATACTGCACCCTCCTGTACAGCAAAAACACACTTCTCCAATTTAGCATACAATTTATCTCTTAGGATCTGTAACACCTGTCTAACATGATCCTGATGAGTCTCCATGTCTGGAGAATAAATTAGTATGTCATCCAAATACACAACAACAAACCTCCCCACCAGGTGATGGAAAATGTCATTCACAAAATACTGGAAAACCGCGGGAGCATTGGTCAACCCAAAAGGCATGACCAGGTTCTCAAAATGACCCTCTAGGGTATTAAAAGCCGTCATCCATTCATCCCCTTCCTTGAACCTGACCAGATTATATGCCCCCCTTAAGTCCAACTTGGAGAACACCTTGGCACCAACAATCTGGTTAAACAAATCAGCAATCAAAGGAAGGGGGTAAGGATCACTGACAGTAATCTGATTGAGCTCACAGAAATCCAGACATGGCCCAAGAGTTCCGTCCTTTTTTTTTTAACAAAGAAAAACCCTGCTACCACGGGAGATTTGGAAGGTCTATTTAAGTGTCCTTTAGCCAAACTCTCGGTAATATCCTTTCTCATGGCCGTTCTTTCGTGTCCAGAAAGATTATACAACCTAGATTTGGGCAACAGCTCCAGGAATAAGGTTGATAGGACAATCATATTCTCGATGCGGAGGTAAATCCTGGCATCCACTTTCAGAAAATACTGTACATCAGATATAAAAGAGCGTAATGCTTTAGTGGTTAAAGCAGAAAAATATGTATTCAGACAATTATCAAAGCAATAATCACCCCAATCTAGAATCTGTCTAGCTTGCCAATCGATGGTTGGATTATGCTTGCTTAACCACGGTAAACCCAGAACCAACGGAGCAGGGAGACCTTTCATCACAAAACACAAGATGAACTCCTGATAAAAGTCACCAACTCTTAATTGGATGTCATACACCATCTGAAACACTTCTGAGTTAGAGGTACAGAATCAATGGCAAAAACAGATATGTTTTTCTCTAATGCACTCGGTGACAACCCATGCATACGGACGAACTGACCATCATTTAGATTCACCCCTGCCCCACTGTCGATAAACACCTCAATACCCACAGTCTTGGACTCTAGCTCGGCAGTCAGGAGAAATCGGGTACTACCAGTCAAAGACAAATGCACATTCTCTAACTCCCCTCTTACCCCTCCAAGAGTCAGACGGGAATTAGATGCCCCCTTTTCTTTTTGACGCTGAAAGCATGGACATATATTGCTAAAATGTCCCTTTTGTCCACAGAAAAAACACACACCCTTCCTATGACTAATACTCTTGAAAGCAGATCCAGGAATAGCTCCCCCTAATTGCATGGGTTTGTCCCAAGACCTAAACTCAGGAGTATCTTCACCCAAATTGTCAGAGGAAGATGGTAAGTTATGTGATAGTACGTCCTGAGAGTGGGGGCCCCTAGATCTCTCTCTCAGGCGTCTATCAATGCGCACAGCAAGAGACATAGCGGCTTCCAAATACTCAGGATTCTCATGAAAGGCCAAAGCGTTCTTCAGCCTCTCTGATAATCCCTGACAGAACTGACTTCGGAGGGCAGGATCGTTCCACTCAGTATCCGTAGCCCACCTCCTAAACTCAGAGCAACAGATCTCAGCAGAACGCTTTCCCTGACGAAGGTCACGTAACTTGGTCTCGGCCAGGAAGGTCCGGTCTGGGTCATCATAAATGAGTCCCAGAGCTCTGAAAAATTCATACACCAAATGGAGGGACTGCGATCCGGTTGGCAGAGAAAAAGCACAAAACTGAGCGTCCCATTTAAGCAACTAAATAACCACACCAACTCTCTGGCGCTCATCCCCAGATGAGTGTGGACATAGCTTAAAATACAATTTGCATGCCTCTATGAGCAAAATGAAATTATCATTTTCCCCCAGAGAATCTGTCCGGGAGGGCAACTTTAGGCTCGAGAAAGGCCTGGTAACCACCACTAGGACCAGCAGCCTCTGGTCTCTGGATCTGCGAGACGGTCGTGCGGAGGTCAGCTACCTTCAAAGACAGTCTGGCCAGTTCAGCAATAGGATCCATGGCTGTATTGGAACAAGCAAAAAATGACGGTTTTGGCGGTTTATAATGTCACGCTTCGGTGTGGGAGGGAAACCCACACCGAACGTGGTTGTGAAAAGGCGTGAGGGAATAAGGCCTGGAAACTAGGAAAAGGAGCAGGTCACCTAATAGAGAAACCTGACTGACAACAAGTATAAACTGACCCCAGAGATAGGCAAGCTCATACACAGGAACCTAAAGTCCTAACTAACCCTGTAGAACCCTGGTACTAATGTCAGGACAAGAGACAACCTGTTCCTCCAAACGGTAGTATGAACAGGGGAAGGAGACACTTAACTTCAAATGGCTATGGAAGCACAGGAACTCTGCCGAGATCAAAACACCAGCAATCCACAACAAGCCTGAAGCTATAAACTGCACAGTATGGTGGGAGAAGCCACAATAAATAGGGAAGGTAAAATAAGCACATAAGCAACACCTGAGGTAAGGGGTGAGGCCATTACCAGAAACAACACAGACACAAATTGATCCACAAGGAACCTGTCAGATCAAACCATGTGTTGCCAGTCTGACTGATCTCCTGGCACGGGAACTTTTGTGACACCCCCACTATCACATATACACAATATACACTATGCAGTCACCCCCACTGTCACATATACACAATATACACTATGCAGTCACCCCACTGTCAGATTTACACAATATACACTATGCAGTCAGCCCACTGTCACATATACACTATGCAGTCACTGCCCCACCCACTGTCACATATACACAATATACACTATGCAATCACTGCCCCGTCCACTGTCACATATACAAAATATACACTATGCAGTCACCCCCACTGTCACATATACACAATATACACTATGCAGTCACCCCCATGTTACATATACACAATATACACTATGCAGTCACTGCCCCCCTACACTGTCACATATACACAATATACACTATGCAGTCACCCCCACTGTCACGTATACACAATATACACTATGCAGTCACTGCCCCCCCACTGTCACATATACACAATATACACCAGGGCTTGACAAATTTCCTTGGAATCTAGGAGCCAGCTAAAAAAGTTAGGAGCCAGGCGGAGCCGCGTCATAAAGCCCCCAGTAGATTCCCCCATAGTGCTCCCCCCCCACTTCTCCATAGAGCCCCCCCAATAATACTGTATACCATGTTACATATGCAGTGTACATGTGCTGTATAGTATGGTATATGCAGTATACAGGACCATGATATATGTACAGTATATGACTGACATTCAGTGTACGTGCTGTATACTGTGTTACATACGCAGTATACAGGACCATGATATATGTACAGTATATAGGACTATGGCATACAGTGTACATGTACTTGGATGAGAGTAGTAGTAATTTGCACTGGAGGCGTGTAAGTTACCTGCAGGTGAACCTGAGAGCCACGAGGAGGGCGCAGGTCAGCGCTATGGCCCCCGCACAGCAGGTCAGGCCTCCGGCCCATCAGACACAGCAGCTGCTTAACGTGCTGCCAGGCCAGACTCTGCATTCCGCTTATAGAGCACATGGGTGGCCCGAGCCCGCTGGGGGCAGGGCGGCGCTTCTCCTCATCACGTCTGTCACAGTGGACTTCCGCGGCGTACGCTCAGCCATGGGCAGGGAGCGTGTCCAAAGAGCAGCCGGGTATAGGGAACCTAAGGCACCGTCACACAGCTCTCCGCTCATCTCCACTCCTGTGCTGCCTCCGGACAGAACAGCGCTCCGCACCCATCGCCCAGGCACCTTTGAAAACGGGCTGACAAATACCCAAGCGCCAGGACTAAATTCCTGGTCGCCATGGCGACCTGGGATTTGTCGAGCCCTGATATACACTATACAGTCACGTCCCCCCCCCACTGTCACATATACACAATATACACTATGCAGTCACCCCCACTGTCACATATACACAATGCAGTCACCCCCACTCAGGGCTCCAGACCAAAAAAAAATATCAAGGAGCCATTGGCTTCTAACCTGAAAAATTTAGGAGCCAAATAAAATTTTTGGGTCGCCAAATTTAAAATATATATAATTACAGTATAATAAAAAAACAAAAAAAAACACGTCTAACCTAGGGTTGTCAAGACACCAAAATTTTTACTCGATTTCTCTACCACATAAAAAAAAAAAAAAAAACACCAAAAAAGCTGCGTGCATTCCACATTTTATGGAACATCTGTACCATAATAGAACAATCTTAACCTAATTTTTGTCGGGGCGAGGTGACAAAAAAATGGCAAATTGCACGTTTTTTTTTCTGTTACGGCGTTCACCACATAGGAGATATTTTTAAATATTTTAATAGTTTGCACTTTTTCGGGTGTGGCGATTTTTATTGTTTATATATTTTAAATGTAAAATTGGGCAAGGGGGTGATTTAAACTTAATATTTTGCTGTTTGTTTTTTTAACCTTTTTTTTTTTTTTTTACTTTTTATTTAATAACAAGATTTTTGTATAACTTACCAGTAAAATCTCTTTCTTGCTCTTCCTTGGGGGACACAGGAGACCTTGGGTATAGCTCAGCTTCCTAGGAGGCCTGACACTAAGTGAAAACTGTTAAGCCCCTCCTGCAGCAGCTGTACCCTCAGCCTGGAGAGAGAGACTACCAGTTGCGTGTCCAAGTAGTGAGAAAAAAGGCAATGACCAACAAAGTGGAACAAAACAAGTCAACTACCCGACAGGGGCAACCAAACCGTAACCTGTAGAACAATAATAATGGGTGGGTGCTGTGTCCCCCAAGGAAAAGCGAGAAAGAGATTTTACTGGTAAGTTATACAAAAATCTCGTTTTCTCGCTCATTTCCTTGGGGGACACAGGAGACCTTGGGATGTCCGAAAGCAGTCTAAGAAGGGAGGGACCACAGCCCAAGGCGAAGCCACCGTAGGCATCATGAAACTGCCGCCTGCAAGAACAGGTGGCCCAAAGCAGCATCCACCGATGCATGAGTGTGCACCCTTGTAGAACTTGGTAAAGGTGTGCAAGGAAGACCAGGTGTCCGCCTTGCACAACTGTTCAGCCAAAGCCCGATGTCTCTGTGCCCAAGAGGCACCAACCACTCTGGTGGAATGAGCGGTGACACCGAAAGGCGGAACCCTGCCCTTTGGTGCGGTAAGCCTCAACAATAGCTAATTTGATGAAACAGGCGATAGCCACCTGGGAGGCCGCCAACCCCTTGCGTGGACCCTCCAGAACTACCAAAAGAGAGTCTGTGTGACGAAAGGGGCTGGTGATCTCCAAGTAAATTTTCAAGGCCCTAACAACGTCCAACCGGTGAAGTTCCCGTTCCCCGGGGGTGGGAAGAGGATGGGCACAGAGAGGGGAGGACGATGTCCTCATTGAAATGAAAGGCGGAGACCACCTTCGGAAGGAAGGAAGGGACGGGACTGGGAACAGCCTTATCTTGGTGAAAGACCAGAAAATGCTCGGAACAAGAAAGGGCTAAGAGACGCGATGGCCACAAGGAACACGACCTTCCAAGACAAAAGTCGTAGTGAGATCTTCCGTAGCGGCTCGAAGGGGGAAGCTTGTAGCGCCGAGAGCACAATATTCAGGTCCCAGGGTGGAATAGGGGAACGGTATGGAGGAACCGAGTGAGCCAATCCTTGGATGAAGGTCTTGACAGGTCTGAGAGGAGCCAGCGGACGCTGGAAGAGGATGGACAGCACCGACACCTGACCCTTCAAGGAACTGAGACCCAGCCTCAGGTCCAGGCTGGACTGGAGGAAGGACAGAACCATGGGGAGAGAGAAACGGAGAGGGGGAACAGCCAGATTTTCACAGAATCCCAAATAAGACCTCCAAGTCCGATAATAGATCTTGGACGAGGCAGGTTTCCGGGCGCGGATCATGGTGCGAACCACATCCACGGAAAACCCCCATTGTGTGTAACTGCGGTCTCAACAGCCAACGTAGCGATCTAAAATGCTGGTGGAAGATCGGCCCTTGAGAGAGGAGATCTTCTCTGAGAGGTAACGGCCACAGCGCGTCTCCCAGGAGCAGCATCAGATCGGTGTACCAAGAACGGCTAGGCCAATCTGGAGCGACCAGGATCGTGGGAATGCCTTCTGCCGCGATCTTCCGGAGAACCCAAGGCAGTAGGGGAATGGGAGGAAACACATACAGAAGAGAAAATTCCTGCAACGGCGCAGTACGCCCTCGGGTCCCTTGCCCTGGCCAGGAAGGTGGGAAGCTTGTGGTTGAACTTGGAGGCCAATGGACTCGAACACATCCGGGTGTAGCGACCACTCGCCCGGGTCGATGGTGGTCCGGCTGAGGAAGTCCGGTGACCAGATAAATCGCTGACAGGGCCGGAACGTGAGCTTCCGCCCAGAGGTACGTGAAGGTAGGCATCCTGAATGTCCATTGACAGGGAAGCCACCGCGGATCGGAGGGACTCCATCTGGAACTGCCGAAGGTGGAGAAAACGGTTTAGCCGTTTTAAGGGGACCACGAAAAGGTTTGAGTAGAACCCCTTGAATCGGTCCCCCAGATTCACGGAAACGATGACTCCCTTGTCTAGTAAGGCTTGAATGGCTGCGGAGAAGGAGGCCGCACACTCGAGGTCCCGCAGAGAACAGGACCGAAAGAAACAATCCGGAGGGAAAGAAGCAAACTCGATTTTGTATCCGGAGGATGCAATTTTGAGTGCCCAGGCATCGGAGATATGGGCCCGCCAGACGTCCCTGAAAAGAAGAAGGCGGCACACCTTCAGGCGGAGGAGGGTTGCTTGGCCATGGAGGGACGGGCAGCCTGTGACTTGCACCAGGTGGGCTACGCCCGAAAAAAGGGCTTCTTGCGCCTATCCTGGGAGGGGCCAGAGGAAGGACCAGCTGCGGATCGAGGTCCGGAGGACCTGCGGAAGGACCGAAAGCGAGATGAACCAGAGCGGCCCCGAGAGGCGCCCTTGGGTCTGGACTGGGGAAGATGGGTGCTCTTGCCACCCGTGGCTTCTGAGATGATCTCGTCCAGACGGGTCCCAAATAAACGGGAGCCCGTTAATGGCATGCCCTGTAATAAAACACTTGGAGGCGGCGTCCGCCGCCCAAACCTTTAACCAAAGTTCCCTCCTGACGGAAATGGCTAAGGCAGACGAGCGGGCTACGAGAGCACCCACATCGAGAGAAGCCTCACAGATAAACTTTCCTGCCTGAACTATCATTTGAGCTAAGGATCGGAGGTCTTGAATGGGGACGTCCGACCGAAATTCCTGTTCAAGCTGCGAGCCCCATTCGGAGACCACTTTCCCCACCCAGGCGGAGGCAAAGACCGGTCTGAGGGCTGAACCCGAGGCAGCAAATATGGCTATGGAGAGGGACTCCATACGACGGTCCTCAGTGGAATGAAGTGAGGAGCCTTCTGGTACAGGAATGGCCGTGCTTTTAGACAGGCGGGCCACTGGAGGATCAACCTTAGGTGGGGACGCCCATGTGGCAACATAATCAGCTGGAAATGGGTAACATATGTCCAGCTTTTTGGGGGAAGTAAAGCGGGCGTCACCTTCCAGCAGGACAATGACCCCAAACACACTGCCAAAGCAACACTTGAGTGGTTTAAGGGGAAACATGTAAATGTGCTGGAATGGCCTAGTCAAAGCCCAGATCTCAATCCAATAGAAAATCTGTGGTCAGACTTAAAGATTACTGTTCACAAGCACAAACCATCCAACTTGAAGGAGCTGGAGCAGTTCTGCAAGGAGGAATGAGCAAAAATCCCAGTGGTAAGATGTGGCAAGCTCATAGAGACTTATCCAAAGCGACTTGGAGCTGTGATTGCCACAAAAGGTGGCTCTACAAAGTATTGACTTTAGGGGGGTGAATAGTTATGCATATTGACTTTTTCTGTTATTTTGTCCAATTTGTTGTTTGCTTCACAATAAAAAAATAATAATAACATCTTCACAGTTGTGGGCATGTTCTGTAAATTAAATGATGCAAATCCTCAAACAATCCATGTTAATTCCAGGTTGTGAGGCACCAAAATACAAAAAAAGTCAAGGAGGGTGAATACTTTTCCAAGGCACTGTAGGCTGAAAATGCTGCATGAACACAGAGTTCAATAGAACATAATCATACCTCTTAACTATTCTGAATCCAGCGGGACAATTCCAGATTTCGGCGGTGTCCTGCAATTGGAGGAAGCTGAGGTGCGTCCCAGTTTCAGCTGTATTTGCGTCCTGAGCATGCAGGTATAGTTGAATATAATGGTGAAGTAGGAGGCTGTCTGCTCCCTACTCCACCATTCCCTGGTCTGCGCTTTCCCCAGCAGCAGGGGCAATGCAGTGACATCATCATACCTCCCAGGCTGGAGACCATTACCCGGCCGGGCCTGTGTGCTGTCCTGCTTAGGCTACTTTCACACTGGCGTTTCTGGGTCCGCTTGTGAGATCTGTTTCAGGGCTCTCACAAGCGGCCCAAAACGGATCAGTTCAGCCCCAATGCATTCTGAATGGATAAGGATCCGTTCAGAATGCATCAATTTGACTGCGTTTTGCCTCCGTTGCGTTTTTTAGACGGTCACTAAAACGCAGCTTGCAGCGTTTTTGTGACCGTCTGACTATGCAGAGCCTAACAGATGCGACACCATATGGTGCAATTGAAAACGGATCCGTCCCCATTGACTTTCAATGTAAGTCAAGACGGATCCGTTTTGACAGACTTTTTTTTCAATGAATAATGCAAACGGATCCGTTATTAACGGATACAAGCATTTGCATTAATCGTGCAGATCAGTCTGTGCAGATACAAGACAGATCTGCACAAAACGCGAGTGTGAAAGTATCCTTAGATCAACATGATGTCCTCCATTCATGCTGCGGTTTTCTTTCTGTCATGGGATGCGGAGCAAAACGGATCCAGCATGACACATAATGCTGACATAATAGAAAACAGATCCTTCCCCTACTGACTTTCAATGGAGTTCATGATGGATCCGTCTTGGCAATGTTAAAGATAATACAACCGGATCCGTTCATAACAGATGCAGATGGTTGTATTATCAGTAAGGCCGAATGCACACGGCTGTGAGCGGTCTGTGGTACCCCGGCCTGGATTCCTGCTGACAGCAGGAGCGCACGGTGTCATTGGTTGCTATGACACCGGGCGCTTCATGCCGCTGCTGCACTACGGTAATACACTCGTATCATACCAGTGTGTTACTGTAGTGCAGCGGCGGCATGAAGTGCACGGCGTCATAGCAACCAATGACACCGTGCGTTCCTGCTGTCAGCAGGATGCCAGGCTGGGATACCACGCCGTGCGTTCCTGCTGTCAGCAGGATGCCAGGCTGGGATACCACGGACCGCTCGCGGCCGTGTTCATTCGGCCTAACAGAAATGTTTTTGCTGATCGTTGCCCGATCCAGCAAAAACTTAAGCCTAAACTGAAGCCTAAACCGAACCTTGTACGCCGAACCAGAAACACAAGTTTGCTCAACACTAGTTGGGACATAACAGTGTAAAAGAAACCTGCGGGCACTAGCGCTGCCATTGTCCTTCCTCTGGCTTTTGAAAATTGGGCAGGCATGCATGTATAAGGACAAGGAGGTATGCACAATAAGGACAAATATTTGCATTCAGCAGCAAGGAGAGATCTTGAAAACAATAAGGCATGAGAACACGGAACTGTACATTAGAGAAGCTGCTCAGTAGGCAATCTCCCCGGTGAAGATACCCGTCCAGGTGCCAGCAACATCTCTGGACACTAGCCCGCACTGCGCACGCGCCACACAGTAGACGTCGGGGAGTGGCGCGTACACTAGAGGCACAGCAGCTTCCACTTGTCTGTCTCCGACGTAAGTAGCCATTTACGTGACGTTATTCCCTAAGTAAGCATGGAGACTTGGTCTCCGAAAAAATGTCTTCCCCTTTAGTATCGTACCATTTAGTGGTAGACTGAATACACCTGAGCTATGTGTGACGCCTTATTGCTGAGCCCGGTCTGCTGTCACGGTGTGGTATAAGCAGGGAACGTGGACAGGTATAGTAGTGGTTGTTGTCCTGAGTCCCATCAGTGACAGTGTGGAGGAAGAGCACCTGCTTTTTTCTGCTCGTGGTTGTGTATATATCTTTAGTAAATGTGTGGAAAGAACTGTATAGATGTCATAAACTTGTGGTCCCTAGAAAGTGGGGTGAGCGGTGTCTGCTGTCAGGTGCTAGTCCATTGTCTTTGACTATATTCCTGGAGGACCTTGTGTAATATAGTGTGTAATGCTCGTACGGTAGAGATGATTTTCTCATGATGCTCTCCCTGTATGGATTCTCTGCTGTTCATGCAGTATTTAGGATGATGGGACTTCTTATGCATCCTGATAGTCTCCCAGCATGTGATGACACATAAAAGTCATGTTGTGGTGTATACGATGCAGAAATGGACCAACCGGTAAAAGACTTCCACGTTTTACACCTACGTCGGTGCAGCCCCGTCATCTGTACCTGGGAAATCGCTTTCGACTGGTGATCCATAGCATACACATGCCGTTTAATGCGGTGCTGCAGAATATTGCACGTGCTTGTACGTCATTAAGGGCGGTCCATAAATAAGGATCACCCTGTGCGTATACGCTTACAGTGTTCTGTGACACCGTAAGCGTTATGGATCCATAACTTATGGTCTGTGGTAGCAGAACCCATAACGGAATTCTTAGATAACCAGAACCTTGTACGCTAAAGTTTGCACAACACTAGTCCTAAGCATTAAGCAAAGAGTGTTAGGTGATCTTTTATATAAGGCACCCTATTTCTCCATGCACTATATCAGTCACCGAAAAGTTGTCATAACTCAAGTATTTTATTTATTTATTCCCCCCCCCCCTTACAGGTCTACTATAATTAATCAATATGCGAAACCTGAAGTTACAGAAGTCTTTACACTGTGGCTCAGCACCAGGTATTGGCACTCCACACTGCTTTACTGTACGTACAGACACTGGAACTGTTCTCATCGGATCAAGCTATGGCTTTGTGGAGTTGGATCCCAATACAGAGCAGGTGACTGATTTCTAAATGAGTCCCTATTTTTGTCCATCCTCTTGCATTATCAGCAGTTGTCTATAATATAACCTGGAGTGCCCCCTTTGTGGCCAGGAGCAATTTGGATAATAGAAAAGTATAATGAATTAGAAAACCCTGCAGCCACCAATACAGCATTGTCAGCAGAATACAAGAGCATATACAGGAATCTCTATACCAGTGATGGCTGACCTCCGACACTCCGGCTGTGGTGAAACTACGACTCCCAGCATGCTGCATTCATTTCTATGGGGTTCTGAGAAGAGTGCATGCTGGGAGTTGTCGTTGGAGTGCCGGAGGTTAGCCATCAATATATCAGGCTCTTAAAGAGTTTAGATTTGCAAGTCAGAGCATCACTTTTATAACCGATACACTTATGTATTTTTCTCAGATCGTTACAGATGTCTCTTTAACAGTTGAGAATTTTCTACCAGAGGATGGAAGTGGTCAGGTCGTTGGGATACAGGATGTCCCTGATCAGCAGTCTGTGTGCATTGCTACTGCCACAGGTGATGTCATTCTGTGCAATCTGAACACTGGTCAGGTAATTGCTGTTTGTTTTTTAAAATGTACCTCCAGCTAAAGATTCCTCTTCCTTGCATGGCAGGGTTTGACGTACACTCCTATTCTGGCGATAAGCGTCTAAAGAGAGTTCCTTTGGGGGTCATTTATGAAAGACTACGCGTTTTACACTGGTCTTTGATATCCCCCGCGCCGTCGGAAAATGCGTGGGCCTCATCATATATTAGGAGCATCCTTTTATCCTAGACTGCAATCTACTCCATCATAAATTATAGTAAATGTTTCGGGCCTGTTGGCCTCGCCCACACCCCGCCACTGTCCCTTTTCAGAAAGTGGTGAGCGCAGTGTAGAAATGCCACTTGCTCCTAAATTAGGAACAATGGCATTAAAAGAGTTTCAAATCATGGGTTTGTGATTTTAAATGTTTTTTTTTTTTGTTTGTTTGTTTTTTCCTCCCATAGAGGGTCATAGTAAATGATCCCCATTTGAGTTTTTTGTGCCCGGATTATGGTGGGAATTCCACTCTCCATGTGGATTCCGCCACAGAAAGATAAGGTTTAGTAGGATGAATGTGATAGATCTGCTTGTTGTTTTAGCCCTATTCAGTGGAGCTAATCTGCAAGCAGACGCCCGCCACAGTTTCTGGTGAAAATAGCGCCAAAAAAGGATGTTTCCTTTCTTGTTGTGATCTGGAAAACATAGCTGAAATAAATCATGGCTGCATGAACGGCAGTACAGACTTCCACTCAAAACTATAGGAGGCAGTTTCTGGCACAGAAATTCACATACAAAAAACAGTGAGGACAAGGCCTAAAGGTCCTTTTATATGGATTGATAATCGGACCGATTATCAGGGATGAGCGTTTGTAGAAAAGCCTGTATAAAAGGTGCTGAAGACAGCTGACTTACAGCTGCTCCTTACAGCTGACCAACCACAGCGCCGTACATCGTATAGCGGCTGTGCTTGGTATCGCAGCTCAGCTCCATTCTCTAGAACGGGGCTGAGCTGTGCCTAGGCCATGTGACCGATATATGGTGATGTCACAGGCCTAGGCGCTCACGGAGTACTGCAGCCTTTTCATACAGCTGATCTGATATTGATTACCTATCCTGAAGATAAGTCATCAATATGAATTTCCTGGTTAACCCCTTTAATAAAGTGGAGTGGTTAATAGTCTAGTGTCGTTTTCTGACCACTGAAACATACTGAAAAAGAAAAATGGTATGTACTAATTATTTTTCCCCTTACAGCTGGAATGTGTTGGCAGTGTGGATAGTGGAATTGTTACTATGAGTTGGAGCCCTGATCAAGAACTTGTTCTCCTTATAACAGGTATTTATTTACCTTAAGATGCAGCCATATTATAGACTTGACCCCCTGCCGTTCAAGTGAACCTCAGGTCATCCGTTTTTACACTATAATCAGGAGGGATCCTCAACACAGCAAAATATAGAGGAAACACTTTTTGCAGCTTCTTATGCAGAATACAGATAAAATACGCCAGTGTGCGTGAAGCTTAAGACAACCTCCGTAATACCAATGTAATAGGGATAAAAACTGCTTGTGTGAAAGAAGCCTAAGGGCTCGTGCACACGAAGTGTACAGTTCATGCCAGTGCTGCAGACCGCAAATAGTGACCCGAAATGCACAGGCACCGGCCGCATGGCTGCCGTTTGCGGATGCGGACCCATTCACTTAAATGGGTCCGCAAGATTTAGTCTGCACTGTAAAAAAATGGAACATGCTCTATTTTTTGTGGTGCGGAGGCATAGACCGAAATCCCACGGAAGCACTCCGTAGTGCTTCTGTGGGCTTCCTCTCCGTGCTTTCGCTCTGCATCTTGCAGATTGTGGACCCATTCAAGTGGGGCTTAAAATGGGCATGGGCCTCACACGTTCGTGTGCATGAGCCCTAAGGCTGAGTTCACTTCAGTTATTTGGTCAGTTATTCCCATTGGTTATAATAAGCCAAAACGAGGTGCGGATAAAAAACACAGAACAGGTGAAACTATTTCCATTATGCCTTATATCTGAGAAGGCTTCACTACAGGTTTTGGCTCTCAATCACTGATGGAAATCACTTACCAAATAACTGTGAACTCGGCCTAAGACCTTATTCACACATTCCGAATTTGGAATCCGTGTTTAAACTAGGAACGTAAGGATTTGCACCTCCTCTGTTTTGAACCCATTACTGGTTTTGGCTTACAAATATTGATGGAAAAATACTGAAGCTCTGATCCACACTATTCAGGATTTTATTATTCATGGCCTATCCTCAGGTCTGATACCCCATGTTCCAGCTGACCAGCTGAGTAGCCCGGGTGCTGGAAGTCGGTGATTGGAACTACACAGATCCGTCCATGGTGTAGTGGACAAGTCTGACAACTTCAGCGTTCTTCTTATTCACTTCAACAATGGAGAGAGCTGTGTAATTCCAGCAATGGAATTGACCATGACCATGTACCACTGCATGAAAATCTGTGCTTAATACGCACCATGTGCATGTGATTTTATGTGGGCGTTAAAATGCTTGCTGGTTGTAAACAGGAGATGTGCTTCTGATAGTATGCAAACTAAACTGGGACAAAGGATCACATTGGGCGCTGTGAAGGCTCTTTAGAGAGCTGTAGTGGGGGTAATATAATCCCACCCCTTGACTACATTAGCTCGTGAGGCTGCTAGACTATGAGAAGCGCTAGCAGTCTCATCAGAGCAGGCCCTTTCTGTTTCTTTTAGGAGAAAATGACAGTGGCCTTTGAGAGGTGGCCAGGAACGGGAGCTTCTGCACATCATTACTCCATCAATTCCTGGCCACCAGAAAGGCCGGCTTTTTTTTTTTTCTTGCTGTGCGCAATCGTGGCTACTGCTGCAGTGGTGGTCATAACCTCTAGAGACGAGCAGTATATAAAGAAGAAGAAAAAAGATAGTGGGGACCAGAGCCATTACTGCTAATGCATCTGTTAGTAAGTTACTTATATCAATGTTATACACATAATAAATATAACTTAATGAGGTGAGACAACCCCTTTAAGAAATCTGGTTTCTTGATGTGTCATTTATCAGTGTAAGGCCTCATGCACATGATCAAATGCATTTTGCGGTCTGCAAATTGTGGATCCTCAAAATGTGGATACTGTCCATGTTGCATCCACATTTTTTGTGGATGCATTGACTTCAATGGGTCCATGGTCTGGACGTATAGAACATGTTCTATCTTTTTTTCTGAAAAGGACTTGCATATACAGAAATCAGGATCGTCTGTATGCTTTTCGCATCTTTATGTCCATTCTGCATTTTACAGAATATGCCTGTAAAATTTGGACGACAGATGGACCGCATACATATTTTGCTGATCTGCAAGTTGCAGACTGCAAAACGGATATGGTCATGTGAATGAGGCCTTAGCCGCAAATTAAAATCCACCCAGAACATATTTGGTACATTTATTTGGCATCATGAACAATCAGTTGTTTGATGTCGTTCTAGGCCAACAGACCCTCATATTGATGACAAAAGACTTTGAACCAATTGCTGAAATACAGATTCATCAGGAAGATTTTGGAGAAGGTAATTTACGTTCATGTAATGTGAAGCCTCGGCATGACAAAGTATTAACAAATCCAAAGCAAATTGTGATTCTTCTATTATTATTATTATTTTTACTTTTTACAGGGAAATTTATTACAGTTGGTTGGGGCAAAAAAGAGACCCAATTCCATGGATCTGAAGGAAAACAGGCAGCCAGACAGAGACTAACGGTAGTATATCCTCATATGACTCCTTTATGTGCTTATTCGTAAGAAAGCTCTGATCTGTATCAAGCCTTGCCCTGTACAATGAAAGCAAATAATCTTGAATACCAGTAAAAGCTCTGCAGCTATACAACCATACAATATATAAGTAATATAGTTTATGTAACCAGTCATGCTCTTTACATTATCAGATTGCTCTGTGAATAAATGCAGGTGGTGAAAGAAACAGTGGTGGTGTGGTGGAAGCATCCACTCTAGTTCTGTTGGTTAGAGAGCCGAGGACTGGTGTCTTTTTCTTCCCTTTCCTTTCTGTGATTTCTGACCTGAAGTACTGACGGCCAATATTAATACTTCCTACCAACACTGCTAGTGAATGGGGGATGATGCAAGCCATTCTTCACAAGTGATTTGCCTGTGACAGCTGGAGGCTGTGGTTGGTTTAGCTATGCTATTTCCCAAGTACATTCATGCTTCAGTTGCGCTTGGCCTTAAATCTATTTTTTTATTAATAAGGGAGTAGTCTGTTTTTTCCTGCTGGAGTTTCCACTTTAAAGGGGTTCTCTGGGAATTGAGAAAATGAAAATAATTAAATATTACTTTATTATAAATCTATTCCCAGATACCTTTCATTAGTTATAATGGTTTGTTTTATCTAGGGAGCAATCATTAGGAAAAACAAAATGGCGCTGTCCTATTAGTACACCAAAAACCTGTCCTAATTACACAGGAGGACAAGTTACTTCACAACATTGAGCTAAAGATCTTCCTGATCCTGCTCCCTGTTCTACTTGTCAGGGATTATGATCCTGAATACAGTTTAATACAAGCTTCAGATGAATCTTTGTAGGAATGGAGTTCATGAGGAGACATGAAGTACAGAGAGGATGGTGGAGATGTGAGTAATGAGCAGCAGCTCTTGTACGCAGTCTCCGTTGCCGGTCTGTCCTGTCCATCCTCTATGTACTTCATGTCTCCTAATGAGCTCCTTTCCTTCAGAGATTCAGCTGAAGATCGTATCAGCTGTATCCAGAATCATAATCCCTGACAAGTGGAGCAGAGAGGAGAATGAGGCAGGTCTTTAGCTCAGTGTTGTGAGTAATTTATCCTTCTGTGTGTTTTTTGTGTATGAATAGGATGGTGGAGATTTTATTTCTCTTAATGATTGCTTCCATTCCGGTATTTTGAATGCTGGATCCGGCACTAATACATTCCTTTGGAAAAAATTGCCGGATACGGCATTCAGGCAAGTCTTAAGTTTTCTCTTTTGCCTGATCAGTCAAAATGACTTTCCTGAAGACATTCTGAGGAATACTGAATGGATTACTCTCCAGTCAGAATGCATGGGGATATGCCTGATCAGTTCTTTTCCGGTATAGAGCCCCTGTGACGGAACTCTATGCCGGAAAAGAAAAACGCTAATGTGAAAGTAGCCTAAGCCTTCATTTTCACCCACTTTGGTCATTTGTGGGGGCTTGTACAAAAAATACATGTTTTTTTTATTTTGTCACACATTGACAGAGAAAGCTGTGTCCAGAAGAACAGAAAGAAAAAACGGATTCTACGCATCAGTTCTTCACATTTTAGAATCTGTTTGAGCCATTTTTGTCTGAGATCCGTTTTTTTTTTTTTGCATGCAGGACTTTTTTTCCCATGTAAAAAAATGGATCTCAGACTGATCACAAATGTGCATAAATTATGGGTGTGAATCCAGTCTAGGTTTGTTACAGTTCTTTCCAGAAAGCTGTGATTTATATATTAACATACCACCTTTGCTCTAGAGCGTACAACCTGCTATGCCATGGGATGACCGCAAACCTCGTGTTACTTGGAGAGAAGATGGTCAGCTCTTTGCAGTGAGTGCCATATGCCCAGAGACAGGTAGGAAGGCCCACAATTATGACATTTTTTCACTGGTTTAACCACCCAAAGTGCCCACTGTACTGAAAATTGAACTTATGATGGGTTTAAAAGCATAAGGTGTTGTTGTTATGGCACTTGCATTATATGTCCTGCAAAATGCGAACGTGTAGCACACATGAAAATATTCCAAGTGCCCCAGGTCCACAAATTTCTACTAGTCGAGTGGTCATCAATGGGGCACTATCACTATCCCTGTTAGCAATTCAAGAGAGTTTCCGAGAGGAGTTTATCCTGTGGCACATATGAAAGTAGTATTTTATTGTGTGTTTTATATAGGATAATATTGCATATCTTGTAAATGGTGATATTGATATCATTTATTACTTTCTCATATTAAAAGGCGATATTGGACAGCAATATAAACATCTATAGCATATAGGGGGGAGATTTATCAATCTGGTGTAAAGTAGAACTGGCTTAGTTGCCCATAGCAACCAATCAGATTCCACCTTTTTATTTTTCACAGCGCCTTTGGAAAATGAAATGAGGAATCTGATTGGTTGCTATGGGTGACTAAGCCACTTCTACTTTACACCTTGATAAATCTCCCCCATAATCTTTAGTAATTATTAGTGTTGTTCTATCCAATGCTATCAACATAATTTCATAGACTCATGTTCTCAACAATTTTGCGGTTTCAAAAGTCCTTTTAAATTATTTTAATGTAAATCGGTACCATAAGTCCTATGGAAAAATCTGCCATGTGAGAATACCCTTAGGTTATTTTACGTCTTTTTTACTCCGCTTATATTATACATAAGATTATAGTTGGTAGAACCTGCCGACTATCTAAGGTGTACTAGGCCTTCCTGACTCCTCAGCCAGTAGAATTTTGTTTGGCAGGAGATAAGCCACCGCCAGAGGTGTCTGGCATCGCCTTTCTCCTCTTTTGCCCTTGAAAGCACGTGTGTGTTCTTAATGCTTTTAGCTGCCTTTCTTCTTAATAGAGGCATGTACAGTTAGAGGACATGGAAACTGCTTAGTGTGTATCCTCACTTGGTTCTGTAATAATCATTCATTTCAGTGCAGAGGGAATACATGTATGCAGCTATTTCTCTGCTGGTAACAGGGACTGTAACTGTGGTAGTCTCTCTCGACTCCCCATATACGTACACTCTTGAGCTGGCCGATATATCATGCTCATGCAGCTTCACTTGCCCCTTCTCCCAGAAATCTGGAGCCAAGAAAGTTAATCTAGTCTATGATATAATGTGGTATAATCTGTTCTATCTGAGATGATGGAAAAACAGAATCCTCAAAAGTATGTGCAAGTTTCACATTTTTAATTTTTCTTTGGGTGGCCATACACATGTTCGGTTCAGCCAAACATGTATGTGTTTTCAATGGGGAAAGAGGAGAAAGCTGACGCCAGACACCTCTGGTGTCATCTGCTATATCCCTTGAGAACAAAAGGATCAGATGTTGAAATTGAGTGCAGTCGGTCCTCTCCTCAGACATAATCTGGCAGTGGATCCTCATACACATTAGATTGTCGGCCAGTCCACTGAAAACTGCAGCTTTGGATGATACTAACCAAATGTGTGTGTGTGTGAGCTGCAGTTCAGACTGTATTCTGTATAAAAGCAGTTTACCTGCTCTCTGCTCTTCGGCATTGATTTACAGGCTGTCGTAAGGTAAGAGTATGGAACAGAGAGCTCTCCTTACAGTCAACCAGCGAACCTGTGGAAGGCTTGGAGCAGGCTCTATCTTGGAAGTGAGTAGTAGCTTATGAACAACAAAAATACATTGTTTTCACCTTTTTTCTGTTCAAGTTGATCTTCTTCTTTTTTTTTTTTTTTTAAAGGAGTTTTCCAAAACGTTAATATTTAATTGCCTATTCTCATGAAAAGCCATCAATGTCTGATCATCGGGGGTCTGACACCTTGTTTCCCCTCTGATCAGCTGTTCTCCAGTAGCTCCAGCTCGACACAGCTCCATCCTTTTCGGTAGTAGATGGCGCTGGTTACTGCAGTGCTGCTCCCATGCAGTTCATTTGGAGCTTCCACTATTTTACAGTCATTATCACTTGCATCCCCAGTGGGATTCACAGTCTAAATTCTTTATCAGTATGTTTTTAGACTGTGTGAGGAAACCAGAGGAAACCCATGCAAACGCAGATAAAACATACAAGCTTCTTGCAAATGTTCATCCAGTTGCTGCTCTGGTAGCGGAGGCAGAGCTTGTGCACTTGCACCGCTACTTAGATCCAAGGTGTTGTATCTAGTCCTGACATTTTCCTATAGAATTTGCTGGTATATTTCAGAATTTATTGTTCCATCAATGATGGCACACCGTTCTGGTCCAGTTGCAGCAAAACGGGCACAGACCATGATACTACCACCACCATGTTTCACAGAAGGCATGAGGTTTTAAAGAGGACCTTTTTAATGGTTTTTATTTATTCTAGACAAATACCTTTACTTGCGGGGTTCTGCCTGGATCAGGATGAGCTGCTTTCTTTAATGTCAGGTATAGGAAGCTCCATTTTAGTTTTCTGGTGTACTGTGCACTATACAGGACTTTGAAGACGCTCCTGTCCTCAAAGAATGTGATTTACAGCTTCCAGAATCTATTATTTACTGTTATATGTAGGGACTTGCTTTATCTGTTTTAGTTATCTGCTTATTTCTCGCTCTTATCATTGGGGAACACAGAAGAACATGGGTATAGCTGCTGCCACTAGGAGGCGACGCTAAGCAAAGAAAAAGTGTTAGCTCCTCCTCTCAGCTATACCCCTCCTGCAGACACTGAGCTAATCAGTTTTAACTTAGTGTCCGTAGGAGGCAGGCCTCCCTGCTTTGCAGGTCTGTTTTTTTTTTTTTTTTTTTTTTTTTTTTTTTCTTATCTTTAGCTGGGCTGCTGGCAGTCTCTAAGCTGTCTGCGTTCCCACCCAAGAGACTGGAATCCAGCGGGACCCCAAGCCTGCTGCTTGTTCCCGGTCTACAGAAGGCAAGGAGGACCAGAGGTTCCTAAAGCCTCTGTATCCTGCCAGCTTTCGGGTCACCGGGTCCGGCCTCTCTGTTACCGGTGTAGCTACCCTCACCAAGGGGTTACACACCGAAGCTGGTGACCAAGCTGGAGCCAGGGGGGCAGAAAACGCCAGACGGGTGAGTATTCTCTGTCCCCAAGGCCCCATTCCTCCTCCCTCCCCATTCTCAGGTTCTCACCTGTAAATATCCCCCACGGAGGCCTGCTTACCTTCCCCTGAGGCCTCAGTTTTGGCAGATGTCCCTCCCCCGGCGGAGGGGAGGGGGGAGGCTTCATGTCAGGCCACCTTCTGTTTTTTCCCAGAGTTCCGGTCCATGTCTTCCACCGGGGCCGCTGGTAATCGAGTCCCTGGCTTCTCTGCGGCAACCCCCTATCCGGCTACCCCTTGCAGTTCCCTAGCTCCCGTCCGGGGTATGTCTCGGGTTTGCTCTCCCGCTCCCTCCCTGCTTTGCCGCTCCAACTGGAAGTTCTTCCGGTCGGCCTGGCCTGTACTCGAGGCCCCGGGCGGGAACTGTTCTATCAGAGCACTAAATTTTCGCTGGATACATATGTCCGGTAGCGCTACTTTCCTTCCATAAACGGCAGTCTTGCACTACCGCTAAATACCGCATTTCCTGTAGTTCCATAGGCTAAGTCGTTTCACTACTACTGGATTCTGTAGGTCCTGTCACTTTCCCCTCCTTCCTTAGGTGGAATATGTGTGCTTACCACTGGACCCTGTACATCCTGTAGCATTACCCTCCTTCCTTAGGTGGAGTAATTGCACTTACACTGGATGCTGTACTGCCTGTAGCATTACCCTCCTTCCATAAGCGGAGTAATGGCACTACCAGTGGATACAGTATAGCCTATAGCTTTACCCTCCTTTCATGGGTGGAGTACTTGCACTTCCATTGAGTGCCGTTCAGCCTGTATCAATACCCTCCTTTTTCAATTGACGGAGTGTTTGCACTTGCCTCTCTATTCTATTTGTTCTGTATCATCACTCTCTAGCATTGTCCTCTTTCCATAGGAAGACTATTTACACCACCACTGGATACTGGACGTCCTGTAGCATTACCCTCCTTCCATAGGCGGAGTAGTTGAACTATCACTGGATCCTATACTTCCGCTAGCATTCCTCTCCTTCCGTAGTAGGAGTATTTGCACTTACATCGGAGACTGTACATTTTGTGGTATTACCCTCTTTCCATAGAGTAGTTGCACTACCACTGGTTCCTATATAGACTATCACATTACCCTCCTTCATTAGGCAGGTAACTGCACTTCCACCGGATACCATACATCATGTTGCATTACCCCCTCTGCAGGCGGAGTAATTGCACCAATACTGGTTATCATCTGTCCTTTTGGATTTCCCCCTTCCATAGGTGGATTAGTTGCACCACAATTGCATACTGTAGATCCTGTAGCATTACCCTCCTTCCATTGGCGGAGTAGTTGCACAACCAGTAGTGCTTACACTACCAGTGGACCTGGTACATCTTGTCGGGTCCCCCTCTTTCCATCAGTGCAGTGATTCCCTACCTCTGCAAGCTTTCCATCCTATTGCATTTTCCGTCTTTCTTAGGTGGAGTAATCGCTTGAACGTCGACTACTGCAACTACTCTCACTTCTTCCTTGTCATATTGTATCCTGTTCTGTGGATGGCCTATTGCTAGACTCGTCCCTACAGTCGCCTTATCCCCCGTCATAGGTGGTATTTTGGCACTACTACTGGATACTGTGACTACACCATACTATCCCATTTCTCAGGTAGTCATTGTTTGGATTGGATTGGTGTCGGGCGCCTACGTGGCAGCCTCTGTCTTCCTGGTAGGACTGTAGCTGACAGGCTGTTGACTCAACATGCTAGGCGTCCATTCTCAGTCAGTAGGTGGAACGTCTGCACTGCTTGCCACTTTCCTTCCTTCTCAAGTTGAGGATTGCGCTAGCACCATTTTCTTGGTGACTACTGCTGTTTGGCCTCATTCTCAGGGGGAGCCTCTCCTCTGGCCCTAGAGACCATAGTTGTGCTATGGCCTCCCCCCATGAGGCAGCCTTGCGCTGGCCATAGATTTTATGGCCACTACTGTGTGACTCCGTCCCAGGGGGAGTATTTGTGTTCATCGTTGTTACCGCGTCCCTTCTCCATGTGGAGTATCGGCCCTGGTGTTTTGTGCAGTATCTGCGCACTATTCCTCCTTCTAGGGGTGAAACCTTCTCGCTAGTTGTAGCTGTGATTGTGCCTACATTTCCTTCTCACAGGTGGCACTGTGCTCATGTTCTGCTATCACCAGGTGCAATAGATCCTCCAGGCCTTATATGTATGGTGTTCCTGAGGCGCTGGCTGACAGGTGCTCTTATTCCATATAGTGCTGTCATCTGCCCATACCATGACATGCTGCAGCTGGTGGGTTTGCTCACTTCTCGTGGGTATTAGTATGGTTTTCTGTGCATGGCATAACCTGACGATTTCTATGGCGCTGGCTTTGCTCCTTCTTCCCTTCACAAGTAGTGCATTGCCTCTACCATCTACTATATTGACAGCATCAGCGTTGCCTCCTTGGGGATTTGGGTATGCCCTTATTCATAGAAGTCATATTTTAGTGATCTGGATTAATTAATACTTCTCATTTATTTTATAATGCTATAATAAAAGCTATTTGTCCCTCAAATTGAAGAGGTAGGTAATCAAGAACCGCTCACAGTGTCCCACACTCAGGCAGGACGTTTACTGAAAGCAGTAGTAACGTGTCCACAATGATGCAAATGATGTCAGACACAAAGGTAACAGGTGTACTTGTACACTAGTACCCTAAAGCCTGAAGGTGACTAACACAATGTATATTAGTATCCAAGCCACAAGATAGTTGGGATGATGGCATATAAATGCGCCAACATCTCATACATCAATAGCAGACGTACAAAGTCAAAGTCACCTTCAGGCTTTAGGGTACTAGTGTACAAGTACACCTGTTACCTTTGTGTCTGACATCATTTGCATCATTGTGGACACGTTACTACTGCTTTCAGTAAACGTCCTGCCTGAGTGTGGGACACTGAGCGGTTCTTGATTACCTACCTCTTCAATTTGAGGGACAAATCTCATTTATTTTATAATGCTATAATAAAAGCTAAGTATTAATTAATCCAGATCACTAAAATATGACTTCTATGATTTATGTGAGTGATTATATGTGAAAATTTATATTCATCTTCAATTAATTATGCCCTTATTCAGTTTGCATATGTGAATATGTGAATTGTTTCCATGGCTCCCCTCCCCTGGTAGAGCGGCCGTACTGTCCGCGTTGTCACCCCTTAAATGCTGGTTCCCTACTGAGCCGCATCAGCCACTTCTACTTCTCCCCTACTGCAGGGCGAGTAGTTGCACTTTCTCCAGATACTGTCTGCCTGCTCGGCCAGTTTCCATAGCCATTGGGTTCTCGTATGCCCCCTTTCTGCTGTGGAGTGCCTGCGCGGATGGTATTGGTTTTGTTACCAGTTTTCTTTCTAGGACTTGTGGCATTTGGTGTCCACACTCCCTTTCTGGCGTACTATTTATGCCATTTTTGCTGCCAGGTTACTCCCCTCCTTTTTTGTGGTTTGGGTTCCCATTGACCTTCTTCACTCCTTCAAGAGCTTTTTTTTGTGGGCCATTTTCATGCCTGTCATCCAGGTTCTCAAGCCCTGCCTTGTTCGTCATGGTCCCAATGGAGTGGTTTTCTCTTCTGGCAGCCTGTTATGGTTTTGGGGCCTTGCCTTCTGGCACCCCTACTTCGTCCCCGTGGGGGGGAATTTTTTATTTTTTGTCACATCTACACTTCTCTGTGCCTTGATATCCTGACGCCATTTTTAGTTAGTCTTCTTTCAATCAGTTTTCCACTGAGTGGTTCCCTTTTTTTCTTCTCCCACCATGTTGTGTCTGTTGATGGTTGTAGCGTGATTCTTTTTCCTGGGGTTCTGACCCATGGATATCACTTCCTCAGAAGTCTTCTGCAGTCTCTTAAGCCGTGATTTATATTCCCTGGAATCTTCTTTCTTCTGCCCAGCCGGAGCCACTCCATGTTTAGCTGCTCTGTGGCTGGCCTTCCTGGGAATGATTCTTCCTGTCTCTTTTCAGGGTTCCGGGTGTGTCCTCCCCCGCATTTCTGTTCGGGGCATTATGACCGCCGTTGGATTCATTCTGTTCTTGTTCCTTCCCCATAGTACTGCTCTTTAACGTCCCTTGTTCTTCTGTGTCCCCCATTGACACGAGCGAGAAAATATATTTTGCGAACTCTAACTCAATAAATGAAAGTTAATCGTGGGACGATCCCTTTGTTTTCTGTTTTCTGTAATTTCAAGGCCTTCAGGTAGTTTGATTGCTTCGACTCAGAGCAAGCCCAACAAGCATGATGTGATTTTCTTTGAGAAGAATGGGCTTGTACATGGAGAATTCACACTACCTTTTGCAAAAGGAGAAGTTCAGGTAAGAGAAAGTTAATAAATTCACATGCATTGGCGTTAAGACAAAGCTGACTGTCTGTTTTCTTTAAACTAAATTTAATTTTGCACAAATAGGGTTAATTTGATATTAAAGGGTCACTTCTGTCAGGCCTAGATAAAGATGCCCACAGAAGAGCATTGCTTCAATTGGTGTCAGTGTTGTAACTTTCATGCAGTTATACCATGCAACTACTGTGAAGGGAGGGGGCCCCAGTGCTGAACTTCCTCTTCTGTTCCCACATAAAAACACTGCATTTTCATGCAGCTGCCACTAGGGACAGTTCAGTGTTGAGTTTTACAGTTTCCATTGCAGTCAATGGTAACTGTATAGATTCCTTTGCATGGATATCCCCTTAGCGGTGGCTTCAGCCAGACAGTTTTATGATGCAATGTAATTCAGACATAGAACTGTATAGGGCGATTTAGTAATGTGCGTATGCCAGTTGTGTGGTGTTAATGCACTGATAAATCTGGTGTTCAGAATGAGCCTCATATTTATGAAACACCTGTTCCACATATAAGTCAATAAAATTGAGAGAGGGAGACTTTATTACAGTTTTTAGATTAAAATTCCACTTTACTACTTCTATTCTAGAGTTTACATTTGTCAAAAATCTGTGGCATCACACTTTGCATTTCGTTTTGCTTAGGAATTTGTGATTCACGCCTAGTGGTAAACTGAGTGGAGCAGTGGGGGGGCATGCTAAATTTTGATGGGGGAGGTCTTGTGATATGTGTATGTGCTCTCTTAATTAGAGGGGCCTCTCTGATGGCAGTGATGGTGTGAATGAGAGAGTTAGAGGTTATAGACACCTTTGTGCACTTACAATCAATAACCCCATATCTTACGATAATGCAGCACATAATAAAATTACACTTGTTTACTGGTATCAGCTTTGCTTCACATGCTCTCAGAAATGCTCTTCTATGAATTATGCTCAGTGCTGTCATCTCTTATGAGGCTCTGTGGGTGTTCCTGTGGATTTCACATGCACCAGCACAAGCTCTGCTGCCCCGCCCCCACATCCTGTTACACAGCACAACTAGCAGCCACTTGCATATAGGCTGCTGGAACTTGTAAGATTTCATTCCAATCCACATGGTGAGTCTTACAGTATGCTCCAACCTGAAGATCTATTTCTCACTTTCCCTTCTGTAGAAAGTCCATTATTTGTGGACAGCAATAAATATTTCTGCTGATAACATTAGTGCAGCGATCTACAGTCAGAACCATGGTGTTATAAGCAGAATATAGATCTCATTACATGCACTCTTTTCTGAACACAGTATTGTATGTGTGTGTGTATATATATATATATATATATAATGTGTGTGTGTGTGTGTGTATATAGAAATATCTCTATCTCTCTAACACACACACACACTCATCATAACCTGTACAATTTTTTTGTGGTGTGTTTTTTTTTTTTAACGGATATTGGATATCCTAAAATTTAAGAACGGTTAGAAATCTTAGTATAAGATGTCTTTTAAGATGAACTCCTGGAAGTGTGGTCTTGAGGGTAAAAAGTTTCAAGACTTGTATGGGGACAGGGGCCCACCACCAAGGAGAGATTGCAGTGCTGATAAACAGCCAGACATGCGATCTCCCATCAGTAGGGGGACCCGTGTACCATTCTACATATGTCACACCTGGATTGTCATAGGAAACCAAAAATTTCTAGTCCAGCATTTAAGCCTGCTGGCAGGAGGCTTCCAAAATCATAGATGCGTCTCAATTCTGCTCTTGACATTCTGTCTATATGGTTTCCTCCCCTCCAGTGTTTTTCTCTATTTTTTCCCATGCTGGAAAGGTTAGGCCTTTATGGTTTTTGTTATGAGATTCCTTAAAGTGTTTGGATAAGGAATTTTTTTCATATCCATTTTTTTATATTGGTTAGATGTTCCGATATTCTAACCTTAAAGGGTCTCTTAGTTCTGTCAATATATTGTCTTTGGCATGGGCATTGGACCAAATAGACTACACTTGAAGAATTACATGTTAAGAGATGTTTAATCTCCATGGAAAAATAATTCTGTGTGGAAGAGACCTTAATTCGTTCTTTTTGGAAAGTTGGTACTTCTACAACCTACACTTTCTGCACCTATAAAAACCATTCAATCTTAACCAGTTCTGCATTGGTGATGTCTTCTTGTGTTTGTGCTTTATTGAGGGGGCCACTTTTAAGCCTAGGTTTGGTGCACTTGTATAGGTGATGAGTGGTTAAGTAGGTATTAATGGGTCTATTAATTCGGTCAGCCACCACAGTTGTTTTCTGTGGTCTTCCGGTTCTTTTTGGTGTTTCTGAGCTCACCCCCGTTCCTTCTTTTTAAGAATGTTCCAAACAGTTGTTTTGGCCACGCCTAATGTTTTTGCTATCTCTCTGATGGGTTTGTTGTGTTTTTTCAGCCTAATGATGGCTTGCTTCACTGATAGTGACAGCTCTTTGGATCTCATCTTAAGAGTTGACAGCAGCAGATTCCAAATCCAAATAGCCCACTTCATATGAACTCTGGACCTTTTATCTGCTCCTTGTAATTGGGATAATGAGGGAATAACACACACCTGGCCATGGAACAGCTGAGAAGACAATTGTCCCATTACTTTTGGTCCCTTAACAAGTGGGAGGCACACTGTTGTAATTTCTACACCATTCATGTGGATTTGGATGTAAATACCCTCAAATTAAAGCTAACAGTCTGCAGTTAAAGCACATCCTATTCGTTTCATTGCAAATCCATTGTGGTGGTGTATAGAGCCAAAAAATTTTACAATTGTGTTGATGTCCCAATATTTATGGACCTGACTGTAGGCCAAGATCAGCCCGAGTTGAGCGCCAGTCAATAATATAACAAGTTGACTGGTGCCCATTTAACACTTTAAAGGGATTTTCTGGTGAAAAGGATTTTTTAACAAGCTCTACAGTTATTACCATATAAAGTGACACGTCAGTTTTTTTTTTTTTTCCACAATTTTGAATCCACTCCTGGTATTGGCTTCAAAAACGCCATTTAAAAAACCTGAACCTGAACACTTAAAGGGGGCAATGATTGGGAATAAGCATTCCTACGAAAGCTTGTTCGGCCAATCCTACTCTTATAAAAGAGCTTTTAATTTTCTGTCCTGAAAACAAAGAAAACAGACGAACAGTTATCAGTACACAAAGCTATACAAGACTGATTAATAAGGGTGGAGGAAAGGGGGAAATGAGGGGTTTTATGCATAGTGTAAAATGAAAGAATTGTAAGTTAGTTTGCATTAACCATGTCCCCATGGGACCAGATGAATTCATAAAAAAAATAGTTTTTTTTTGTTTTTTTTGTCTGTTTATAGGGATGAGTTCCCGGATGACCCCTATTCAGCATGTCTGACGCATTAGAAAATAAGCTTCACAACAGCAAATTGTACCATTCCTTAGCACAGGCTGTGGTAATAATTGGATGTAATGTGGGTGGCTTTATCATGGGCACACTGGGACTGACTCTGTAATGTGTTGGACTGTGATAGTGAGGGAAGGGCTGGGCTTGACTTTACATACCACTAAGTCAGCGCTTACTATATTTAGTCTGTTTGTTTGAAGGCTGATATATAGTTATAATTCTAGAGTATGGGCATGTTCTTCTTGAAGTAATTTCTCAAAAAGTAGGCAAGCATGGATAACAACATGATTTTTTTCTTACGTGAGCTGATTCTTAGTTTTGTTATATATTGTGTAGAAAAAAAACAAAACGGGACAATATATTTATGCTCTTATATTCTTCTTGGAACAGGTGAGAGAACTTTTGTGGAACTCCGATTCAACAGTTTTAGCTGTTTGGCTTCAGGATCTAGGAAAGGAGGGTTCAAAACCCAATACTTATGGTAAATACAAGATAAGAGTAATAAAGACACATATTGTGATGTGAAGCACTCATTTTTATTTTACAAGGAAGATTAGATTAACTTGACAACATTTTTGGCAATAGAAAATGAAATCTGTGGGGCACATTTATTAAAGGGCTTCTGTCACCCCACTAAAGTGATTTTTTTTTTTTTTTTTTTTTTGGGCTGGTGAAATTAGTTATATTGCGATATATGACAATATAATTGTGTTACTTACTTTGATCCAGCAGTTTCTGCAAAAAACAAAGTTTTATAATATGTAAATTCGGTCTCTACCAGCAAGTAGGGCGGCTACTTGCTGGTAGCTGCTGCAGAAATCCGCCCCCTCGTCGTGTTGATTAACAGGGCCAGCCGGGATCTCCTCCTCCGGCCAGCCCTGTCGGCATTTCAAAAATCGCGCGCCTGTGTTGATTCGGCGCAGGCGCTCTGAGATGAGGAGGCTCGTCTCCTCAGAACTCCCTCAGTGCGCCTGCGCCGATGACATCACCGAAATAGAAGACGTCATCGGCGCAGGCGCACTGAGGGAGTGCTGAGGAGACGAGCCTCCTCATCTCAGAGCGCCTGCGCCGAATCCACAGAGGCGCGCGATTTTTGAAATGCCGACAGGGCTGGCTGGAGGAGGAGATCCCGGCTGGCCCTGTCAATCAACACGACGAGGGGGCGGATTTCTGCAGCAGCTACCAGCAAGTAGCCGCCCTACTTGCTGGTAGAGACCGAATTTACATATTATAAAACTTTGTTTTTTGCAGAAACTGCTGGATCAAAGTAAGTAACACAATTATATTGTCATATATCGCAATATAACTAATTTCACTAGCCCCAAAAAAAAAAAATCACTTTAGTGGGGTGACAGAAGCCCTTTAAGCTGGCGCAGGCCTCTCCATAACTTGGGCAGATCCTCCGTCAGTTCGAATTGTAAGACGGCTTCCTTGCTGTCTTACATTTACACCCTTTTTCTACGCCTAAAACAGGCATAGGAAATGGTAAATGAGGTGGGCCTGCTGCCCCTTTCCCTTCTCCACCCAAGGTGCGCCTTTAGACCTAGCTTGAGAAGGGAGAAGTCGCAGATTGCGGCGCAGCTAGCTGTTGCACCTCAATCTGCGCCTGAAATAGGTGTATTTCAGCTTAATGAATGACCCCCTATATATTTTCTGCAGTATATATCGTTTTAAAGTATACATTATGTGTATATACATATTACTGTGTGGGAAAGGTGGAGGATGATGATATGAAAGAAAAGATCTGTTTGCTTTAGGCTACATGCTTCCGACCGTATCTGCTTTGCAGTCCGCAGATCCGCAAAATATGGATACCTTCTAAGTGTAATTCGCATTTTTCCCAGTTCCATTAACAGAAATGGCTATTCTTGTCTGCAAAACGGACAATAGAAAACGTTCTATCATTTGCCAGACGAACACACAGATGCAGAAAACACAGATGATGTTTTTTTGCGAACCCATAGAAAGGAATGGGTCTATATGTGTATACGAAATACGGTCTTCTGCATGAGGCTTTATACATTCCAATTGTCTTAGGCTTGTTCGCTTTTCCACCGTTGATTGTTTTTATTGTTCTTCTCTGTTCTAGGAGCAGAGCAATGAAAATGACAAAGTAGCACAGCCTCCGATGCAGAACTTAGCCTTACAATACCGTAGCCATAATGTGCTATTTTTACATGTCGCGCCTTTATTCTTCTTTCATGACATAGACTTATGTCCTAATAGTTTTGCGTCAGTTTATATGATGTTCCTTTCTTAGTTCAACTCTGGGTGGCTGGAAATTATCATTGGTACCTGAAACAAAGCTTACTTTTTGGGAGTGAGGAAAACGAGAGAGTTGTGTCTGTAGCGTGGGACCCCGAGATCTCGTACAGACTGCATGTTGTATGCACTGGATGGCGGTACCTTTGCTATGACTGGACCTGGAGTACAGACTGCAGTGGACATGGTCCAGGAGGACAGGCTGATGTGGCCATCATTGATGGTGGTAAGAAACTTTAAAGCCCATAGTCTTCTCACTTTATTTTGTGTATTGCGTCCAGTGTGTAAATGACAGCCGATGTGGGGAAGCAGTCACCTAGTTTCATGAAGTCTATCCTTATCCGTTTCCCTCACCGGTGGCAAACTATCATCTTTGACTTTGCTCTTCTCCTCTTTTTGTGGTATTGGACCACAAAGGAGTTCCAATCTTGTAACAATATGGATTTTTGTATTGAAGGTTGGTTATATTAAAGATGTAAATGCCTACTATAGCTAATCTATAGCTACATGGACTGTTGTTTTTCACTGACACCCTAAATGAAATGCATTTGCCCTTTTTTTTTTTTGTACAGATAAGGTTTTGGTGACATCCTTTGGTCAGTCTGTGGTCCCTCCTCCGATGTGCACATTTCACATGCAGTTTCCACTTGCTGTGAATAACCTTGCTTTCCATTCAGATCCAGACAAGAGCAGCGACTTTGTTGTACTTGATGCTGCCAATACACTATATATCTGCAGATATGGTCAGTAAGGAATGATCCGATCATATTGAAAGCCACATGCTTGTTATATAGTATTTGGAAATATACACATTTTTTTTTTTTCTTATTTTTGCAGGAATTGAGGCAATTAAAGATTCCACTGTGAAAGCAGTACCAGGAAATGGATATAAACTAAACTCTAGAATGCCAGTACTGGAAAAGAGATGCAGGTCATTTCTATATGCTGGAAGATGTTACATGCACATTCATACACAGGCCCATTTAGAAGTTCTCCCATGTGCGGCAAAACTGACAACACTTCATAATGCACAGTTGTTAAAGGGGTTCGCTTGTCATTCTAGTTCAGGCATCAGCAACCTCTGAAACTACAACTCCCAGAATCCTCATTTCACCTCTACAGGAGTTGTAAGAACAGCGGAGTAAGTGTGCATCCTGGGAGTTGTAGTATCACAGCAGCTGGAGAGCCAAAGGTTGGTGATCCCTGTTCTAGGTAATCAGTCTTTTGTGCTATCATGTGGAAGGAAGATCATTTAGTCAGTAGGTACCTGTCCCTCCCTCCACCATAATTGTAGTGCAGCTGACCAGGTCCAAGAGGAGGGCACACATCCTGTGCGGAAGAACCCGATGCCTATGTGAGTGCAGTGGGGATGGCGGCATCAGTGGAGCAAAGGACAGGCAGTACTAACTAAACTATCATCTTTCCACAGGATAGAAGAAAGGACTAATTACTTAAAATGTCCGGAGAACCCCTTTAAGCACTGTATGATAACAAGAATCTGAACAGAGCAGAAGTTATTATCACATAATTATTGTAGCATTAAAATGGGGCAGAAAGTGTGTAGGTTTTGAAAGGTACAATGTAGCATACTGGACAACCCCTTCCTTAAATAAGAACCCAGTAGGTTAAATGCCAGTAATGCCAGCTATCAGCTGTTATGGATGGGGAGATGTGTAGGTGGCCACCTCTTATACTTCAGCCGATATTTAGTATTACATAGCACCTACTTGTAGTGCGGAATCGGATCTGACTGACTCCTAAAAGTTCTTATAGACGGGGGTTGTCCTAACGGGATAACCTCTTTTACTTATTGTGGAAGTATAGAGTTAATGCTTTTAACCCTCTCGCTGCGAAGGATATGTATGTAATGTCTAATCCCTTTACATGCTGGCCACACTAGAAAATAATGGCAAGAGTTTGGTGCAGTATTTTATGAGGCAGCACTATTTTAAAGGATTGCCCAACATCCCTAGGGGTCCTCCCCTGTCTGCCTGAACATATAAACCACATTCACCTATCCACAGTTCCCTGCTGCTGCTTTGTTCCAGCCGGTCCCTGCAGAACTAGGAAGAGGCTTGGTTCCTTGACCACTGTGGCCAGTCACAGGCCTCAGCAGTCACAGCAGCTCGAACGGTACATTACTTCTGGGACGTAGAGTTCAAGCTGCTGTGATTTGCTGAGGCCTGTGGTTGGCCGTAGTAGACACGTGACCAAGCCTCTTCCTAGTCCTGCAGGGACGGGAAGTGACCGAGGACAGGAGAGGACCACAGAAGTTGTAAGCTTTAAGGCCAGGCAACCCATTTAAAGTCTGGAAGCTGCTAGCTCTGTGTTTGTAGGAGAAATGGGAAGAAAGATCCCAGCTTGTTCCCATCACTTCTCCCACTAACCACCTAAGCCAGATTGGGGGCTAAAATCTATTTTAAAATGTTGACCTCCATTTAAACACCTAGATGGAGATGCTTGTAATGGCTGGTTGTCAGATTACCACACTTAACCCAAAACTTGCAATTTTTTTATATTTTACCTCAGTTTCCTTCAGTTGAGTTATTTTTCTGTTTTGTAGAGTTCAAGTTCCATCGTGTAACACACATCCTCTTTGCTTCCGCCATCTTACATGGGTGCAGGATGACACTTTTTTGGTTGTGATTCAAGGCGAGAATTCCAGACAGTCAACTGTTTACCTCATGAAGATCCCAATAGATGGCCAGAGTGTTGATGTCCAGTATGTAAACGTGCACTGTATATGACTGTTATGTACTTTGTCATCATTGTATCTATGTAGTTAGCATGTTGTTTTTTTTAACTTTTTTTCTTTTACAAGCAGACCCACTGTATCTGTTAACGGACATATAATCAGTGTGTTCTATAACACAAAGACCAAGACGTGTGCTCTGCAGACAGCCGATGGACAGGTCTGGAAGTATCTTTGGGGTAAGTATGGGGGGTGACATTTTATTACTAGGGCTTTATTGCCAGTGTGACATCCACTGGCCAGGATTATTGCACTTTCAACAAATTATTAAAAACTGAAGTGTTTTGTCCCACTAACACATCAATGCTAATTTAGGTTTCAGAGTTGGTATCCCTAATTTGTCATCTTTTGGTTGTAATGTTAAAAAATCCCAGCTGACTCTGGCATTACGTCACATTAGAAGTAACAAATCCCACTCACGTAATGAAGACGATCCAGCTAGATATCATCACACTGAACGATAAGAGTTTTTTAATTTAGACCAACATCTTCATCTTTTCAGAGACTCCATCACATGTCATCGAACCCTGGAAGGATGCTGCAGGTCAAGATGTAAAATTTCAACATCCTTGTATTCAAACTGCAATCACAGAAATAGAAGGAGAGGTACAATGATGCAGTTTCATACCGTGACTGAAATTCACAAACTATAACCTTCATCTACAATGCCTTTTTACAGCAGACATCTTGCTGACATAAGGAGCAAACTCTATAACACTCAGCACATGGAACTTTAAACAGTAGGTCCTTGTGGCTGGTTTCTGGTTACTTTCAGACTTTAGATATTAGAGCCAAATGGGGGGAAGTAGACAAGTGAGAATAAGAAGGTTTCCTAGGGGCTTAGTAACATGAACTAAAAGAAGTGCAGGTGCTGGTTAGAGGTCTTCAGCAAAGACCGTGCTCAGTAGTTAGCGTTGTTGCCTTGCTCAGTAGTTAGCGTTGTTGCCTTGTAGTGCTGGGGTCCTGGGAACAAATTATCTAAGGGTAACATCTGCATGAAGTTTGTATATTCTCCCCTTACCTCATTGGGTTTGTGTCCCACACTCTTAAGGGCCCATTCACACGTGTGTAGGGTCACTGTGCCTGTGTTGCGGACTGCAAATAGTGGTCTTCAAAACAGGGGCATGGCCTTGAGAACTCCACATCAAGGATGAAGACCCATTGACTTAAATGGGTCCGTAATCCACAGGATATGCGGTGGCACTGAGCTGAAAGCCCACAGAAGGGCTTCCGAGTGTTTCAGTGGGCTTTCAAGTCCACGCCTTCGTACTACAGAAATAGGACGTGTCCTACCTTTTGCCGTATCTTGCAGATCGCGGACCCATTCAAGTCAATACAGTCGTGTGAATGGGCCCTTAAACAACATGAAATTAATATAATAAGGAAAAAAGAACATGATAAAGAGCAGAGGGCCTTACTGATGACCTGTAGAAACTAATGCAAATTGGAGATTCACTTTAAGGGGATTGTCCCACAAAGGACACTATCCGCATATTAGGTGAAAAATTTATCAGAGTTTGAACAAAAACTTAGCGGTGTCTGCCACTCAATTCAAAGTTTGAGATTTGCAGACATGGCCAAGAGCTGTACTTAGCTGCTTTTATCATTCCCAAAGACTTTAAATAGTGTTAGCAGACATGCTTGAAGCCTCTCCATTCATACTCCTCCTCCAAATCCTAATGAATTTTAATGATAAGTTAAGCTTTTCTCTATGTAACTTCTGTTTCATCTGGTTATTGGTAGATTGTGCCTGTTTATGTGGAGCCTCTGGAGATGGTTTCATTGCTTGTCTTTCTGTTTAACTCATAGTTGTTAAAGGGGTTGTCTGAGTTACTGTATATAAAAACGTGGGCAATCCCTGGTACGTAATATAACGAATGAATACTCACCCGCTTTCTCCTCTGCTACTTCCTGCAATGTGCTCTGGTCCTCATCACTGCTGCAGTCAGAAAAACAAAGAAAAACGCAGGTCACCACTGCAGCCAATCAACGGCCTCAGCAGAGACATCCCATGCATGGCTTAGGCCAGAGATTGGCTGCAGTGGTGACCTGTACACAGAACATCATAGCAGCAGCAGGTGGACCGAAGCGCAGCCCTCAAAGAAAAACAGTAAAGAAAACAGGCGAGCACCCATTCATTTGTAGTTTTATGCCGCTTACATGGCTTGCCCGAATTTGTATATAATGTGGACAACCCCTTGAACCATTACTGTTTCGATAATACATTGTTTCATAATTACATATTTACTTAGGTTCAAAAAAACGTATGTCCATGAAGTTTAACTTTTCCTTTGCAGGAAGTTGTTCTGGGTATTACTGACAGATCCCGATTTTTCATCAATAATTTGGCGGTGAGTGTTATTCTTTTTTGTGTAGAACTTTTGCTCTTTTAGGTGAAAGGGCTTTCAGAGACTTGGGGTCCATTCACACATCCGCAATTTCGTTCCGCATTTTGCGGACCCATTCATTTCTATAGGGCAGCACATCGTTCTGCCCGGATCCGGAATTGCGGACTGGCACTTCCGGGTCCGCAATTTCGTTCCCGAAAAAAATAGAATATAGCATTTTCTATTAAGTGCCGGCGATGTGCGGACCGCAAAATGCGGAATGCACATCGGTGATGTCGGCGTTTTTTGTGGATCCGCAAAACACACACGGACGTGTGAATGGACCCTTAAATATTGATGACCTATCCTCCAGGTAGGTCATCGGTATTTGATAGTTGGATCAACTGTGGTGCTTCATCCTTACTGCAGCATTCAAGTAAATGGGACTGAGCTGCAATACAACCCACAGCCACTACACAATGTGTGATGCTTTGCTTAGTAAACTAAGAGTCTGCAGCTCTCATCCAAGCACTGTGACCCCTTCAAAAAGCTGATCACTGGGGTCTGGGGAGTTGGACCTCTACCTATCCGATATTGATGACCTATCCTGAAGATAGGTAATCAGTCTTCAACTCCTTTGGTTATTTGCATTATGTATTTGTATGTTGTAATTTGCTTTTGCTGTAATCCCTATTTCAGGTGGCTACAAATATCACATCTTTTGCTATATATGATGACTTCCTGCTCCTTACTAACCACTCCCATACCTGCCGATGTGTGTTGCTGAGAGATACATCAGTGAAAGGTAATATCTTATATTTCTACTTTGATTTTTTATTATTTTTTTTGTAATTTCCTGGAATAATATGCTCAACCTTGGCTGCTCCAATTTCCCTACTGCTCGTTGTAGCACTAGAAGCACTCCTAAATGGCACATCGATCTCCAACGATGAGACAGTTCGAAAAGTGGAAAGAGGATCTCGCATTGTTACTGTAGTTCCACAAGACACTAAAGTGATCTTACAGGTCAGTTCTGATTCCCCATGTTACAGTATTTCTTTAGAGAACAATGACCGAGTAATGACACAATGTTTACCTTGTCCTGTACACCAGTGTTTGTTCAGTGTGCTTGAAGTAGTCTCAAGGAACTTCTCTTGTCTTGCTCTAGAGACTAGCAGGTACCTGCATTAGGACTGCATGTCTTTTCTTATTAGAAACTGGTACAACTAAGAGACAGAGTCTCCAATTGGGAAAGTAAAGTCTTTACAAACTTTATGAATTGGTCTTACTTTTTAGCTGTTCTGCCTGATGTTTCATCGCAAACTCTTTACAAGGATCCCACATTAAAGTTTTCTTAATTAAAGGGGTTCTCCATGGGGATTTTATAAAAAAAATATATATATATATAATAAATAACAGGCTGGACGATGTTAAAAATGAAAGAAAAAAAAAAAAAACATTACTCCCTTCTGCTGATTCCATCCCCCGCTGCCATTCTGACACTGCTCCAGTTCCCCCTGCTCTCCACTTCCTGTCCGGTATCATCACACTGGAAATGACAGGAAAAGCGTCTCCGCTAAGGCCAGTAATTAGCCGAGTGCACCTTTCCTGGCATTTCTTTAAAATTCTGTTTATTTTTAAAAGATTTATGAATACATACATAGGAGTTACATCACTCCCATTGAATCGTGAAATAAACAATCACATAAAAGAAATGTAGAAGCATACATATATCTTCATTTTTATGACAATCAAGAGATTGTGCATAAATCTACACAACATGGCAAAATATAGTAATAACAGGGGGGGAGAGGAAAGGGAGAAAAGGGAAGGACAGAGAGGGTAAGGAACAGGCACCAGTCAGAAATGAATTCTCTGTAGATACTTTCTATTTCTACAATTAAACATTACGTTCAGGCAGTTATTATGATGTGTGAAGCCGAGACAGGAATGAGAGAACAGCAGGAACCATAGCAGTGTCAGAATGGCAGCAGCAGGGATCGGTGCGGGTGAGTAAAGAGTCTTTTTTGTATTTGCATTAGTCCTTTTTTAAGCATTTTTCCTGGAAAAAAAAAACCTTTAAAATGATTCATTAGTAGTACACAAGTAACACAGTGATGTCAGTCGATTTGAACATGTTAACCCAGACCCACAAGGCTATTGTTACCAGCTGGAGCACATTACTACAAAGAACAGTCCTTGAAAACAGAGACCACTTCCACATTAAAGAAAGAAGGGTATTCCCAACTCATAGGTCTCCTGACCACCGTCCCGCCAGCGATTCTTGTGACAAGGTTCTAGTGGAAAGATGAGCATGCACAAAATCAATGTCAGTATTGTTAGGATCATTTAGTGTATACTTTGCAAACTTTGGCTTTACAAAGTATGTTGTACACTGTGTACGGGAGGAGATATATACAATCTACAAATAGTTACTTGCTGGTCTCTTGGGAAAAATATACTAATATAATGGCTGTATATACTTTTTTCTAGCTTCCTTGACAAATGGGATCGCTTAGTGGGAAAGCAGACATGGCTTAAGATGCTCCAACATTGCATCAAAATGTTGGTTCACAATATTGTCACAAAGTAAGCCAAGCAATGGGTGCTGTAAAGTTAGGCAAAAGTGTCTAAAGATGCACCAGATCGATCATATAGCATGAACCCAGTAACTGTTGTACATCTTTAGACTTTAGTTTACATTGACTAAACTTTAAAAGGGACAAGTAAATCTACCCTGTAGTTGTACTGTTATGGAGCTCAGTGAAATATTGTTTGAGTTTTAGGACTACCCAGAGGGGATGTCTTCATTTTTTAATCTACTAGGACAGCTTTTGCCCCAGTGTTTTGACATCAATGCTGTTTGCATAGTTGAATTTCAGCCTACTTTAGGTGTTAACAATTATTTTTTAGGTGTCATATAAACACATTGGGGGTTACTTACTAACAGAAATACATCTATATTAGGCGCATTTCTGGTGCAGGTTCTTTGTGCCACAATCTGCGACTTTTCTACAAAGTGGGAATGGTGGGGAAAGGGGACGGGTCTGGCAGGTCCCTCTCATTCATCGTTATACACAGCTGTTTAAGGCGTAGAAAATGGTCTAAATCTACGCCAGCTCCCTTTAGAAGCGGCGGTGGATCTGCCAAAGTTATGCAGAGGCCAGCGTCGGTCTTAATAAATAGACCCCCATTATCTATTGGGTAAAAAGCATGTTAGATACAGTTGACAGGTTCTTTTTATTTTTCTACAGATGCCACGAGGCAACTTGGAAACTATTCATCACAGGGCTCTTGTACTGGCACAGATTCGCAGGTGGCTAGATAGGTGAGTGATTTGTGAATATTTTAGGTAATTTTTAATATGCAATATTAACCGCTGAAACCCCCTTAATGACCAGGCCACTTTTTACACTTCTGCACTACTCTACTTTCACGGTTTATTGCTCGGTCATGCAACTTACCACCCAAATGAATTTTACCTCCTTTTCTTCTCACTAATAGAGCTTTCATTTGGTGGTATTTCATTGCTGCTGACATTTTTACTTTTTTTGTTCTTAATCGAAATTTAACGATTTTTTTTGCAAAAAAATGTCATTTTTCACTTTCAGTTGTAAAATTTAGCAAAAAAAAACCACATCCATATATAAATTTTTTCGCTAAATTTATTGTTCTACATGTCTTTGATAAAAAAAAAATATGTTTGGGTAAAAAAAAAAAAAATGGTTTGGGTAAAAGCAAACAAACTATGGTACAGCATTTACAAACTATGGTACAAAAATGTGAATTTCCGCTTTTTGAAGCAGCTCTGACTTTCTGAGCACCTGTCATGTTTCCTGAGGTTCTACAATGCCCAGACAGTACAAACACCCCACAAATGACCACATTTCGGAAAGTAGACACCCTAAGGTATTCACTGATGGGCATAGTGAGTTCATAGAACTTTTTATTTTTTGTCACACGTTAGCGGAAAATGATGATTTATTTATTTATTTTTTTCTTACAAAGTCTCATATTCCACTAACTTGTGACAAAAAATAAAAACTTCCATGAACTCACTATGCCTATCACAAAATACCTTGGGGTGTCTTCTTTCCAAAATGGGGTCACTTGTGGGGTAGTTATACTGCCCTGGCATTCTAGGGGCCCAGATGTGTGAGAAGAAGTTTGCAATGAAAATCTGTAAAAAATGACCGGTGAAATCCGAAAGGTGCTCTTTGGAATGTGTGCCCCTTTGCCCACCTAGGCTGCAAAAAAGTGTCACACATGTGGTATCGCCGTACTCAGGAGAAGTTGGGGAATGTGTTTTGGGGTGTCATTTTACATATACCCATGCTGGGTGAGAGAACTATCTTGGCAAAAGACAACTTTTCCCATTTTTTTGTACAAAGTTGGCATTTGACCAAGATATTTATCTCACCCAGCATGGGTATATGTAAAATGACACCCCAAAACACATTGCCCAACTTCTCCTGAGTACGGCGATACCAGATGTGACACTTTTCTGCAGCCTAGGTGGGCAAAGGGGCACACATTCCAAAGAGCACCTTTAGGATTTCACCGGCCATTTTTTTACAGATTTTGATTTCAAACTACTTTGGACGCATTAGGGCCCCTAAATTGCCAGGGCAGTATAACTACCCCACAAGTGACCCCATTTTGGAAAGAAGACACCCCAAGGTATTCCGTGAGGGGCATGGCAAGTTCCTAGAATTTTTAATTTTTTGTCACAAGTTAGTGGAATATGAGACTTTGTTAGAAAAAAAAAAAAAAATCATAATTTTCCGCTAACTTGTGACAAAAAAAAAAATTCTAGGAACTCGCCATGCCCCTCACGGAATACCTTGGGGTGTCTTCTTTCCAAAATGGGGTCACTTGTGGGGTAGTTATACTGCCCTGGCATTCTAGGGGCCCTAATGTGTGCAAAGTAGTTTGAAATCAAAATGTGTAAAAAATGACCTGTGAAATCCTAAAGGTGCTCTTTGGAATGTGTGCCCCTTTGCCCACCTAGGCGGCAAAAAAGTGTCACACATGTGGTATCGCCGTACTCAGGAGAAGTTGGGGAATGTGTTTTGGGGTGTCATTTTACATATACCCATGCTGGGTGAGAGAAATATCTTGGCAAAAGACAACTTTTCCCATTTTTTTTTTATACAAAGTTGGCATTTGACCAAGATATTTATCTCACCCGGCATGGGTATATGTAAAATGACACCCCAAAACACATTCCCCAACTTCTCCTGAGTACGGCGATACCACATGTGTGACACTTTTTTGCAGCCTAGATGCGCAAAGCGGCCCAAATTCCTTTTAGGAGGGCATTTTTAGACATTTGGATCCCAGACTTCTTCTCACGCTTTCGGGCCCCTAAAATGCCAGGGCAGTATAACTACCCCACAAGTGACCCCATTTTGGAAAGAAGACACCCCAAGGTATTCCGTGAGGGGCATGGCGAGTTCCTAGAATTTTTTATTTTTTTTGGCACAAGTTAGCGGAAATTTTTATTTTTTTAGTATTTTCTCACAAAGTCTCCCTTTCCGCTAACTTGGGACAAAAATTTCAATCTTTCATGGACTCAATATGCTCCTCACGGAATACCTTGGGGTGTCTTCTTTCCGAAATGGGGTCACATGTGGGGTATTTATACTGCCCTGGCATTTTAGGGGCCCTAAAGCGTGAGAAGAAGTCTGGAATACAAATGTCTAAAAAAAAATTACGCATTTGGATTCCGTGAGGGGTATGGTGAGTTCATGTGATATTTTATTTTTTGACACAAGTTAGTGGAATATGAGACTTAGTAAGAAAAAACAAAAAAAACAATTTCCGCTAACTTGGGCCAAAATAAATGTCTGAATGGAGCCTTACAGGGGGTGATCAATGACAGGGGGGTGATCAGGGAGTCTATATCACCCCCCTGTCATTGATCACCCCCCTGTAAGGCTCCATTCAGACGTCCGTATGTGTTTTGCGGATCCGATCCATGTATCCGTGGATCCGTAAAAATCATACGGACGTCTGAATGGAGCCTTACAGGGGGGTGATCAATGACGGGGGTGATTAGGGAGTCTATATGGGGTGATCATGGGTGATCAGGGGTTCATAAGGGGTTAATAAGTGACAGGGGGGGAGTGTAGTGTAGTGGTGTTTTGTGGTACTTTACACAGCTACCTGTGTCCTCTGGTGGTCGATCCAAACAAAAGGGACCACCAGAGGACCAGGTAGCAGGTATATTAGACGCTGTTATCAAAACAGCGTCTAATATACCTGTTAGGGGTTAAAAAAAATCACATCTCCAGCCTGCCAGCGAACGATCGGCGCTGGCAGGCTGGAGATCCACTCGCTTACCTTCCGATCCTGTGAACGCGCGCGCCTGTGTGCGCGCGTTCACAGGAAATCACGGCTCTCGCGAGATGACGCATATATGCGTGACTCTGCGCAGAGCTGCCACCTCCGGAACGCGAATCTGCGTTAGGCGTTCCGGAGGTGGTTAAAGGGGTTATCCCAAGACTAATGTAAAAAAATATATATCAGACTTCATGTAGTGCATGATAGTCTCTTTCTATCATAGCTAGAACTAGCCCTGTACCTCACATGGATCCAGAGATCTCCCCATTCATTGCTCAGCTAGATTTATATCAAGCTGAAAGCTGAAGGGGAGTGTCTTTTCTGCTGCAGTTAAGGGGGCGTGTCCATGCTCTCCCTATCACAGCTCAGCAGCCATCTGAAGGATGAAACTGAGCATGTGCGGCCTTCTCAGTGAGTAGGTCAAAGAAATAACAAAAACAAACAGCAGGTGGCGCTATACAGATATATTTTTATTAAATATCTCAGTGGCTATGCTAAGTTTTAAACTACATGCAATTACAAAAGTATTTAGATCCAAGTGCTGGTTTAAAAACTGTAAAAAAAAAAAAAAAAAATGTTCATGGGACAACCCCTTTTAATGAGTTTTTTGTATCATTTCTACCATGCATTCTGTGGTTTTGGAAATATCACTATATGAACTGTTACTCAAAATGGGTTTGTGATACTTTTTGTTTATTTAGTACGGTAATTGCTTTGGATGGATGTCTGAATCTCTAAGTCTTCCTATGGAGACTTACAATGGGATCCAACATAGCGTTGGTTTTTTGTTTGACAGTAAGAATAGTGCTGCATACAGCATTCTCCTTGCCATCAGTTCTGACCAAATTGTTGGAACCTTCAGCATATGTGAATAGAATCTTAGATATTTCAGTTACAGTCTGTATAATAAGCCACATTCATCCTGTCACATACTGCCCCATCACTTTGCGTCACATGCACACATGTGCCATTTTGCATGTGGAAATCCAGTACCAGCTAAAAGATGAGATTTTTTCATGCATAAATGGACCTGCAGTGCATATTTTAACATCTGCAATTCTTTTAGCAGATTTTCATATTGGATTGCAGCCTGTGCAATGCATAGGGTAAAACCCATGGCAAGCACGAGTCAAATCACCATATTTATCTAAACTTGGGGTGCGTCTTATAGTCCAGTGCATCTTATAAAGCGAAAAATACGATAAATGAAGATTATTATTATTATTATGACAAAGCCACAAAAAAGTCTGTATGTAACACGTGAATTTTGATTCAGATTCGTTAAGATTTACTGTGAATCTGTGTGGAATATAAGTATCAGATTCACTCCTGTGTGTATGTAGCCTTCCAGAAGCTCAGCTAAGCTGTTAGGCTGTGTAGATGTTGTTCTTCTAGGTTCACTAGTTCTGTCACTTTTGATATCAGTAGTGCATCATGCAATGTGTCGCCACCACAACTACAAGAGCCTTGACAGAGGCCAATATTAACATGGTCTGCCACGCACCAAGTGTATCCATCCTACCCCAGAACCAACAGAAGCCATGACACAAATGAAATCATAGCCTGCCCAAAAGCTGTTCAGTGTTGCTTCCAGTGGAAACCCAATTCTGCCTACTTCAATTATAAATTGACATAGTGGTTTTATTCTGGAGCTCCATAAACACAAGCAGGTCAAGAATAGTGACTGGACAACAATCATGCTGCCCCGTTCTTCAGTGGAGAACTATGTTTACACCATTTCTCCTTCCTTAGTTGTGGTGTTCAGTACAGTACGCAATATGTCAGAACTGCTAGGCATTTTCACATGGTTCTTAGAAGCCTGATTTTTGTGCAGTGTTTACATGCTTTTGTGTGTGTGTGTGGGGGGGGGGGGGGTTATTCATACATTTTCAGAGATGAGTGAATCAATTAATACTAGAGCAGTGGCACAGTTGTCAGATTGTCAGGGCCAGGCAAAACGTCCAGGCTGCAGGAGGGCTTCTTGACAGTCCTTCATCTTTAATACCGTTTATATACATGGAACTATAGGGGGAAAGAAGCCATCCCAGCCACTGATGCAAAAAAATTCATTAAAAGTTATGAAAATAAGCATAGAGAAGTGTGCTTTATACTTACATATTATAGCTAACATCTGGTTGCAGAACTTTTTGAAAAATGAAAATATAGGAAAAACCACCAGGAAAAAAATGATGCAAAACAACAGTGTTAAAAAGTAAAAGAAGCTATGTGTTAATGCACCCTATTTATTTGCTGGTCTGTTGGGTAAAAGCAAATCTTGAAGCCTATTAACTTGCCATACAAAAGCCATGTAATATATCAAACATTTATATGTTAATATCAAAAATAAAGGGAGGGGCACTCAACTATCTGAGTACTCTGGACAACAATAGCGGATAAACAGGATGTGATTTATTGATATAGTTAAAATAGCAATGTCAGTAAGATATCATAAGATACAATAGTGTATGTCAATCTAATACGGAGCGCATCAGCTGAGGATTTGACATTTTCACAAGTGATACCAATGGAACTTTGCTTCACAGGGCCACCTGACAGCCCACCATTATCTGCTTGCATATTCATTGGGACAGTTGCCTATATATTTATATGTGGAGTGCACCATACTCATAGGAGCATTTTAGTTGAGCAGCTATTGTGTTTACTCAGCCTATTATATGTTAATAGCTGACAATACGTGTGGTTATTTGATTTTTTTTTTTATTTTGTATAAGAAACTAAAAACTGGTGTAAAAATTGTTTTAAAGAGAATACAAATTTTATTTTCTTCAAAACATAGTTTATGCACTGGAAATGCCCCAAGTATGCTTGGTATTAGGAGGTTTAAAGGGTTTCTACCATCAGAATTACTGTTATGTAGCTGACTGACATTGGCGATGCGCTAATGTCAGCACTACATAACAGTATGTTTTTTACATTTATCCCTGCAGCCATTTTGCTAAAATACACACTTTTTTTATAATATGCTTTTATATATGCCCCTAGGTGCTATGTGGGAGTAGATTCAGCACCTAGAGGCTCTGTCTTCTCACCCTTTATCCCGCCCAGGTCCTCTGTTCTGCCCTCCCCGCTCCTCTTGATTGATGTCTAAGTTTCTTGCACCGTTGATGAAATCCCGCACCTGCGCTGTTCAGTTCTGTATTCGGCGCAGGCGCAGTGAGTGAAGGCTGCGCTCCTGGTGCCCGATTCCTCACTGTGCTTGTGCCGACTACGTCACAGTGCAGAAGCCGGCCCCAGGAGCGCGGCCTTCACTCACTGCGCAGGCGCGGGAATTCCTCAACGATGCATGGAACTTGGACATCAATCAAGAGGGGCGGGCAGAACTGAGGACCTGGGCGGGATAAAGGGTGAGTAGACGGAGCCTCTAGGTGCTGATTCTACGCCCACATAGCACCTAGAGGCTCATTAGCATATTATAAAAGTGCTTATTTTAGCAGAACGGCTGCAGGGAGAAATGTAAAAAACATACTGTTATGTAGTGCTGACATTAGCACATTGCTAATGTCAGTCAGCTACATAACAGTAAGGCCGAATGCACATGGCCGTGTTTCATGGCCGTGAGCGGTCCGTGGTACCACGGGCTGGATTCCTGCCGAGAGCCGTGTGCATTCGGCCTAATTCTAAAGGAAGAAACCCTTTAAGGGACCATTGTGCCATATGTCCCAAGTGTAGTATCTCAAATATATTAAAATACACAAAAATAAAACCTTGAAATTCTCACTGAAATATGTATTTTTTTTTTTCTCCAGTTGTCTGTTTAGAGATGCGTTTGAATGTATGCGGAAACTACGAATTAACTTGAACTTAATTTATGATCACAATCCAAAGGTATGTCTTTCGGTTTGACTTTTCTGTCTTTAATGTAATTATCTGTAGGAATACTGAATAATTGTATTTTCTTTTTTGTTGTATTGCAGGCCTTCTTGGACAATGTGGAGCTATTTGTAAGGCAGATTGATTCTGTAAATTATATAAACTTGTTTCTGACGGAAATCAAGTAAGTGCTGTAACGTTCTATAATTAAAGGGGTTGTCTCACTTCAGTAAGTGGCATTTATCATGTAGAAAGTTACTACAAGGCACTTATTAATGTATTGTGATTGTCCATATTGTCTCCTTTGCTGGTTTGATTTATTTTTCCATCACATTATACACTGATCATATCCAGGAGTTACGGCCACTGCTGCAGCAAATGTGCAGTCCTATGGTCCTGGCCACCAGGGAGACCAGCACTTTTCTATAGTGTGCAAGCATGACCACCGCTGCTGGATTACAGGGTGGTCATAAAAATGGAAACGAGCAGTGTATAATGTGATTGAAAAATGAATCCAGCGAGTGACAGAGACAATATGGACAATCACAATACGTTAAGTGCCTTGCTGGGGACTGGGACTTTGCCTCTATTATGGTTAAAGGAATGCTGACTTTGTTTTTGCTTTTTTGCTCTCATACATGTAATATATCGAAGGTATATTTTATTTAAGACAACTTATAAACGTACCTATACATGTAGGGCCTGTATCTAATGTTTCAGACATAGCTGCAGAGCCTACACAGAATAAATGCATGCTATACTCACTTTTAGAAGTAGGGGCAGAGCCTACATGTAGACATATGTGCAGTGCTTACCTAGATTCCGTTGCACTTTACACAGAGCGCTATACACAATGCCATAAACACTGCAGAGATATTCATATCTGTCATAACCAGAAAGACACCTGCTACCACACAGGTCACAGTGAACAGTCCAGCTCAGAGATATAAGATGATTTTGTAGCAATACACCAGGCAGTGCATGCAAGTAATGATATATTGGCATGCACTGGCCAAGCTCTTCTGGTCTAATGTCAAGACCCCTGTGACCATGCGTCAGGACTGCAGTGGACAGTCTTAAAGGGGTTGTGCAGGGAGTTTATACTGATGACCTATCCTCAGAATAGGTCATCAATATCTAAATGGGAGGGGTCGGACACCCAGCACCCCTCCATCCGCTGACCATCTATTTGAAGAGGAGGCGGCGCACCATGCGAGCACTGCTTCCTCTTTATTACACTGCCTCTCGTCCCTGCAAAACCCATTTAACACTGGGAATCAGGAGAGCCTTGGCTAAGCTGGTATGATGGAGCCACGGGGCAGTCGTGGCTAAGCTTTCCTGACCAGGCATCGGGACTGCTCCAACCTAGCCGTTATGACAGGACATCAAGAGCCAAGCTGTTATGATGGAGCTTCAGGATTGCCCTGGCGAAGCTGATATGATGGGCATGGGTACTAATCTGCCCAAGCAGTAATTACAGGGCATCAGCAGTGCTGGGTCCATGTGTCTTGCTCTCTACCTCCCCACCGCTGCCGGACAAGCCCCCTCGCCTGACACTCACCAGAAGCATGGAGCCTTTCACCACCTCAAGACGCTCTGCTGCTTGCTGAGCACCTGGGTAAACTTGTGAGTCTCGGGGTGAATGTAATGATGTGAAGGCATAGCAGCGACAGGAGGGTTGTATCATCACAACCATGTACTGGGCTGTGTGCAAGGAGAGCAGCCTCCCCTGAAAGATTCCAGGTATTGTGCATATCTGAAAGCAGCTGAAGGGCTCTGCCACTCATTCCGGCCCGCTGCGCTCGGCACAGAGTGCAAGGTGCGTCCCAATGTTTGGAACACACACTGGGCTTGTACCTCACGCGAGAGCTCTTATCTGTGTCAATATTCTATCCCAAGGGACATGGCTCAATTCAGACCACTCCTTCTGTTTTGTTCACTTGTTGGGATGGCGTTGTAGAGAGTGGATGAGGGGCTCAAAGTAGAGCGGAGCTGTATGTAACCGAACCAAGATAAACAACATGGTCAAGGTTATGTTGGTCATTTGGGCTCCACTTTGTATTTTTTTTTCATTTTTTTTTTTCCTGATTCATGGCCAAGCACTAGCCTTATATTAACATTTGCTGAAGTGAGACAACCCTTTAAGGACTATTGTATGTTGTTTTAGCAGGCTGACTATATGAAAACTGATTCTAGTGACCTCTGCGCTGTATGAGTTGTTCAAATTCTGCTTTTGCTGCTTTAAGCTTCTATTCCCGATTTCTAATGGTTTGTTTTGGTTTCCAGAGAGGAAGATGTAACTACTACAATGTACCCTACTCGTGCAGCATCTTCAGGCCCTTCTTCCCAGAAATCTGGAGCCAAGAAAGTTGATATAATCTGTGATGCAATGAGAACAGCCATGGAAAAACTGAATCCTCAGAAGTATGTGCAAGTTGCTAAGATTTTTTTTTTATAAGGTGGCCATACACACGTTTAGTTCAGCCAAATATGCCCCCATCATTATCCCATCCACAGATCCCTAAGGAGGGTCTGTAGTAGGCGGGGAGAGTGTCAGGGCCATGCAGGCACTGTACTCTGGCCCCGCCGCTCAGTATGTACTGTATACGTAGTGTTAATCATAATATCTAAACTGCGCTCCCCGTGTGTACCGTACTTACCGGTAGTAAGCACTAGCAGCTACCAGGCAGGCCTGGCTGCAGGCGACCATAACTCACGGAGGTCACGTGCCTGCTCCACCTACTTTATGAATGAAGTAGGCGGAGCAGGCACGTGACCTCAGTGAGTTACGGCCGCCTTTTTAACTTTTGGGGGGGGGGGGGGGGGAGTGCGTCTTATGGGGCGATAAATACGGTAGGTGTGAGGGTTGTATTTTCCCGGCTTTGTGGTTATTTGGTCCTCCATAAGAGCTCTTGGCTGCATTTTGTTTAAAAAATTATTTTTATATGATCTAAACATTGGTGTCAAATAACACACCCCATGTTGCAACCACACACCCTTTCTATCCATGTAAACTTGGGTAGTATTTATTTTTGGGATAGTGACAATCCTCGATCTACTGCATCTGTAATGACTTGTATTATAAACTTTAATACGTTATTGATGGATCACAGAAAATATTGTTGAACTAACTCTGTTTTCTGTTCATCTCACTGACCAAAAAACGGAATAAAAAGCTATAAAAAATGGTACCAATGAAAACTACAAATATTTTTTTAAAGAAAAACAAGTCCTCACACAGTTATGCTGTGTCAAATTTAAACACAAACAAATTATTTTGTTAAATAGTTGTTTGTATTAGTAAAACATAATATAATAAGTTTGGCATCGTAATCGTACTGACCCATAGAATAAAGTTATACCACACTGTGAACTGTGTATAAATAGATCCTAAAAAATGTGTTTTGGGATTTATTTTTGCAGATTATTATTATTATTTTTTTCCTCTCCCCCAAAAAATAAAAACACAGTTCATCCTGCAAAATGTAAGGTATCATACAGCTAAATTAAAGAACAAAAATTGAATATTATGACTGCTATAACAGAGAGGGTAAAAAACTTTCTGGTCTTCAAGGCTAAAATTGCTTGTCACTAAGGGGTTAAAATGCACTTTAGTCACCTAAGTTGTGTGACAACTTTATTTATTTGAGATATAAATTCTAAATCTACAGCTTTTTCAATTTTAATGTGACTGTTGGGTTTTAATCTCTTTAATTGCCTTTTTGCTTTTTCTCCTGCTTAGATATTGTTTATCTATACTCACGTCTTATGTCAGGAAGACAACCCCAGAGCTGGAAACTGCTCTTTTGAAAGTCCATGAGCTCAGAGGTAAGCTTTGTCTGCTGTAATTTTCTCCCAGTTGTGAACTTTAGAAATAGTATTCTACTTCATTTGGTTAAAAAGTCACTAATAAAACTGGATTATAAAACTTGAAAATAGAACATAAAATTGGCTTTGTAGAACTAACAAAAACCTGCAGCATCTCAAATTAAAACTTTTATAGATGTACCCCACATTAACCACTTCAACCCCGCTAGCTAAAACCCCCTTCATGACCAGGCCACTTCTGCACTACACTACTTTCACCGTTTATCGCTCGGTCATGCAACTTACCACCCAAATGAATTTTACCTCCTTTTCTTCTCGCTAATAGAGCTTTAATTTGGTGGTATTTTATTGCTGCTGACATTTTTACATTTTTTGTTATTAATCGAAATGTAACGATTTTTTTTAAAAAAAATGACATTTTTCACTTTCAGCTGTAAAATTGTGCAAAAAAAACAACAACATCCATATATAAATTTTTCGCTAAATTTATTGTTCTACATGTCTTTGATAAAAAAAAAAAAATGTTTGGGCAAAAAAATATATGGTTTGGGTAAAAGTTATAGCGTTTACAAACTATGGTACAAAAATGTGAATTTCCGCTTTTTGAAGCAGCTCTGACTTTCTGAGCACCTGTCATGTTTCCTGAGGTTCTACAATGCCCAGACAGTAGAAACACCCCACAAATGACCCTATTTCGGAAAGTAGACACCCTAAGGTATTCGCTGATGGGCATAGTGAGTTCATAGAACTTTTTATTTTTTGTCTCAAGTTAGCGGAAAATGATGATTTTTATTTTAATTTTTTTTTCCCTTACAAAGTCTCATATTCCACTAACTTGCGACAAAAAATAAAAAATTCGAGGAACTCGCCGTGCCCCTCATGGAATACCTTGGGGTGTCTTCTTTCCAAAGTGGGGTCACTTGTGGGGTAGTTATACTGCCCTGGCAATTTAGGGGCCCAAATGTGTGAGAAGAACTTTGCAATCAAAATGTGTAAAAAATGGCCTGCGAAATCCGAAAGGTGCACTTTGGAATATGTGCCCCTTTGCCCACCTAGGCTGCAATAAAGTGTCACACATCTGGTATCGCCGTACTCAGGAGAAGTTGGGGAATGTGTTTTGGGGTGTCATTTTACATATACCCATGCTGGGTGAGAGAAATATCTTGGCAAAAGACAACTTTTCCCATTTTTTTATACAAAGTTGGCATTTGACCAAGATATTTCTCTCACCCAGCATGGGTATATGTAAAATGACACCCCAAAACACATTGCCCAACTTCTCCTGAGTACGGCGATACCAGATGTGTGACACTTTTTTGCAGCCTAGATGCGCAAAGGTGCCCAAATTCCTTTTAGGAGGGCATTTTTAGACATTTGGATCCCAGACTTCTTCTCACACTTTCGGGCCCCTAAAAAGTCAGGGCAGTATAAATACCCCACATGTGACCCCACTTTGGAAAGAAGACACCCCAAGGTATTCAATGAGGGGCCTGGCGAGTTCATAGAATTTTTATTTATTTTTTGCATAAGTTAGCGGAAATTGATTTTTTGTTTTTTTCTCACAAAGTCTCACTTTCCGCTAACTTAGGACAAAAATTTCAATCTTTCATGGACTCAATATGCCCCTCACGGAATACCTTGGGGTGTCTTCTTTCCAAAATGGGGTCACATGTGGGGTATTTATACTGCCCTGGCATTTTAGGGGCCCTAAAGCGTGAGAAGAAGTCTGGAATATAAATGTCTAAAAATGTTTACGCATTTGGATTCCGTGAGGGGTATGGTGAGTTCATGTGAGATTTTATTTTTTGACACAAGTTAGTGGAATATGAGACTTAGTAAGAAAAAACAAACAAAAAAATATATATTTCCGCTAACTTGGGCCCAAAAAATTTCTGAATGGAGCCTTACAGGGGGGGTGATCAATGACAGGGGGGTGATCAGGGAGTGTATATGGGTGATCACCCCTCTGTCATTGATCACCCCCCTGTAAGGCTCCATTCAGACGTCCGCATGTGTTTTGCGGATCCGATCCATGTATCCGTAAAAATCATACGGACGTCTAAATGGAGCCTTACAGGGGGGTGATCAATGACAGGGGGTGATCAGGGAGTGTATATGGGTGATGACGCCCCTGTCATTGATCACCCCCTGTAAGGCTCCATTCAGACGTCCAAATGATTTTTACGGATCCATGGATACGTGGATCCGCAAAACACATGCGGACGTCTGAGTGGAGCCTTACAGGGGGTGATCAATGACAGGGGTGATCAGGGAGTGTATATGGGTGATCACCCGCCTGTCATTGATCACCCCCCTGTAAGGCTCCATTCAGACGTCCGCATGTGTTTTGCGGATCCGATCCATGTATCCATGGATCCGTAAAAATCATACGGACGTCTGAACGGAGCCTGACAGGGGGGTGATCAGGAAGTTTATATGGGGTGATCAGGGGTTCATAAGGGGTTAATAAGTGACGGGGGGGGGGGGTGTAGTGTAGTGTGGTGTTTGGTGCGACTTTACTGAGCTACCTGTGTCCTCTGGTGGTCGATCCTAACAAAAGGGACCACCAGAGGACCAGGTAGCAGGTATATTAGACGCTGTTATCAAAACAGCGTCTAATATACCTGTTAGGGGTTAAAAAAAAAATCACATCTCCAGCCTGCCAGCGAGCGATCGCCGCTGGCAGGCTGGAGATCCACTCGCTTACCTTCTTTTCCTGTGAGCGCGCGCGCCTGTGTGCGCGCGTTCACAGGAAATCTCGGCCCTCGCGAGATGACGCGTATATGCGTCACTCTGCGCAGGGCTGCCGCCTCCGGACCGCACATCTGCGTTAGACGGTCCGGAGGCGGTTAAAGAGGTTATCCCATGGCTAATGTAAAAAATCATATAGAACATGACAATCTTATTCTAACAAAGCAAGAACCAGCCCTGTACCTCACATGGATCCAGAGTGTCTGTTCTGCTGCAGCTCAGGGGGCATGTCTCAACTCTCCCAATCACAGCTCAGGAGGCAGTTGAAGGATGAAACTGAGCATGTGCGGCCATCTCAATGAGCAGGTCAAAGAAATAAGAAAAAAACAAACTGCAGGTGGCGCTATATCGATACATTTTATTGAATAACTCAGTGGCTATGCTAAGTTTTTAATTACATGCAATTAAAAAAAGTATTCAGATCCAGTTGCTGGTTTGCAAAATGTAGAATCCTTTTTGTGGGACAACCCCTTTAAGAAGAACTATGGCAACTGTGTCCCTTTGTCCATAGGGTGTATCTGGTACTGCAGCTCAATCCCATTGTTCTAATCCAAAACTAATATTTAATTTGTGTAATAAAACAAAAGTAACAGAGTAACATAGTATATAAGGCCGAAAAAATACATTTGTCCATCCAGTTCGGCCTGTCACCCTGCAAGTTGATCCAGAGGAAGGCAAAAAAAATAAAAATTGTGAGGTAGAAGCCAATTTTCCCCACTTAAAGGGTTTGTCCGGGTTCAGAGCTGAACCCGGACATACCCTTATTTTCACCCCGGCAGCCCCCCTGAGCCTAGCATCGGAGCATCTCATGCTCCGATGCGCTCCCATGCCCTGCGCTAAACCGCGCAGGGCACAAGCTCTTTTGTTTTCAATAACACACTGCCGGGCGGTAACTTCCGCCCAGCAGTGTATTCGGTGACGTCACTGGCTCTGAGGGGCGGGCTTTAGCTCTGCCCTAGCCGTTTTACTGGCTAGGCCAGAGCTAAATCCCGCCCATCAGTGCCAGGGATATCACCGGGGTTCCTGTCATCCCCATGGAGAGCCCCGGTGCGTCACTGGAACTCCTAAAATTGCCTTTGCCCTGTGCAATTTAGCGCAGGGCAAAGGAGAGCATCGGAGCATGAACTGCTCCGATGCTCCTGTCAGGGGGGCTGCCAGGGTGAAAATGGAGGGATGTCCGGGTTCAGCTCTGAACCCGGACAACCCCTTTAAGGGGGAAAAAAATTCCTGTGTGACTCCAATCAGGCAATCAGAATAACTCTCTGGATCAACGACCCCTCTCTAGTAGCTATAGCCTGTAATATTATTACACTCCAGAAATACATCCAGCCCCCTCTTAAACTCTTTTAGTGAACTCACCATCACCACCTCCTCAGGCAAAGAGTTCCATAGTCTCACTGCTCTTACCGTAACGAGTCCTCTATGTTTGTGTACAAACCTTCTTTCCTCCAGATGCAGAGGATGTCCCCTTGTCACAGTCCTGGGGATAAATAGATGATGGGAGAGATCTCTGTACTGACCCCCGATATATTTATGCATGGTAATTAGATCTCCCCTCAGTGGTCTTTTTTTCCTAATGTTGATAATCTTTCATGGTACTGTAGTCCCTCTATTCCAGTTATTACTTTAGTTGCCCTCCTCTGTACCCTCTCCAGCTCTGCTATGTCTGCCTTGTTCACAAGAGCCAAGAACTGTGCACAGTACTCCATGTGTGGTCTCACTAGTGATTTGTAAAGTGGTAGGAATATGTGCTCATCATGGGCATTTATGCCCCTTTTGATGCAACCCATTAGCTTATTCTCCTTGGCAGCAGCTGCCTGACACTTGTTTTTACAGCTTAGTTTGCTGTTCACTAAAATTGCTAGGTCCTTTTCCATGTCAGTGTTACCCAGTGTTTTATCATTTTAGTATGTACGGGTGACTTGCATTATTCTTTCCCATGTGCATAACCTTACATCTGTCAGTGTTAAACCTCATCTGCCACTTATCTGCCCAAGCCTTCAATCTATCCAATCAATTTTTTGGGGGGGGGCTAGTTAAATTCCTTATACTGTGATATATGAAAATATAATGCTCTTACTTACTTTCCTTCAGCAGTTTCTTCTAAAAACGAACTTTTATAATATGTAAATTAGGTCCCTACCAGCAAGTAGGGCGTCTACTTGCTGGTAGCCGCCGCAAAAAACCGCCCCCTCGTCCTGTTGATTGACAAGGCCAGCCGCGATCTCCTCCGCCGGCCGGCCATGTCAGCATTTCAAAAACCGCGCGCCTGTGTTCATTCGGCGCAGGCGCTCTGAGATGAGGAGGCTCGCCTCCTCAGAACTCCCTCAGTGCGCCTGCGCCGATGACATCACCGAAAGAGAAGACGTCATCGGCGCAGGCGCACTGAGGGAGTGCTGAGGAGGCATGCCTCCTCATCTCAGAGCGCATGCGCTGAATGAGCACAGGCGCTCGATTTTTGAAATACTGACCGGGCCGGCCGGAGGAGGAGATCGCGGCTGGCCCCGTCAATCAACAGGACGAGGGGGCGGTTTTTTGTGGCGGCTACCAGCAAGTAGACGCCCTACTTGCTGGTAGAGACCTAATTTACATATTATAAAAGTTTGTTTTTAGAAGAAACTGCTGAAGGAAAGGAAGTAAGAGCATTATATTTTCATATATCGCAGTATAAGGAATTTAACTAGCCCCCCCCCCCCCCCCCCAAAAAAAAATGACTTTAGTGGGATGACAGAAGCCCTTTAAACATGACTGATCCCTTATGAAGCCATGCTGATATGGCGTTATTTGCTTATTTTGATTGAGGTACTCCAAGATAGCAGCATCTGTTAGAAAACCCTCAAACAGTTTACCCACGACAGATGTTAAACTTGCCGGCCTATAGTTTCCGGGCTCTGTTTTTGGACCCTTTTTGAATATTGGCACAACATTTTTTATGCGCCGAAGAAATAACGGTCTGGCTATGACATTACTTAATTCGCTTAGGATGCGGGGATGTATGCCATCTGGTCCCAGCGATTTGTCCATTTTAATCTTTTTAAGACGCCGCTGTACTTCTTCCTGGGTAAGACAGGGCACTTTTAATAGGGAATACATTTTTACATTCTGCATTTCATCTGTTTATTTTCTTCAGTGAATACAGTTCAGAAAAAAAATATTTAATGGCTTTGATTTCTGCTCATTGCTCTCTGCAACTCCCCCCTTATTACTCTGTAGAGGGTAATTTTCGAATATTGCAGCAGTAAGGAAACATTACAGCCCAAGGTTGCTAATAGAGCCCTATTTGCATTTTATTATGGCACTTTAGATTAGAAGGACTGTCTGTATTCAGCTGACAGCACTGGGAGAGCACAGGTGGGGAATTTGATTTCCTGTAACCGTTTTCCTCTTGCATTGCTCCCATTCAAGAAAGGGGGGTTTGGAAAACTGAAGTGCATCACAGGTAATGTAACTTATTGGAAACCTTCAAAAAATGTGTCTGCTCACTGATTAGATACCAGAATAGCTGATTTTATTCTGTATTCCAAAGAAAAAGGAGAGTAACTCATACCTATAGAAAAAACACCAAAATAATAACCTAGCACTAATGAATCACATAGATACAAATGACCATGCATTCAGGAGACTGATCTATCCCAATGGCCTACATTCAATGATCTATCTGCAACAGATCAATTTTCAGTGTTACTAGAAAAGCAATCAACACAATTTATACGATTATTGCAGTGCCTGTCAATATTGGGTACAGTTATATTCAACATATAGATGTAAAACAGGTACTGTTCGATATAATAATATTTAGTGTTGCAAATATATGGATGGTACTATGCACCTTTCACCTCTTAGCAGTGTCCACCGTCTGATTAATGATTATAACTAGTCTCATGGCAGGATTTTTGTGTGATCCCTAAACAAAGGATCTGACCATGCTGTCTGCATTGCTCCAAATAAAAATTCTCTCTAGGGGAAAGAAAATGTTCCTTAAATGAGAAGACATGACTCATGGTGGTATTTGAGACTTCCTCTTCTGACCAAAATGATCAGAAGATTCCTTTTATTAAAGAGCATGGCCTGGGTGTTAACCTTACACCATAGGATTGTGACCTGTATGATAACAGGGACCTACAGTCAGGTCCATAAATATTGGGACATCAACACAATTCAATTTTTTTTGGCTCTATACACCACCACAATGGATTTGAAATAAAACATACAAGATGTGCTATAACCGAGACTGTCAGCTTTAATTTGAGGGTATTTACATCCAAATCAGGTGAACGGTATAGGAATTACAACAGTTTGCATATGTGCCTCCCACTTGTTAAGGGACCAAAAGTAATGGGACAATTGGCTTCTCAGCTGTTCCATGGCCAGGTGTGTGTTATTCCTTCGTTATCCCAATTACAATGAGCAGATAAAAGGTCCAGAGTTCATTTCAAGTGTGCTATTTGCATTTGGAATCTGTTGCTGTCAACTCTCAAGATGAGATCCAAAGAGCTGTCGCTATCAGTAAAGCAAGCCATCGTTTGGCTGAAAAAAACGCAGCAAACCCATCAGAGAGATGGCAAAAACATTAGGCGTGGCCAAAACAACTGTTTGGAACATTCTTAAAAAGAAGGAACGCATTTGGTGAGCTCAGCAACACCAAAAGACCCAGAAGACCACGGAAAACAACTGTGGTGGATGACTGAAGAATTCTTTCCCTGGTGAAGAAAACACCCTTCACAACAGTTGGCCAGATCAAGAACACTGTCCAGGAGGTAGGTGTATGTGTGTCAACGTCAACAATCAAGGTTCACCACAAGATGTAAACCATTGGTGACCCTCAAAAACAGGAAGGCTAGATTAGAGTTTGCCAAACGACATCTAAAAAAGCCTTCTCAGTTCTAGAACAACAAAAAGTGAAAGTTTGATTTATGATTATTATTCTGTCCTATTACTTTTGGTCCCTTAACAAGTGGGAGGCACATATGCAAACTGTTGTAATTCCTAAACCGTTCACCTGATTTGGATGTAAATACCCTCCAATTAAAGCTGACAGTCTGCAGTTAAAGCACATCTTGTTCGTTTCATTTCAAGTCCATTGTGGTCGTGTATAGAGCCCAAAATGTTAGAATTGTGTTGATGTCCCAATATTTATGGACCTGACTGTATATGCCTCCAGAACACTGAATCTGGAAGTAATCAAGGTAGCTCTTAGCCAGGAAAACAAACAAAGGAATTATTTTGTCTGGATACATACAGTACATCGCCATCTAGCTGATATACAAGATATTGCAACCTCGTTGTATCCATGTACCGTATATTCTGTAGTATATATATTTCAGAAAATATCTTCATTGTCTATAGAGAATAGATAACCAAGATTTAAATATGTATACAGAAATTGTCTGGCTCACGGTAAAATATCACATTTATTATAAAAAGCGCATAATTCTCTCACTCTATTATAAATAATAATCTAATTAATAAAAAATGTCATTAACATACATAACATTTATAAAATATGTTATGTATGTCCATCCTTTTAAAGACTTCTATAGAGAAATTTGATATGAGCAGCTAATTTTCTGCAGCAATTGAATATTGAGGAAGGTATATCATTAGAATTATCAATAATAAGTTAAAACGTAACTAATCTCCATCTGTAGATATGTTTTACATGTAGGAATCAGAGTGTGGCTGTCGGGCTACCATTTCAAGCCCTTATATTTTTGGTACTCTTGTATTTCTCTGTTTATTTTATAAATAAGGCAATAAGGCTGATGTATTGTATAGTATAAATCAGAATAGATATAATCATCATACTTCATGAGAGCATAAGAACAATGATACCGGCTGTGATTCAGCAGCGATAGTAATAGCAAAATTGCATCCTGAGAACTGACACAAACCGTCTTCAAGTCCAGTCCAGATTTTTGAGGCAACTGAATCTAATTATATAAAAAAAAATGGAAGGTCCCAATCCTAATCATTTTCTGCCAATAAGGAAGGAACACTGGGTTCCGAAACGAGTCTGCCTAGACGGCAATACTGTATCATTATAACTTTAATGCACCTCTAATCTCATTCCTGTCTATCAACGCAAGTGTATTCTTGGACAATACCTCCGGAGGTCCGGTGTCCGGAAGAGCACACAGCGCATGCGCTGAAATAGTAAAGCCGTCATTCGCAACAACACATGCGAGAGCTCCGCATGTGATATTAAATGGGACCAAGACTGATTGATTGTTTTTATGCACTTTATAGAACCTTATTTTATATATGTTATGTATGTTAAGAGTGAGAGAATTATGCGCTTTTTTTTTTTTTTATAAATGTGATATTTTACCGTGAGCCAGCCAATTTCTGTATCTCCTTGGTGACTAATTTTGAGGCTTTTTGGTAGGAAGCAGGTTGAGCCCCGGAGAAGGCACACTTGGTGAGCTCACCTATTTAGAACTGAAGATTTAAATATGCTTAATTAATCTTACTATATTTATAGCTGGTTCCAAGCTGCTGCCTAGCAAACTAATCACTGGTACACCCTTATTTGTTTTGCAGAGAGCCCACCGTGTCCAGATGCCGTGAGTGCAGAGGAAGCCTTGAAGTACCTGCTGTTCCTTGTGGATGTCAATGAGCTCTATGATCATTCTCTTGGCACATATGACTTTGATTTGGTTGTTATGGTTGCCGAAAAATCACAAAAGGTGAAATGATTGTTTGGTTATTAATGGTTAAAGGTAATGATTTGTAGATTCAGGCAATTGATGCATTGTCAAGTCTAAAGGAAAACTCCACTTTTGGAGGAAACTTTTGAACAAAATTTGAAGCAGAAATATACAGGTCCTTCTCAAAAAATTAGCATATTGTGATAAAGTTCATTATTTTCTGTAATGTACTGATAAACATTAGACTTTCATATATTTTAGATTCATTACACACAACTGAAGTAGTTCAAGCCTTTTATTTTAATATTGATGATTTTGGCATACAGCTCATGAAAACCCAAATTTCCTATCTCAAAAAATTAGCATATTTCATCCGACCAATAAAAGAAAAGTGTTTTTAATACAAAAAAAGTCAACCTTCAAATAATTATGTTCAGTTATGCACTCAATACTTGGTGGGAAATCCTTTTGCAGAAATGACTGCTTCAATGCGGCGTGGCATGGAGGCAATCAGCCTGTGGCACTGCTGAGGTGTTATGGAGGCCCAGGATGCTTCGATAGCGGCCTTAAGCTCATCCAGAGGGTTGGGTCTTGCGTCTCTCAACTTTCTCTTCCCAATATCCCACAGATTCTCTATGGGGTTCAGGTCAGGAGAGTTGGCAGGCCAATTGAGCACAGTAATACCATGGTCAGTAAACCATTTACCAGTGGTTTTGGCACTGTGAGCAGGTTCCAGGTCGTGCTGAAAAATGAAATCTTCATCTCCATAAAGCTTTTCAGCAGATGGAAGCATGAAGTGCTCCAAAATCTCCTGATAGCTAGCTGCATTGACCCTGCCCTTGATAAAACACAGTGGACCAACACCAGCAGCTGACATGGCACCCCAGACCATCACTGACTGTGGGTACTTGACACTGGACTTCAGGCATTTTGGCATTTCCCTCTCCCCAGTCTTCCTCCAGACTCTGGCACCTTGATTTCCGAATGACATGCAACAGTCCAGTGCTGCTTCTCTGTAGCCCAGGTCAGGCGCTTCTGCCGCTGTTTCTGGTTCAAAAGTGGCTTGACCTGGGGAATGCGGCACCTGTAGCCCATTTCCTGCACACGCCTGTACACGGTGGCTCTGGATGTTTCTACTCCAGACTCAGTCCACTGCTTCCGCAGGTCCCCCAAGGTCTGGAATCGGTCCTTCTCCACAATCTTCCTCAGGGTCCGGTCACCTCTTCTCATTGTGCAGCGTTTCCTGCCACACTTTTTCCTTCCCACAGACTTCCCACCGAGGTGCCTTGATACAGCACTCTGGGAACAGCCTATTCGTTCAGAAATTTCTTTCTGTGTCTTACCCTCTTGCTTGAGGGTGTCAATGATGGCCTTCTGGACAGCAGTCAGGTCAGCAGTCTTACCCATGATTGCGGTTTTGAGTAATGAACCAGGCTGGGAGTTTTTAAAAGCCTCAGGAATCTTTTGCAGGTGTTTAGAGTTAATTAGTTGATTCAGATGATTAGGTTAATAGCTCGTTTAGAGAACCTTTTCATGATATGCTAATTTTTTGAGATCGGAATTTTGGGTTTTCATGAGCTGTATGCCAAAATCATCAATATTAAAACAATAAAAGGCTTGAACTACTTCAGTTGGTGTGTAATGAATCTAAAATATATGAAAGTCTAATGTTTATCAGTACATTACAGAAAATAATGAACTTTATCACAATATGCTAATCTTTCTAGAAGGACCTGTACAGTGATACTTAGTTACATAAAGTGATTTCTGGTATACTTGCTTTATTGTAGGGGTTACATGCTGTATGGTAAGGCTACCCTGCTAATAGGAAAACCAGCTCAGGCCTAACTCAAACTGACAGATTCTTGTCCTCGCGAAAACCAGCTTAATGGGGGTGTCCCATGAAAAATGTTCTATAGTTTTTAAACCATGCTTTTATTATTGCATGTAATTAAAAGTTTAGTATAGCCAGTGAGTTACTCACAGAAATGTATCTGTTTACACCGCCTGCTGTTTGTTCTTTTTCCAATTTTGCTGTCATCCTTACTAAGGTGGACGCACATGTTCAGTTCCATTTTTCAACTGCAGCAGAATAGACGAGGCTCCCTTAGCTGCCAGCTAGAAGTAAATCTAGCAGAGCAATGAATGGGGAGATCTCTGGTTCCATTTGAGGTACAGGGCTGGTTCTAGCTTTGTTAGAAAGCGAATGTCATACACAAGATAATGTCTGACTTTTTTTTATTTTTTTTACATTTATTGTGTACTAACCCCTTTTAAGGCTGTTTTTAACACGTTTTTGTTTACATTTTTCTACACCCTTTTGTTTTTGTGGTATAAATGAAGCTCATGGTGTTAGCTGAGGGTAAATTGGAAATATGAAATGTACCACAAACAAGCTTTTTTGTTCATTAAGTGCCATTTTTTGTTGCTTCTTTTCTAAAATCAGCATGCTGAAGCTTTTAGCGTTTTTTTAAGGTATTTTGCCAGCACCTCCTCTATAAGGGGAAAAACTCCATAAAGAAAATGCTAGTGGTAAGACACACTAGGGAAGATCTATCAAAACTGGTGTAAAGAAAAACTGGCTTGGTTGCTATGAGCAACTAAACCAGTTCTAATTTACACCAGTTTTGATGAATCTCCCCCAATGTGTACAAAAAATGCCTCACTCCAGATCCGTGAATCCCACCCTTTATTCAGTGGACTTCCGGTCCCCATCTGTCATGTGCGCCATTGCAACCAATGAGTGGCCTCAGTGGTGACATGTCCCTAAGCAGCACGTCCGTATTTGGTCTCCTGCTGTTTGGGCACACGTCACTGAAGGGAACAGGTAAGTACAGCTTCCTTCATAGGTACTGCTGGATGGTGAGGAATCGAAAGAAAAAAAATCATGAACAACCGCTGTAATGACAATGAGTCTTAGTGTTCCCTTTTTATTTGTCACAGGACCCAAAGGAATATCTTCCATTCCTCAACACACTAAAGAAAATGGAAAGCAATTATCAGCGATATACTATTGACAAGCACCTGAAAAGATATAAAAAAGCTCTTGGACATCTCAGCAAATGTGGTAAGTAATAGTCCTGTCTATAGAAAAATCACCTGGTCCAGATGGCATACACCTCCTCATCCTGAGTTACTTAAATAATGTAATTGACACACCCTTATTTCTAATATTTAAGGGTTCTATAATAATAGGGTCTGTTCCACAGGTCTGGTGTATAGCAAATGTGGTGCCAATATTCAAAAAGTGAGCTTGGAAACTATAGGTCTGTAAATTTTAAAAGCAATTTAGGTAAGTGTTTGCTATTTGGAGCTGGGACACAGTGCACAGTCAGCAGGCAGAATTTTTTTCCACCTTACGGAAGACCTGCCCCTTTAGACAGCGTGTTTCAGCATGGAGAAGGCACTTGCTGCACTGCTATAAATATATCTATATTATAGATATATAAGTGGCCGAGACAGAATCACTTGAGGAACATTGATAGCAGTGCAGCAGGTGGCTGTGCACTCCTGCACACAAATTCGCAGGCATTTGGACACGCTTTATCTAAGGGGGCTAAAAGGGGAGAAAGTCATGTGATTGGCAGACCAAACGTCATGCCGCAGCAGTGTACACTGGATAGTGAAGGTCACTTGACTTCTATCCTGGAGTATCTCGGTGAAAAGCGGGTTCAGAGTTGGGCCACGAAAGTAATAACTGGAATGGATGTACTACTGTACCCAGAAACATTATCAAAATTAGTGTTATTCAGTTTAGAAAAGACGACTGAGGGGAGATCTAATAACCATGTATAAATGTATCAAAGGCCAAAACAGGGATCTCTCCCATTATCTATTTATACCAAGGACTATAAGCATGACAAGGGGATATCCTGTTATTTTTTTTATTTTTTTTAATCGGATAGTTTTTTTATTTCTGTATATTGAAAAATTATTAACAAAAAGACCCCATCAGAGGATAAAGAAGTAGGTACATACAATCCCATTGGACATTCAGAGTGTTATCGAGACCTTTTCATAAATCACGTCCAACTTTTGATTAATGCAATCAAATGATACAGAAAACTACCCTTGCAACTGTATTACATATTAGTATAGAACAAACTGCCCCTATCCCTAACACCCACCCCCTATCCATTGATGAGATGGGCACCACACCACTAATATAGGTATAGAGTATCAGAGCACCAAGGGAGATATTGCCGACACTCTAAGTATGAGCTCAATCTCCATCTCTTCCAAGATAAACTGTTCAGTAAGCACCTCCACTTCAAGTCACCTACCATAATTTCCCTTCCCAGTTACGGTCACGCGTATCCAAAACCGCATGCATCTCTGAGACCACTCCTCCCAACACGACCAAGAGAACTATAAACCAAGCTATGTCGCAGCGGTCCTATATACTACCCATTTGTCCCATATTTTGGTAAACTTGGCCAAGCATTGCCTTTTAAAATATACACCTTTTTCCAGGCGGAGGGTCTCAGCCATTCTGTTCAAAATTCAGCCACAGATGGGGGCTGGTGTCTAAGTCAGTATTTAGCAATTTATTTCCTGGCCTGGAAGAGCAGACGCTGAACTCCCAAGCGTGAATTTTGTTTTTTAATGTCCAATATTCCCAGCACACACGTCCTCAGACTAGGCAGGACCACATTTTGATATTTCTTTAATACAGGTTAACGCACCTGTCCACAAATTCATAAGTACATTCCCAGAACATGTGCATCAGGGATGCAGGACTCTCCCAACATATAGGGCAGGAAGCATCTTGAACAGAAAGGATGGAGTCCGATATACCCGGTGAATAAGAAATAATTGGGACATACTCTGACCCTTTCACAGTGATGACTGAGGTGTCAGTGCCAGTACTGCTTTCCATTGATCCTCTGAAATAGAACCAACCTCCCTCTCCCATTTTTTTGACCACCAAGGGAAATAGAACCTACCTCTCTCTCCCATTTTTGTTTGACCACCAAGGGATCATGCTGCACAAATTTCACAAATAAATTCCTATATATTTATGATATTAGTCCACTCGAGGAGTCACTTATGAGAATCTGTTGTAACAGTGGAACTGTAGTGCATATAAGTGACTGGAATGCATGTCGTAACAAAAATTGATAAAAGGCTGTATGGGGAAGGGCAAACTCATTCCTGAATTGCTCAAAGGATATCTTCTATGTCTAGAGGAAAGAAGTTTACTCCATTAGCATAGAAAAGGATTCTTTACTGTAAGAGCTGTGAGACTATGGAACTGTTTGCCAGAAATGGTTGTGATGGTGAAATGACGGAATGAGTTCAAGATGGGCCTGAATACATTTCCTGAGTATAATAACATACTTTCGGCATGGTCCAAAATTCCATCTGTTTGCCATGCCCAAACGCTTGGTTGTTCACTACTGAGGGCCTTGTCATTAAGTGGGCCGCACCCAGTATTTTGGACCCTCCTGTTTCCCACCTGGCTAAATTTACCACACTGCCCATGGAGGATGCAGCTTCCTTCTCTGACCAAAAGGATAGGAAGCAAGAGTCTTTTTCCAAATTGTCCCTCAAACCTGTTGAGTCAGCTCTCCACTTGGTCTTTGTCTTCACCTGTGACGATGGAATAGTCCGCCTGCCTTCACAAGGTATCCTCTGCAGGACATCTACTTATGTTCTCTCTTTTTCAAGGTTGCTCTCCTGTTACGGTCACCTCTGTTCATAAGGTTTTGAAACTGGTGGCTTGGTCTTCTAAATCCCCCTTGTTGCCCCATCAGGATCCTTCATTCGATTCCCTCTTCTCTACCGAATTTTCCACATTAACAAGAATATTGTTCTGCCCTTGTTTTGTTTAGCTCCAACTCAGCCCAAGGATTAGATCCTCATGCCCTGGATGTGGTAAAAGCTGTCCACATTTATCTTTCGGTCACATCCACCTTTAGAAGGTCAGATTCACTCTTCATAGACAGGAAGAGTCTGGCTGTGTCTAAATCCACCATCTCCCGTTGGATTAGTCTTTCCATTTTGGAGGCTTACAACTCTCAGGGCAGGGTAGCCTCTTTCCGGGCTACTGCTCACTCAAACATGAGGGCATCTTAGGTGGTAAACCACCAAGCCTCTATTGGGTGCATATCTATGCATCCGCTGATGCTACTGTGGGTCACAACGGACTGCTTTGGGACGTTGCATGGTCTATCATGTGTCCATCAATGACATGGATGAGAAAAATTTAGTTTTATTTACCGTACAATCCATTTCCATTCATTGGGGTACACAGCTCCCACCCTGAGTAGTACTTTGAGTGGTTTAACTGTGGTTTGTCAGTTGTGTGTTGATGTTGTTCTGGTTTCTCTGTTATTTGACTTCTATTTCCTCTCCTCCTACTGCTTTGAGTAGAGTAATGAAAAACTGTCAGCTCTGTATCCTTCATAGTTATTGGCGCGCTGTAGCCGAAAATATCAGTGTATGGAACACTGTCATCAGTGAATCTGCCGTTGACATATTGTTATGGGGGGGATCTACAGATGCCCCATTGTTATGGACGGATCTGTTGTTATGGGGTGATCTGCAGATGACCCTTTGTTATAGGGGGGATCTGCTACTGACACTCTGGGGGGGGATCTACAAATGACACATTGTTATGGGGAACACTTTACTTGGGGATACTTTACACTAGTACCTAAGCAGTCATAGGTGAGCAAGCTCGTGGGGAGGCACGCTTAGGCAGAGCAGGCACCCAAGGCACTGACGGAAAGTCGCTGAAGCTGTCGCCCTCCAGCAGCGGGCTGGCCCAGCTCCTTCAACCATGCTTTTCCTGCCCGGCGCGCAGATGAAAGGTCAGGGTCACTAAAAGCGTGTGATGTACGTGACACAGATACAACGCAGACCACTGTCTGTCTGCAGCACAACCTGCAATGTACACATGCAATGGGGAAAAATGGCAGTGCATCTTATAGAGCGAAAAATACATTAACTATTTTGTGAAGTATGACTTTCTGTCTTAAGAACAGACATGTTGGATTTAAAAAATGGATCAATGTCTTTAACCCCTTAAGTACCAGGGCCATGTTCTATTTGCAATTTAGTTTTTTCCTCCCCACATTCCAATAGCCATAACTTTTTTTTTTTTGTTTTCCATTCATATAGCCATATGGGGACTTACTTCTTGCAGGACAAGATTAATCTTTTAATAGCACTATTTAATTTACCATGTCTTGTATTTGAAAATGGGGGGAAAAAAATCTTTGTGAGGTAAAATTGAAAAACAAACCCCACACAATTCCTAAAGGGTTTTGCCATTACGCCGTTCAATTTGCGCTAAAAATGACATGACATCCTTATTCTGCAACTGAATACGATGGTACCAAATTTGTATAGTTTTTTTGTTTTAGTATTTATTTATTTTTTTAAATAAAAACCTTTTGAAAAAAAATCAAAATTTTCTTTGCATCCCCATTTTCTGACAGCCATAACTTTTTCTGTCCGAAGAGCTGTTTGAAGGCTTGTTTTATGCGGAACGAACTGCAGTTGTTATTGGTACCATTTTTTTGGGGTGCATACAACTTTTTGATCACATTTTTTTGGAAGAATAAGGCGAATTGCGTTTTTTTTTTCCGTTATGGTGTACACTGCGCAGGAAAATTATTTGTATATTTTAATAGTTGAGACATTTTCAGATGTGGTCATACCTGTGTATTTTTATTTTTATTTTTTTATTTTTGACATATTTTACTTTGTGTAATATTGAGAAAGTGGGGTTATTTGAAATGTATTTTTTTATTTAACATTTTTTTGAAACTTTTTTTTTAACAATAACTTTTAGCCCTTAGGGGGCTAGAACCAGGGTGAATGGGATTTTGACACGCCCCTGCTGACCTGTGCCTCCTGCACAGCTTGGCAGGGAGGTTACTATGACTCTTCTGGGAAGCCTCAGCAGCGTCCAGGCTGTTGTGGTAACTGATCGAAGCCCCGCAATTTCACTGCCCCCTCCCTCTGTCTAACCTCACAAATGCCGCAGTCGCTTTTGATAGTGGCATCTGAACGATTAATTGACAGGTTTGGCGTGATGACCATTCTCAGTCATTGTGGCCGGATGCCTGCTGTATTATACACCTGGCACGTATGGAATGGGCTCACTGCAGAAGCCCACTCCATACATTCACTCACATTCACATACATACGGTTATGTGACTGTGGCTAAAGGGGTTAAAGGAATGTGTCGTCAGAAAATGAAGTCATGTTTTTATGTTAAGGCCTGTTCACATCTCGTTTTTGCTGTACATCAAGTGGATATGTTTGGACATACAGTAACAAAAGTATACAAGCGTCTGCAATTTTGTGGTTATATATCCTTTTTTTATCGTATACACTTGACGGATGTGCATAAGTTTCAATACCTTTTGTGTCAGTTTATTTTTTGTGAAACTTTTCTTTTTTTTTAAATAAAGGTTTGAAAATTAGAATGCATTATCTAAAAAAAAGGATACTTTTAATAGAAGGATGTATACCATATTTTATGTTTCGATTTGTCTTTTTTTCACTGCAATGCAGCGAAGCGATCTGCAAAAAAAAAAAAAAAAAAAAAAAGACAGAAAAGCGTGGTATGCTACATTATTCAGGCAAGCCCAAAAACATATAGAAACTTTAAACCGTGACAAACAGTTAAAAGTATGCACTTTTGAACTAAGTTTGCCCAATTATAGTCTATGGTGCATCAAGTAATACTTTTTCTATACGTTTCTTCTGTTTACTAGCGTATCCGCTTAACTTTTTAAGATTTTTATTTTATTTTATTTATTTTGAAATTTCTATATCAATATCTATGTAAAAAATAAAATCCTGCCATTATTGCACTAGTCACTAAGCCTAATAATAGACTTCTTGGTCTGTACATATCACTTGGGCTGACGAGTAGCAGACATTTCTTTCCCAACAATCTGCTGCTTGTCGGCCCATCCAGTCAGCCACTTGTTAAGTGGAGGTGAAGCTCTGGATTTACGTGTATCGGGATGACGGATCGCTATTGCTATCGCTCGTCCTCATTCAGTTGCATTGTTTCTGGGCAGCAGATCGAAGGGACTTCGGTTCTCCATTGAGTGCTGCAGCTTACCAAGCACTACTGTCCATTGTATAGCGGCTGTGCTTGATATTGCAGCTTGAATGGTACTGAGCTGCTCCCGGCCATGTGACTAATGAACGTGACTTAATTGACCTAGGAAGAGGCTGCAGCAATCACCGGAGCACTGATGTCTGTTCACACAACTGATCGGTGGGGGTGCCAGGGGTCGGATCCTGATCTGATATTGATGACCTATCCTGAGGATAGGCTATTTATCAAAATCTCGGTCAACCTCTTTAACCACCTGCCCGCACGCTAACGCCGAAAGGCGTCATTGCGGCGGCTCTCCCAGGTCACACTAACGCCGATTGGCGTCATCTCGCGTGAGCCGAGATTTCCTGTGAACGCGCGCACAGGAACGGAAGGTAAGTGAGTGGATCTCCAGCCTGCCAGCGGCGATCGTTCGCTGGCAGGCTGGAGATGCGATTTTCTTTTTTTTAACCCCTAACAGGTATATTAGACGCTGTTTTGATAACAGCGTCTAATATACCTGCTACCTGGTCCTCTGGTGGTCCTTTTTGTTTGGATCGACCACCAGAGGACACAGGTAGCTCAGTAAAGTAGCACCAACCACCACTACACTACACCACACCCCCCCCCCCCCCCCCTTGGTCACTTATTAACCCCTTATGAACCCCTGATCACCCCATATAGACTCCCTGATCACCCCCCTGTCATTGATCACCCCCCTGTAAGGCTCCATTCAGATGTCCGGATGTGTTTTACGGATCCACGCATCCATGGATCGGATCCGCAAAACACATATGGACGTCTGAATGGAGCCTGACAGGGGGGTGATCACCCCATATACACTCCCTGATCACCCCCTGTCATTGATCACCCCCCTGTAAGGCTCCATTCAGATGCCCGTATGTGTTTTACGGATCCACGCATCCATGGATCGGATCCGCAAAACACATACGGACGTCTGAATGGAGCCTTACAGGGGGGTGATCACCCCATATACACTTCCTGATCACCCCCCTGTAAGGCTCCATTCAGATGCCCGTATGTGTTTTACGGATCCACGCATCCATGGATCGGATCCGCAAAACACATACGGACGTCTGAATGGAGCCTTACAGGGGGGTGATCACCCCATATACACTTCCTGATCACCCCCCTGTAAGGCTCCATTCAGACGCCCATATGTGTTTTACCGATCCACGCATCCATGGATCGGATCCGCAAAACGCATACGGACGTCGAAATGGAGCCTTACAGGGGGGTGATCAAGGAGTCTATATGGGATAATCACCCCCCCCCCCCCCCCCCCGTAAGGCTCCATTCAGACGTCCGTATGTGTTTTATGGATCCACGCATCTATGGATCGGATCCGCAAAACACATACGGACGTCTGAATGGAGCCTTAAGGGGGGGTTACCAGCCCATATAGACTCCCTGATCACCCCCCTGTAAGGCTCCATTCAGACGTCCGTATGTGTTTTGCGGATCCGATCCATGTATCCGTGGATCAGTAAAAAACATATGGACGTCTGAATGGAGCCTTTCAGGGGGGTGATCAATGACAGAGGGGTGATCACCCCATATACACTCCCTGATCACCTTCTGTCATTGATCACCCCCCCTGTAAGGCTCCATTCAGACATTTTTTTGGCCCAAGTTAGCGGAAATATTATTTTTTTTTTTTCTTACAAAGTCTCATATTCCACTAACTTGTGTCAAAAAATAAAATCTCACATGAACTCACCATACCCCTCACGGAATCCAAATGCGTAACATTTTTTAGACATTTATATTCCAGACTTCTTCTCACGCTTTAGGGCCCCTAAATGCCAGTGCAGTATAAATACCCCACATGTGACCCCATTTCGGAAAGAAGACACCCCAAGGTATTCCGTGAGGGGCATATTGAGTCCATGAAAGATTGACATTTTTGTCCCAAGTTAGCGGAAAGGGAGACTTTGTGAGAAAAAAAAAAAAAAAACAATTTCCGCTAACTTGTGCCAAAAAAAAAAAAAAACATTTCTATGAACTCACCATGCCCCTCATTGAATACCTTGGGGTGTCTTCTTTCCAAAATGGGGTCACATGTGGGGTATTTATACTGCCCTGGCATTTCAGGGGCCCTAAAGTGTGAGAAGTCTGGGATCCAAATGTCAAAAAATGCCCTCCTAAAAGGAATTTGGGCCCCTTTGCGCATCTAGGCTGCAAAAAAAGTGTCACACATGTGGTATCGCCGTACTCGGGAGAAGTTGGGCAATGTGTTTTGGGGTGTCATTTTACATATACCCATCCTGGGTGAGATAAATATTTTGGTCAAATGCCAACTTTGTATAAAAAAAAAAATGGGAAAAGTTGTCTTTTGCAGAGATATTTCTCTCACCCAGCATGGGTATATGTAAAATGACACCCAAAAACGCATTTCCCAACTTCTCCTGAGTACGGCGATACCACATGTGTGACACTTTTTTGCCGCCTAGGTGGGCAAAGGGGCACACATTCCAAAGAGCACCTTTAGGATTTCACAGGTCATTTTTTTACAGATTTTGATTTCAAACTACTTACCACACATTTGGGCCCCTGGAATGCCAGAGCAGTATAACTACCCCACAAGTGACCCCATTTTGAAAAGAAGACACCCCAAGGTATTCCGTGAGGGGTTTGGCGAGTTCCTAGAATTTTTTATTTTTTGTCCCAAGTTAGCGGAAACTGATGATGATTTTTTTTTTTTTTTTTTTTTTTTTTTCTTACAAAGTCTCATATTCCACTAATTTGTGACAAAAAATTAAAAATTCCATAAACTCACCATACCCCTCACGAAATACCTTAGGGTGTCTTCTTTCCAAAATGGGGTCACTTGTGGGGTAGTTATGCTGCCCTGGCATTCTAAGGGCCCAAATGTGTGGTAAGTAGTTTGAAATCAAAATCTGTAAAAAATGGTACGGCGATACCAGATGTGTGACACTTTTTTGCAGCCTAGGTGGGCAAAGGGGCCCACATTCCAAAGAGCACCTTTAGGATTTCACAGGTCATTTTTTACAGATTTTGATTTCAAACTACTTCTCACGCATCTGGGCCCCTAAAATGCCAGGGGAGTATAACTACCCCACAAGTGACCCCATTTTGGAAAGAAGACCCCCCAAGGTATTTTGTGATGGGCATAGTGAGTTCATGGAAGTTTTTATTTTTGTCACAAGTTAGTGGAATATGAGACTTTGTAAGAAAAAAATAAAAAAATCATCATTTTCCGCTAACTTGTGACAAAAAATAAAAAGTTCTATGAACTCACTATGCCCATCAGTGAATACCTTAGGGTGTCTACTTTCCGAAATGGGGTCATTTGTGGGTGTTTCCTACTGTCTAGGCATTGTAGAACCTCAGGAAACATGACAGGTGCTCAGAAAGTCAGAGCTGCTTCAAAAAGCGGAAATTCAAATTTTGTGTACCATAGTTTGTAAACGCTATAACTTTTACCCAAACATTTTTTTTTAATCAAAGACATGTAGAACAATAAATTTAGCGAAAGTGAAAAATGTAATTTCTTTGCAAAAAAATCGTTAAATTTCGATTAATAACAAAAAAAGTAAAAATGTCAGCAGCAATGAAATACCACCAAATGAAAGCTCTATTAGTGAGAAGAAAAGGAGGTAAAATTCATTTGGGTGGTAAGTTGCATGACCGAGCAATAAACCGCTAAAGTTGTGGAGTGCCGATTTGTAAAAAAGGGCCTGGTCACTAGGGGGGTATAAACCTGTGGTCCTTAAGTGGTTAAAGGCAAGTGCGTGTGAAGATAAATCTAATGCTGACCTGCAGTGTGCAGTAGAGGAAATTGAGGGGTCTGTGGCAAGCACTATGGTTGGTATTCTGATAGCATGGTGGTAATTTCTGCAGCATATTGTCCATGTGACGTCTTCGTGCTCCACTTTTGTTGTGGATTCTGACAGCTGGTGTTGCCCCAGTTATAAGCTTGAGAAACCCTGGTCTAGGGCTTCTGCAATGTTTGTCAGTTAGTTATATGACTACTACCAATTTAGCATGAATATACCTGTATAATTTGCAATCCTCTTGTTACCACAGGGCCGGAGCATTTCATAGAGTTCTTAAACTTGGTTAAAGATCAAAATCTCTACACTGAAGCCCTGAAACTTCATCCGGTTGGATCTGGTGAATATAAAGTGAGTAAGCATAGTGTTGTAGAAAATATTCCTTCATTTTTATTAGCTGACAGCAGCCAACCTCCTCGTGTCCACCGTATTCTATGATTGCTCCTCCTAGCCAAACGACACTAACAGGAGAGCAGATCTGTCCCCGTCATTTGCTGCCTACTAGCACGTTCAGGTGACAGATCCAATGTAATTCATATTTTATGAACTGGTCAGTGGTTGCTTTCTAGTACACCATGTCATTTGTTGTTTTTCAGGCTATTAATGATGCTTATGGAGACCATTTGCTTTCAAGACAACACCATGAACAAGCTGGCCTCATCTTCGCCCGCTGCGGCAGTCTTGAGAAGGCTCTTGATGCTTTTGTTGCATGTAGCAGTTGGCAGCATATTTTATCCATAGCTTTCCAATTACAGTACTCCAAGGACAGACTGGCGGCTTTGGCTAGGAGCGTTTCAGGTGAGTGGCGGAATAGTATGCGTGCACATGGCTGCTGACATGACCTGCTGCTGTTATACATATGTTTACTTGTCTCCTTTCCAGGCAAACTGGTGGAACAGAGGAAGTATGAGAACGCAGCCTTACTGCTAGAACAGTATGCTGAGGTACTGTATTATATTGTTTGCTATAGTTACCCATCTTTCTTTTTATATGGTGGTGTTTTCAAAATGTTGAACATATCCAATTGGAATTTATGATCAGTAATAATTGGTGCTTTTCCTAAAAGAGGTTGACCCATCTGGGACACTGATGGCTTATCGTTAGGATATACCATCAAGGTCAGATAGGTGCGGGTCCCACCTCTGAGACCCAGTGCTATATCCAGAACAGGGCCCCCGTAGTGAAGGAGAGCACGCTGTGCATGCATGGCGTGCTCTCCATTTATTGACACCATGGGACTGCAAGTGCTCCGCTATTTTCACAAGTCCTATAGCGGTCAATGGAGGGTGGCTGCCCATGCGCAGCTGCTCTCTGTTTTCTTCACAGGACCAGATGTGGGAGATAGGTGTGGGTCCCACATGCGACCCGCTCCTATCTGACATTGATTGCATATTGTAGCGATGCACCATCAGTGTCCCAGATGGACCAACCTTTTAAATTATATACCAGATTTTACTGTGCTATATAGCAAACAGTTCTTTGTATTCCCAGTGGTACTCACATTATAATGACTCACAGACCAAATGGACTAGGGTTGCATATGTTAACTTCATGTAGATATTGATCTGATTAGATTAAAATCCAGGGACTGAGGGGTGTGCAAAGAAGTGGCCATATATACTTATCACCTCAAAGGACAAATTCCATTAGATAAGCAACTGGAGTCCAAATGAGAAGATGTAGTGTTGCAAGATTCAGTAGTAGTCTGGCAAATAAAGGAGATTAAGGATAGTGCTACAAATGCATTTCTAAAAGTCACTCATGGCTTCGGCTACTTTCACACTGGCGTTTTGGTTTCCGTTTGTGAGATCCGTTCAGGGATCTAAAAGAGATCCAAAACGGATCAGTTTTGCCCTAATGCATTATGAATGGGAAAGGATCCGCTCAGAATACATCAGTTTGCCTCCGATCAGTCTCCATTCCGCTCTGGAGGCGGACACCAAAATGCTGCTTGCAGCGTTTTGGTGTCCGTCTGACTAAACTGAGCCAAACGGATCCGTCCTGGCACACAATGTAAGTCAATGGGGACGGATCCGTTTTCTCTGGCACAATGGAAAATGGATCCGTCCTCCATTGACTTTCAATGGTGTTCAAGACTGATCCGTTTTAGCTATGTTACAGATAATTCAAACGGATCCGTCATGGACGAGAGTGTGAAATTAGCCTTACTATAATAGCATGTGGATAGTTTATATTGCTAGTGATTTTATGTGACAGGAGAGGGAGTAGACTGAGATGACTAGAAATAATCTCATTATGTGAGTACATTTAGTACATCATACATAATCAGTTCAGCTACATCCTAAACATTCTGGCAGTCCTGCATCCAGAACAGTCAGCGCTGAATGCTGATTTACTTCAATATGGTGATAGTGACCAAGGATACCCAAAAACAATTGCCAAAAAATGTTATCTAAGCAAATGCTAAAAGGGAATAGCCCACAAAAACATGTATCTGCAGGTCAGGTGATAAATGTTTGTTGGGACCACCACCAATCACTAGTATGGGTGTCCCTTGCCCCAGCCCTTCCTCCTTTCTTGCGCCCCCCTAGTTCCATTTGATGTACAGCTCTGTCGCTGTCTAACTAAAGGACATCGAATGGGGTGGCAATAAGCATGTATGACCATCGCTCCATTCAAACTCCACCTCACTGCTATCATACAGTGGAGAGGAATGGGGGATGGGGCCTGGACACCATTTCCCGAATCCCAGCAGTGGCCCCAGTAGCGATCATACATTTATCAGGTATCCTGTGGATAACACTGTGGAAGTTACACTCCATAAGGACAGGCAGACCCTTTGTGTGGCTGAATGATTACATTCATGTATATATAACAGAGCCCACTTATGTTAAATAGTAATCTGTACGAGTGGCATGAAGTAAAGCATTGTCTACTTAAAGGAACCCTGTCATCACTTTCTGAGCCTATTTATCCACTCACTTTTCTATAAATACTTTTTAATACATTGACAATGATATTAAAATCCATTCTGAATCAGTTCAGTGAAAAACCTAAAATAAATGTTCCCTCCATATATGTAAATGCACCTTAGATGAGTCCTGTCTCCTCCATGCTTCAGAGAGGAGTCCAGCGTTCTCTGACTCTCGTAGTGCAGCCGTGCCCACAAGACGCCTACATTGCTCATCTCCACCCCTACTCTTCCAAGTCTTGCAGCTGCGCAGTATACATTATATGATTAGTAATAGTGTTGATCGCGAATATTCTAATCGCAAGTTTTTATCACGAATATCGGCACTTCGAGAATTCGCGAAGATTTAGAATATAGTGATATATCTTCATAATTGCGAATATTCTAGATTTTTTTTCATCAGCTAGTGAGGTGACTGGTTCTGCACATGCGTGGGATTTGGGACGTGAGTTTGGGAGGAGGGTAGGACCTTTAGATTCTGTCACTCTTATAACGGGAGGTGGGGTTATGAATGGGAGGTGATGAGGTAAGCATTTAATTTACATAACTTGAAAAAAGCAAAAGTGGACTGTAAAAGAAGTACTTGGAGGCGTTTAACCTAGGATGATTAGGGTGGGGGAGAACTATCTCAGGATGCCGATGACTCTTATGGTTAAAAACCGGTGGCTGGTTCCCTTTAACAATGTTAAATTCATTTTAGGATTATGAAGAAGCAATTATTTTACTGCTGGAAGGAGCTCTTTGGGAAGATTGCTTGCGTTTGGTATGATATTTTGATATATTTCGATAAACTGTGTTGTCTTTTAGGAATATGTAAATGGAGAACTTTACATGATGTGGTTTAATACAGTTGCAAGAAAAAGTATGTGAACCCTTTGGAATGATATGGATTTCTGCACAAATTGGTCATAAAATGTGATCTGATCTTCATCTAAGTCACAACAATAGACAATCACAGTCTGTTGCACACAAAGAATTAAATGTTACCATGTTTTTATTGAACACACCATGTAAACATTCACAGTGCAGGTGGAAAAAGTATGTGAACCCTTGGATTTAATAACTGGTTGAACCTCCTTTTGCAGCAATAACTTCAACCAAACGTTTCCTTTACTTCAACCAAACGTTTCCTGTAGTTGCAGATCAGACGTGCACAACGGTCAGGAGTAATTCTTGACCATTCCTCTTTACAGAACTGTTTCAGTTCAGCAATATTCTTGGGATATCTGGTGTGAATCGCATTCTTGAGGTCATGTCACAGCATCTCAATTGGGTTGAGGTCAGGACTCTGACTGGGCCACTCCAGAAGGCGTATTTTTTTCTGTTTAAGCCATTCTGTTGTTAATTTACTTCTATGCTTTGGGTCGTTGTCCTGTTGCAACACCCATCTTCTGTTGAGCTTCAGCCGGTGGACAGATGGCCTTAAGTTCTCTCGCAAAATGTCTTGATAAACTTGGGAATTCATTTTTCCTTCGATGATAGCAATCCGTCCAGGCCCTGACGCAGCAAAGCAGCCCCAAACCATGATGCCCCCACCACCATACTTCACAGTTGGGATGAAATTTTGATGTTGGTGTGGTGTGCCTCTTTTTCTCCACACATAGTGTTGTGTTTCTTCCAGACAACTCAACTTTGGTTTCATCTGTCCACAGAATATTTTGCCAGTACTGCTGTGGAACATCTAAGTGCTCTTGTGCAAACTGTAAACATGCAGCAATGTTTTTTTGGACAGCAGTGGCTTCTTCTGTGGTATCCTCCCATGAAATCCATTCTTGTTTAGTGTTTTACGTATCGTAGTTTTGCTAACAGGGATGTTAGCATATGCCAGAGACTTTTGTAAGTCTTTAGCTGACACTCTAGGATTCTTCTTCACCTCATTGAGCAGTTTGCGCTGTGCTCTTGCAGTCATCTTTACAGGACAGCCACTCCTAGGGAGAGTAGCAGCAGTGCTGAACTTTCTCCATTTATAGACAATTTGTCTTACCTGGACTGATGAACAGCAAGTCTTTTGGAGATACTTTTATAATCCTTTCCAGCTTTATGCAAGTCAACAATTCTTAATCGTAGGTCTTCTGAGAGCTCTTTTGTGCTCGGCATCATTCACCTCAGGCAATGCTTCTTGTGAAAAGCAAACCCAGAACTGGTGGGTGTTTTTTATAGGGCAGGGCAGCTGTAACCAACCCGTCCAATCTCATCTCATTGATTGGACTCCAGTTGGCTGACACCTCACTCCAATTAGCTCTTGGAGATGTCATTAGTCTAGGGGTTCACATACTTTTTCCACCTGCACTGTGAATGTTACATAGGTGTGTTCAATAAAAACATGGTAACATTTAATTCTTTGTGTGTTACTAGTTTAAGCAGACTGTCATTCCAAAGGGTTCACATACTTTTTCTTGCAACTCTATATGCTAGGTTTGCATTCTTACAGTTTCCTGTCTTTTTACATTCACTAATATAAGGCCTCCTTCACATATGTCCAGAGATCCGCTTCAGCGACCCTCCAGCATGTAGCAGAAAACGCTGAAGGCGAACTGAGGCCAGAACAGATCCCATAGTTTTCTGGAGCATCAGTTTTAATGCTGGATGGCAAATGGCACCGGACAGAAAAAAACACTGCACACTTGGTTTTTCTGTCTGGTGCCATCAGTGGATAGATGATGGATCTGTGCACTGAAGTGCGGTTCACCTATATCAGTTGTGTCCATCTCACAGATCCAGTGTGCAGATCCAGCGGGCCTTAGTGGATACAAGGCATACACGTATATACTTATTTACATGCAGTTTTAAAAGGTACACTACCATCAGTTTTTAACCACATATCTATATTCCGCAGCACTTTACAGACATTATCATCACTCCCTGTCCCCAATCAAATCGCGAGAAAAACCATATAAGGTTTCGCCGGATTCGTACTGACCTGTAGAATGAAAGTAACTGGTCAGTTTTATCGAACGTCGTAAATGAAAAAAAAAAAAAACTGTGGTGGAATGGCATTTTTATATTTTTATTTTATTTATTTTTTGCAATTTCACCCCGTTAGGAATATTTTCCCTGCTTCCCAGTACATCATATGCAATATTAAATGGTGGCGTTGGAAAGTACAACTTGTCCTGCAAAAAGCAAGCCCTCATATGGCTATGTGAAGGCAGGGAGTGCAAAACGAAAACGCAAAAACCAAAAAAAGGTAGAACGGGTTAAACTGTCAGCTAGTTGGGATTAGACAAGTTGTGTCTATATTTTCCAGCATGATGATCAGAAGGTCAAAAAAACTGACTGGGACAGCACTCCTTAGGACTAAGTAGAGTATAGTTTCCTCTTACAGCCCAAATCATATAGTCCAAAAAGAAGGCGGCACACGTTTTTGTTTGGATTATTGAAGAATTTATTTTCTTTCTGTATCTGGAAGTTTCTTTACTCAACAAAATACAGTGAACAAAAGTGAAGAAAAAAAGGTTTTAATCCATAGGTGTTAAAGGGGTTGTCCAGGTTCAGAGCTGAACCTGGACATCCCTCCATTTCCACCCCGGCAGCCCCCCTGACATGAGCATCGGAGCAGTTCATGCTCCGATGCTCTCCTTTGCCCTGCGCTAAATCGCGCAGGGCAAAGGCATTTTTCTGAGTTCCGGTGACGTACCGGGGCTCTCTATGGGGCTGACAGGAACCCCGGTGACGTCACCGGCACTGATGGGCGGGATTTGGCTCTGCCCTAGCCAGTAAAACGGCTAGGGCAGAGCTAAAGCCCGCCCCTCAGAGCCGGTGACGTCACCGAACACACTGCTGGGCGGAAGTTACCGCCCGGCAGTGTGTTATTGTAAACACAAGAGCCTGTGCCCTGCGCGATGTAGCGCAGGGCACGGGAGCGCATCGGAGCATGAGATGCTCCGATGCCAGGCTCAGGAGGGCTGCCGGGGTGAAAATAAGGGTATGTCCGGGTTCAGCTCTGAACCCGGACAACCCCTTTAAATCCAGTGATGCAACATTTTGGCTAAATATAAGCTTTTATTACATATGATCTTTTCTTCTTTTTGGATCTTCAGAAGGTGGGTGGAAGGTAGAGTGAGAGAAATTGAGGATACTGTAGCTCCACTGCAAAGAGTTACCCAGAAAAATTCTCAAGAAGTGACTGTTATTTGCAGATATGAATGACCTGGGAAGTAGTCCCCGTTGCAATATTCTTCTTCTAGTCAGAGTGCTTGAACATGTTGAAAGGTCTGATCCTGATATAGTGTTTGAGAACTGTCTGCTCCAAAAATTTTGTAAGGAGACTGTCCCATTTGTTTGCGGTGGAGAGAGTACATAGGGTCTCCTGCCTTCCGGGTGTATTGGACAGGCCACCTTGCCAAGTGTATGTAAAAGTGCGGTGCTACAAAGATTGGGATGTAATATCTAGGAAGAAGAGGGCCCAGTTCTTGGATAGAAAGAAATGGCTGCGGCAGTTACAAGTCCCACATTCTATGGTGTATGAATCTAAGCTGCAGATCATTGCATTAGGGACTACCACCTTTCTGGATTCTCCAAAGTATGCAGTGATGTGTCTCAATGTTCATGAAGTTCAGGTTCACCAGGATGGAAAATATTAGAGAAGTGTGTCTACTGGCCAGTGGAGCTGGCAGAGCTATGACTGCGCTGGACGGGAATGTATAAGAGGGAGGAGGACTTGCCTGGCCTGTTGCCAAGTATGATTCTGTTGGACATGGTTACTCTTGGGATATTATCTCCTTCATTGGATGTACTTTGTTTATAATTTGCTGTTCTGGTTGGGAAGTCCTTCTAAATATGTGAGTCAGTGGGGAGCCCCATTTTATATGATCAATAATAATTTTTGTTTTGTTGATGTATAACATCATAAAAATTAATAATTTTTAGTGACTAACATCTGACCACTGCATTTTAGCCAGCCCCCTCCACAAATAAATACTTAGGGTCATTTATCACACTAGTGTAAAGTAGAACCGGCTTAGTTGCCCATAGCAACCAATCAGATTCCACCTTTCATTTTCCAAAGATCTGTCAAAAATAAAGGTGGAATCGGATTAGTTGCTATGGGCAACTAACCCATTAACACTTTATACTAGTTTGATAAATGACCCTGACTGTGAGTAAAACTGACCTTAAATGTACACTTTAAAGGGCTAACTTATCCTAATCCATCAATATTAAATTGGGGGAGGGCAACTGTCTACATGGTGTCAGTGTCTGAAGGAGAGCACTACACCCCCATCATTGTTTGGTAGCATAGCTCCATACTATGCCTAGCGCCTAGTATTGCTGCCTAGTCTCAACCACCTGTGCATGGCATATATTAAAGGTGACGTGGTTCCTTTAAATAATTGATAGGTCAGGGTCTAACTCTCAGTACCCCCACCTATCTTATATTCATCGCCTATCCTAAGGACATGAATTTTACAAAGGTGGTTAAGTTGTTATAACCTTAGACAATAGCTCAAATGTTTTTTTATTAGTGACTGTATTTCTTCCCCTAGATACACAAATACAAACGTCTTGATATAATAGAGACTAATATGAAGCCTGCGATACTGGAAGGTAAATAACTTCAGCTTAAATAGCTTAAAGCACCCGTATAGTATGTAATAGCGATAATAACTTTTGATATTTTCTTGATATAGCTAAAAAGAATTATATAATATTCTTGGATATCCAGAAAACAACATTCATTCGTTACAAGCAGCGACTTTTTGTTGTACGAGACATGAAAGAAAAGGCAAGACAAGGCTTACTAGGTACGCCTGAATGTTATGATCCTATAAATGTATGCTGTCTAAAACTAATTCAGATGTACGTACTTTTTAGCAAATTATAAGCGACATATAGGTTAATATTAACTGCAGATCTTATGGACACATGGCAGCTTAGCAGAACTAGCACAAAGGAAGTCCGAAGACTCTGGAACCTGGGTGCTATGGGCAGCTTCTCCACGTTTCCTTTACACTTTTGATAGATCCCACTCACTCACTGCATGCATGCCATTACACTACTTACACAATATAGTTGAACTGATAGATGCCGGTCCCACCTTTTGAGGCCCAAGTCTTTCCTCAGAACTGGGGTCTCCTGATCCGACTGGTTAGATGCCCACTGGCCCCTGCAGTGATTTGGAGAGTGTCTCTCCCCACTAAAGGGGGTTTTGTCACTTCAGCAAATGGTATTTATCATGTAGAGAAAGTTAATACAAGACACTGACTAATGTATTGTGATTCTCCATATTACTTCCTTTGCTGGCTGGATTAATTTTTCAATTACATTATACACTTCTAATTTCCATGGTTACGACCACCCAGTAATCCAGCAGTGGTGGCTGTGCTTGCACACTATACGAAAAAGTGCCGGCCTCTCTGGCGGCCGGGACCATGGGTATAAGCACTCATGCGCAACAGCTACCATCCTGACCAACTTGTATCTGCATTGCAATGGCAGCCATGACCCCTGGAAGAAAACAGGTTATAATGTGATGGAAAAATAAAGGAGGCAATATGGACCATCACAATACATTAGTCAGTGCCTTGTATTAACTTTCTCTACATGATAAATGCCATTTGCAGAAGTGAGACAACCCCTTTAACCTTTCACTTGTTCTTGAAAGTTACCTTTAGTTTAGTAATACAAAATACTGTCAACACTTTAGTTTGGACACTGAAATGTGATTATATGTCTTTTCTTGGGTTAGATGATGAACTCCCAGGAGGCCTAGAATCTGACCTGTTCTCAGACACAAGCAGCATCATGACAGCAAGTGATATGAGTGGGAAATATTCTCACAGTAATTCAAGAATTTCATCGTAAGTTGTCAGAATAATAATGATGGTGTATACGTTAATTGTCAAACTTGTGACCCTATCCTCCTCCGTACAGGAGATCATCTAAGAATCGTCGAAAAGCCGAACGCAAAAAGCACAGTCTGAAGGAAGGTAGTCCCCTAGAGGATTTGGCCCTTCTGGAAGCATTGGGAGAAATTGTCCGTGCAGTGGATAATATGAGAAGTGAGTTGTGGTATCACAGCATCCATGACCCGAACTATACCGTTGTTATGTTATTGTTCACGCATTCACAATGAGTATTGAAAAAAAAAAAAGGCCAGAACTCCCATTATTAACAGATATCATATAGGGAGAAAGTGAACAATGGAGTTGGGCTCAGATACCCCAACTACCTTACACCCGATATAGTTACTTACCGGGCAGATACATTATTTTTAAGTGGTATTTTTACTGTCTACCTTTCAGTCAGCGACCTTGTGGTATAAACAATGTGATAATTGTATAGATTAGGTCAGTGTGAATATATTGATACCCATTATGTTTTTTTTATTTTATATTCAGTTTTTTCAGTGAAAAATATTTTGGATTTTTTTTCTTTTTTAGTCCTACAAAAGAACTTGGATATGCAGTCATTTGATTGCTTACATAATACACAGCAAAACTTATGTAGTGCATTGTATTATTCCTGTTATTTTACATTGAAAGAGTCATTCTACAATCTACCTCTATCAGGGCCTAATGGGCTTCTGTAAGTGGCAGGCCATAGAAACCATAGCCCACCATTGGCGTTTTTATTTTTTATCCCGTCTGTTAGAGCCACTGTAAAAAAAAAAACATGTATGTGCAGTCACTAATGTGGTTAAGGGTTGGGGTGTTACCTCATTGTTTTATTGCTCAACAGCGTAATGCGGGGATGGCATTGATTGCCTTTCGACTTTACTTGCAGTCATTGGGGTATCCCATGAGGTCACAGATTTTTCTTGCAAAAAACACATATGTTGAAGGAGTTCATAATAATGGACATAGTACTGGATCTGAGCTTTGTGTTTAGAAATTAAAGTGACAGGGAAGTGGTTATTGCAGGCTCCTTTATAGTACTAGATCTGTCACAGTGACTGGTGAATCTGTTTAATAGCAGCCCCCGCAAGGGCAAGTTGTGTCACCAGGAATTCAAGTTGACATTGACACAGGTCAAGGACCATTCTGAGCTGGCATAACTTTTATGCTTGGTCATCAAAAATAAAGTAACTCTTATTCTGTATCCTCACTGAAGACGGAAGTAAAAAAATAAATAAATGACTGACTGATGCAGTCTTGCATTAAGGATAAAAAGGAATATGCTGTTTTCTACTGATTTGTGTTTTTGTAGAGGAGATAAACAGTCTCTTGAAAGTGCTGGTCCTGTTTCTTTATGATACGGACGCTGGAGAACTGCAACACCTTTATCATGAACTGCTCCAGTTATTGGAAACGTCAATACCGGACATCTGGACTCCATGTGCACAGCCAAATGCCGTACCTTCAGTAAGTCTAAACATTTTCTTTAAAAGAATTTTCTCACAAAATGTAAATTTGGCACAGTTTTACTATCAGTTGGGGCTTTATCGTTTCAGAGAACAAACTAAGGGCCCTTGTCCATGACCTTATGCCCTCCGAGATATATACGGTCCGTGAGCGGGCGATATGTCCCGGAGCGGCATTGATCGTGTGCACGGGACAATAGCCCCGCAGGCGACCCGATGTGCACAGAATCATTGTAATCTATGATGCTGTGTGCTCCCGTGCGCACGATCAATGCTCCTCCGGGACATATGGCTCGCTCACGGACCTTATATCTCGGAGGGCATACGGTCATGGGCAAGAGGCCTAAGGGTGCTGGCACACAGTGCAGTTCTGACATGCATTCAGGACCAAGAAACATTTTAACCTCTTGACACCGTGAGGCGTACATGTGTGGTGCATGTCATCTCTTGTTTCACACAGCAGACACCCGGGTCTAATGTTTGAGCGATAACGCCAATTGTGGACATTTTAAACCCGCAGATGCTTTGCTTTGCAACCACGGCATCTGATGCAGCTTTCCCTGGAAGCTCTGCACTCTCGGAGCCTGAATGGCTTCCTCGCGTTGGAAAGTCGTTCATTCGTGTTAATATCATGGGTCTCTGTAAAGAGTTTGAGGATATTCCAGCTGTAGTTCTAACGAAGGTCAGCAGGTAGCAAGGCTCTATAACAAAATAGCGAATCTGCCATGCTAATTCATTGCAATGTAAGGGAGAAGCAATCTGAAGATTGCATGTTCAAGCAAAAAGCTGTTTAAAAAGAAATGTAAACATTCAAATCACCCCCTTTCAACATAATAAAAATAAACAATAAAAAATAAAGACCATATGCACCGCCCCATCCCAAAATGCCCAAGCTATTAAAATAGAAACATATTTATCCTGTACTGTGAAAGCAGTAAAGGAGAAATAAATTAAAATGGCCAGTTGGAAAGAAAATTAGATTTTTTCTTTTTACGAACTCCAACATGCTATTAATAAAAAAACAGATCGCCCCACAAAAAATAAGCCCCCTTCACAGCTCAGTAGATGGAAATCTAAAAAAAAGTTATAAGGGTCAGAATATGGCACTAAAAAAACTATTTTGTCCTAAGGTTTTATCTATTGTTCAGTATTGTTAAAACACAAGGACAACTATATAAATGTGATATCGCTGTAATCATTCTAACCCAGAGAATGAACGGAACAGGTCAGTTTTACCACATAGGGAACACCGCTAAAAATAGACCCATAAAATAATGGTGCAATAGCGGTTTTTCCAGTTCTCCCCTATTAGAAATTTCTTTCCAGCTTCCCACTACATTGTATGCAATATTAAATGGTGATGTTAGAAAGTGAAACTTGTCCCACAAAAAACAAGCCCTCATACGTCATGATGAACAGATATATAAAAAAAAAAAGTTATGCCTCTTGGAAGGCAGGGAGTAAAACCGCAAAAACTGAAATTTGCCTTGTCCTCAAAGGGTTAAAACAGTAATAGATGATAATCTTTGAACAACTATCAAAACCTATTAGAGAATGTTCTATCGTGAAATATAGGACAGTGAAATAAAAACTCTTAGAAATAAAGGGGGTCATTGACTAACTGATATACTCCAGATATTTGTGCCGCAATCTATGACTTTTGCCCGCCCCAGGTCGAAACAAAGGAGTGGGCCACTAGGCCTGTCTCATTTTTCATTTTCTACGCCTATTTTAGATTTAGATTGGCGGTGGGTGCACCAAAGTTATGTAGAGGCCGGAGCCTCTATATAACTTCGGCAGATCAGTCGCTTGGCTTTATTAAATGACCCCCAAAGAGTCTGATTAAATCCAATAATCTTATAATGCTTTCCGTTAGACTCCTCCAAAAACAAATGCAAAACTGCGACAGGAAAGAGTCACACACATCCTCACATACAAGCTATATGCATGTTCATGTTTAAATGCCCACCATGCTAAAAGAATCCACTGGGTTACATTATTACGACTTTTGGCTCCTGTCTGTGTGTATGTTACAATAGGAGGACATAAATGCAATGTGAAAAGAGCCTTATGTTGCTATTTTCTTTCCAGGTACTAGGACCCCATTCAACTGCTAATAGCATCATGTCTTCTTATCAACAACAGAAAACAATAAAACCTGCAGAGCAAGGTAAAGCCTGTACTACATTTACTGTTCCTTCCCGGCAATTGCCTGCTCGCTAGAGGAGGAGACCACTGCTATTACATGCAGCGATCTCCTCCACAGCATGGGGAGGAGAGATGGTTAGGCCATTGCTTGTCCCTATACTGATTAGTTGTTGGCCTGCAGCAGATTGTGATTAAACAGCATGATTGGCCGCTCGCAAATTGGGATATTTAAGCATGCTGAAAGATCAAGATTGCCCGATGACCGAGTGTGTAATCGGCGGCAGTATTAGACGGCTAATGTGCGTTACTATGAATGTTATTAGCGATCATCTGTCAGACAATCTGCCAGTGTAATACAGCCCTAAGAATCCAGTCCAGGAGTGTGTATACTCTTAGCTACAGAAAAGCACTGTTGTTTTGCAACATATGCCTCTTATCTGCTGAACACTCTTTTAATGTCCCCCATAGACAAAGTATTTGGCGGAACTGCCCAACTGTGGCAGGGAGCTCCTGACTGTCCCTCAACAGATGATGACGAGGGAGAAACAAGGATTTGGAGTGTTTAAAGGGCATCTGTCGGCAGATTTGTACCTATGAAACTGACTGACCTGTACATATGTGCCTGCATTTTCAAAAAAAATGATGTTTTAATATATGCAAATGAGCCTCTAGGAGCAACAGGGGCGTTGCCATTACACCTAGAGCCTCTGCACTTTGACAGGGCCAAGCAGGTGTGATCACTTTTACACTGTCTGGTCCTGTCAATTAAAGTGCAAAGTGTGTGACAGTTGCAGAGCCTCTAGGTGTAATGGCAACATGTCAACCAGTTTCATAGGTACAAATCTGCTGACAGATGCTGTTTAATTCCAAAGCCTGATTCTTTTGTTTTCGCTGGAGAACACTAGAGATATCTCTCTTTCTCTCTCTTTCCTTCCTTCCTTCTTGTGCTCCCACCAAACTCTTTTTTTTGTGGTTGTTTGTTGTGGCATGTGAATGCAGATATCACGTCAGCTCACCAATCAGACAACCATTGTGAACATTAGGTTATTTTCTACTAATTTTATGTGCAGCAGCCCACATAAAAAGACCTTGACTGAAATTTTTCTTTTTTTTTTAAATACATTTGAAACTGGTATCAAAGTTTTGATGGAAAAAATAAACGTACTGCAAAAAATATTCATAACCAGCAGCCATGTTGACCTGTACTCCCTTGACGTGAACAAGAGTGGCTTTGTTTTTAGAAGATTGGAGACATTTTGGGGGAGATTTAACACGTTCAGGACCTTGGACGAGAATGCTCGTCCTAACTTGCAGGTGCTTAACACTAGGACGAACAATTTCATCCTGCAGTTAAACTGTCACTGTGAGTAAACACACAGTTATTAAGAACTGAGCTACTTGTAATTCTCCTTCTCTAATGCTGAGGAGATCAAAGCTGTGGATTAGCCTGCCCTTCCTCCTCAGCTGCAGAGTTAACCCCTTCAGTACTCCTCACACATCCATAGCCCTTCCTTAGTGCTATGTTTGGGGAGCTGTGTGACCAGTAAATGTAATTTTACAAAATTATCCAAACATGAAGTAGACATATGGGAAATGTAAAGTAAACTATTTTAGGAGGTATTACTATCTGTTTAAAAGCTGAGAAATAGAAATGTAGAAAATTAAGAATTTTTCTAAAAATTTTGGTAAATTTGGTATTTTTTTATAAATAAAAATGAAATATTTTAACTCAAATTTACCACTGTCGCGAAGTACAATGTGTGACAAGAAAACAGTCTCGGAATGGCCTGGATAAGTAATAGTGTTCCAAAGTTATTACCATATAAAGTGACACATGTCAGATTTGTGAAAAATGGCAGGGTCCTTAAGGGGTTAATCATTCCCTTTGCACCTGAAAAGTGGTGTTAAAATGTCACAGGTGAAAATTTTTAAAAAATTGTTGCATCTGCCACTTTTTGCAGTCCTCTTCACTTTTCTGGAAGGGGGCATGACCAGCCTCTGCAACAAGCTTATCTTCATGTATACCAGTTTTCTGCAGTAAATGAAGCCAGAAATCCATGGAAGCTCTGAGCTGCCATAGATTTCTGGTTAGACGCATGGACTGCTGGAGGATGTGCCTAATTTATAATGAGGCATGTGCCTTGTCATAAATTAGGTGCAACCTTTGGCAGTACAGGGTATATCAAGACAGGCGCAGAAAGTGCCAGTATTGATAAATCTCCCCCTTTGTGCTAATCTTTGCTAGTCTCTTTAAAAGGGTTTCTCGCCCATATTCATTGGGGAACACAGGAACTGTGGGTATAGCTATGTCCTCTAGGAGGCGTTGACACTAGTAATAGCTGTTAGCTCCTCCCCTGGCAGCTATACCCCCTCCAGCCTGGAGAGAGCTTCAGTTTTTTCTAGTGTCAATAGGAGGCAAGAAGCTCCTGAAGATTTTTTATTTAATTTTTTCCTTTTTCAGATGGGACAACAGTGGTCGCCTCCCTGTTCTCCCGGGGTCGAGTTGCGCCAGTGCCTGTCACCCGCACTGCTGCCTTCCCCACAAAAGACAAGGTGGACCAGGGCAGCCTCACTCCCCTGCATCCCGCCAGCCAAAGGGTCACCCATCCAAGCCCCCCTTTTCCAGCGTCCTGCCACTATGGTGCCAGTAGCTGAAGGGGTGACCTTGCTGGACCAGAGGAGGGGTGAAGATGGCGGCAAGACAGAAGATGAGGTGAGTACACGGGACTAGGTAAGTATTAACTTCCTCCCTCCCCCTTGGCATAGTTTCCAAGGGTTAACTAGTGCGGGCACGGATTACCTGGAGGGTTCCTTCTGGAGGCCTGAATTGTCACAATTCCTAGCTGCGTAACAAGGCCGCAACTTATGTCTTACAGGGGACACACAAGGCTGCCTGGGGCATTTATTTATTGGTGTGCGATATGCACAAGACCCCTAAGGCAGTCCCCCTCATCCCCCTCCATAGGCCGACTGCTTCCGGCTCATAGTCGGTTAATAGTTTGGCCTCTGGGGAAAATTTTCCTCCACAGGACTGCTCACTCGGCAGCACCATATTCCACCCCCTTTGGAAGTGGGCGCCAAGCGCGCCGCTCCGAAAAGGGTTAATTCCGGCACGACCTTAGCGCAGACGCCTCGTGCGCTGCTGAGAGTTTGTAGGGCATGGGGGACTCCGGCTGGCTACCTTGCCCAACTCTGGGTTCCAGCGGCAGGCGGTAGTGTCTATTCCTCTCCGAGGGCGGGCACCACCGGCCGGTGTGGGCGATTCGCGCTGAAACAGGATGCTCCGCTCCAGGCCCCCTCTTTTCCCCCGGCCGTCCGACAGTGTTTTCAAGGCGCTCTTTTCACAGTCGGCCGTGTATTAACTTGGCCCAGCTTTGCAGCATACTAGCCCGCAACTTCATCCCTGGGGGAGGGGCTGCGGGCTGGTGCGAATTCTTCCCACCTAGCTGTCCCCTCCCCCAGAAGCCAGCTGAGTACCACCCTGGTCGCAGGCACTTTTAACCCTTCCTGACCAGCCATTTCTTATTAGGCCAGCACTGGGTCATCAAGGGGTTAGATAAACAGTGCAGTTCTTAATATTCAAGATTTAACCCTTCCTTCACTTAATCCAGTCATGTAAAAAAAATAAAAACTAGAACATTTAATCACAGTAAGACCTCTCATAGTCCCAATCCGCCCTACACAGCCGCTTGGTTGATAATTCTGCATGTACCTTCGCAATACAGGGACCCCTGCAGAATTCCCAATACACCCTCCGGGGCCGTTGGCTGACAATCCTCCACCCGCGCAATCAAGGAGGATCTCTGTCATTCCCAATCCACTCTCCTCGGTCGTTGGTTGATAATTCTCCACCTGCACAATCCAGTGGAGATTCTCTGGAAGTCCCAATCCACCCTTCTGGGTCGTTTGGTTAATAATTCTCCACCTGCGCAATTCAATGAAGGACCTCTGACATTCCCAATCCACCCTTCTAGGTTGTTGGTTGATAATTCTCCACCTGCACAATTTAATAGTGGACCTCTGACACTCCCAATCCACCCTCCGGGTTGTTTGGTTGATAATTCTCCACCTGCGCAATCCAGTGGAGGACCTCTGGAACTTCCCAATCTACCCTCCGGGGTTGTTTGGTTGATAATGCACCGCCTCCGCAATCTGATGGAGAGACCTATAGAAGTTCCCATTCCACCCCCTGGGTGGTTTGGTTGATAAGTCCCCACCTGTGCAGTCCGCAACGGTCAGGGGCGAGATTCTGAGGGGTAGATCTGCGCGCAAGCGGATTACAGCAGGACATCTTTCTCCTCGAATATCTCCGCACCCCCACCCTTCCTCCCTGGGCCACACTCAGACAGACCCTCCAGAGAGGGTCAGTCTAAAGCAGGCATCCTCAAACTGCGTCCCTCCAGCTGTTGCAAAACTACAACTCCCAGCATGCCTGGACAGCCTACAGGTATCCGCCTACAGCACGGCATTGTGGGAGTTGTAGTTTTACAACAGCTGGAGGGCCGCAGTTTGAGGATGCCTGCTTTAGACTGTCTGAGTGTGGCCCAGGGAGGAAGGGTGGGGGTGCGGAGATATTCAAGGAGAAAGAAAGATGTCTAAAGGGGGAGGGGGGGGGGGGGGGGAGGAGATCACTGATCCAGACCCTGACGTGAATCCGAAGCAGTTTCCCAGGATTGCGTGTAGGGTGGTCTAGTACTTGTCTTATGCATTGCCCTCCTCTTCGGGAGGCAGTACTGGCCCTATACACTGTCCCCTGCCTAGGTGGCCTAAGTACAATAACACTGATTTCGGTGTGGGGAGTATACATGTGCCCTTCTGTAGGTGGCAGAATCGCATCTCCTCTGGGTTCAGTACCTGCCATATGCATTAGCCCCTTCTTTAGGTGGCGCGATGACGTTTTCACTGGTTACATTGTGTGCGGTATGCATTCCCCCTTACTTAGGTGCAATATATTGTACTCCCACGGCGTGCAGGACTCTCCATATGCACTAGTTCCCGCAGTGGGCATTAACCCCCCTTCATAGGTGGAGTATTTCCCTACCGCTGGCTTAAGTACTTGCTGTATGCTTTCCCTCTTCCATAGGTACAGTAATTGCACTACCATTGCATATGGTCCCGACTGTCGCACTATCCCTTTCTAAGGGTGAAGTGTTGCACCCTGTTGCACTTCACCGTGCTTCCTGTTGCATTAACCCCTTCCGCAAGTGATCCACTAGCGGGGAATAACTAGGCAACAGTCGGAACCCGCGGATGCCCGGTACTTTTACCCTAGTGGTATACGGGCGTCGCTAGTGTATTCGGTGTCTATCTTTCTTTTGGCGTGGGTTTTGGACAGGCTTATAACATCCTCTGTCTCAGGGGGTTACCTAGCATCACTTATGTGTCCCTGTGACCCCCCCCCCCCCCCCATCTCCATGGGCCTCCTCCATTCCTGTCGGTCATGATATTGTCCGCTTCAATGCGTAGCGCGTACTCCATTGCACATATTTGGTGGTCTGTTCCAGCAAGTCGAGTGTTCACGGACTCTGTATTTTCTACCCACCACTCCTCCTTCTCTAGGAAGTGCTTATGCTGGCACTCTCCACAGGTGCAGTTTTGTCGCTAATGCTTGAGTTTGTAGTCGGTGCAGTGGTCCTACCCTGGCGCTGGCTGGGCAGTTGCTCCTCTACAGCGCCCTTCCAGGTAGAGTCTTTAAGGTTAGCTCTACTTAAGTGGGGCAGTATGGTATGTGGCTTCTACGGATAGTCAGACCTCAACCTCAGTTTTACGCTGAAGGGGCAAGCGACTGCTACTACTGTGGGAGCGGTATTGAGTTACCACTACATATTTGGGTTCTTGCTGCACAGCTCTTTCGTCAGGTGGTGGGCTCTTTTAGCACTGAATTCGGTGGCCTCTGCGGGTGGCCCCCTCTGCTGGGGTATGGGGCTAGCAATAGGGTGCCACTCCCCTTGCCTGGCTTCCTCCTCAGGCGGAGTTTTGCACAGCCACTTATTCCTTGGCTACTTCTGTATAGCGCCGGTCTGAGACGGGGAATGGGCTTAGTCCTAGCCTATTCTTCTCCTGTCTTTTTCCTCCTCTGGCTCATAGTTCATGGCCACCCCGCATGCCTTGGTAGTTCCTGCGTTACTACCTTCCCTCATCTGTTGCACAGGGTATTCGTTTAGTAGTCTTCCATTTCCAGGCACGCTCCGGTCCAGATTGGTAAGCTGTGACGCCTCCACATCCCTCCTTCTACAGGGATTCCTTCATTGGTCCGGGTGTGCTACGGTATCTGCACGAAAGTTTCCACCTTTCTCTCCCAAGCAAGAGTTCCGGAAGCATGCGGCGGAGACGCCCTCATATCTCCTTTGGCAGGAGTTCTCCCTCCATACCGTTTTTCCCCTTCCCTTCCTACCCAGGGTTCTACGGGAGATCAAGATGGAGGGCATTCCGACAAATCCTAGTCGCTCTGGATTGGCCCGTCGCGCGTGGTATGCCGCCCTCGTTCTCCTTCTAGGAGATGTCCCTTGGTCACTGCCACACCTTCTTCCCAAGGTGCGTTTTTACATCAGCGTTTTGCTGACGGTGTGACTGTTACAGCCATTCTGACGAGGAGACTGTTTGTTTTTAGCGGACGTCATCCACACTATGACTCAGGCCAGGAAGACTGCATTGCCCAGGATCTATTATAGGACCTGAAGGTCCTTCCTGGGCTTCTGTGACAGCAGGGACATCCCCTCACTCCGTTTTCTCTCCCCACAGTCATATCATTCTTAATCAGGGTTGGACCTTGGTTCAGGCCTTCGTACCTTAATGGGTCAGGTGTTGGCGCTTCTGTCCTTGGGCAGCTTCCCGCATCCTCTGGTTCCCTGGTTCCATGACAACCTTCCTTTGGGAGTGGCACATACGGTTCCTCCGTACTGTCCTTTACCGCCTTGGGATCTGAATTAGTTCTCTCAGCGTTCCAGTCTTCTCCCTTTTGAGCCCTTGCGGGAGATCTCACTCCAGCTCCTGTTCTAGAAAGTAGTCGTTTCTTGTGGCTATCACATCCATCAGATGGTCGTCCGAGTTGGGGGGGGGTGCTCTCTTGCAGAAAACCCTTCCTGGTTCTTCACAAGGATAAGGTGGTTCTCCGGCCCATTCCTTCTTCTCCTGAAGGTGGTCTCTGACTTCCATATCAATGAAGAAATTCTCCTTCCTTCACTGTCCCTCTCCTTCACTCCCCACGGAAGGGAGTTACATTATTGGACGTTGTCAGAGCTCTGATCATTATTGGAAGCCTTCAGTCCCTTCTGGTGTACGAACACCCTTTTTGTCTTCGGAGGGTTCTCGCTAGGGATTGGCGGCCTCTGAGGTGGCGATTGCACGTTAGGTTTGGCCTGCAAGAGCTGAGGCATACCGCGCACGGAGCAGAGTTCGGCCCTTAGGTGTCACGGCTCACTCCGCCAGAGCGGTGGGCGATTTCTTGGGCTGGGAGGAATTGCGTTTCGGCTTCACAGTAATGTAAGGTGGCTACGGGTCCTCCTACACACGTTCACAAAAGTTTACCAGGTGCATACTTATGCATCGACGATCGCTGCCTTGGGCCGCGTAGTCTTGCAGGCGACAGTTCTTAGATGCCTGCAGGGACGCTTGCTTCCATGGGTCTGTGTTTTTTTTCCCTCCCTGTGGACTGCTTTTGGACGTCCCACGGTTCCTGTGTCCCCCAATGAATATGGGCGAGAAAAGGAGATTAGTGTATAACTTACCAGTAAAATCTCTTTCTCACTCTTCATTGGGGGACACAGCACCCACCCAGTATTGTTGGTCGACCACAGTTGTGGCTGTTGCTGGATTGAACCCCGTTAGGTCTTTTGGCGTTCCATGTTTTTTCTTTGGTTGGCTTGCTTCTCCTGCTGCTTGTACACAAACTGAAGCTCTCTCTCCAGGCTGGAGGGGGTATAGCTGCCAGGGGAGGAGCTAACAGCTTTTACTAGTGTCAACGCCTCCTAGAGGACATAGCTATACCCACTGTTCCTGTGTCCCCCAATGAAGAGCAAGAAAGAGATTTTACTGGTAAGTTATACAAAAATCTCCTTTTTCCCATCTGACATTTATGGCATATTGATAGCATATGCCATAAATGTCTGATAAATGCGAGCCCAACCTCCATGTCCCCATCATTTATGAGGAGCACAAGCATGATTAGAGAACTTTGCTATTCTCGGAAGTCCCATAGTGAATGGAGAGGACACTGTCCCTGCATTCGCGGCTCGCCCTCCATTCGCTGCTATGGGACTTCCGAAAATAGCCAAGCCAGTGCTTGGCTTTTTCCGAAGTCCCATAGCAGTGCATGAAAAACGCTGCACTCCATTGACAGAGAGTTCCAGAGGTGGGACACACACTTATCAGATTTTCCTTTTTTTTGTTTTTTAGGATAGGATGGGTCATCTAATGATAACCTAAGAAAACCCCTTTAAAGTAACACCTGCCCACATTAAAAATAGACTTACAAAAAAGTATGTGTAAACCTACCCCTAGGATGACCTTTTGAGTTTTTTTTAAGGAGGTTTGGAAGCAGATTTTCCTGCAGGGTTTTTCAGCCAAAGCCAGAAGTAGATTCGAAAGGAATCGGAAATATAAAGGAAGGCTTTATACACGGTTAAATGACATGATCAGGATCACGTCCTACTTTTACACACCAGCACTGCCTAGCTCATGAAGGAAGTTGCATGTCGTGAGCTGGTTTAGTAGGTATATCAGTTGGTGATGTGCTGTCTGCACACATATCACTCATTGCTTTTGTCAGAATATTTATACTGCTCTGAAAAACAGTTTAATTTATTCATGGAAAAACAAGTTAGAATCTATAAGGCTACTTTCACACTTGCGGCAGAGAGATCCGGCAAGCAGTTCCGTCGCCGGAACTGCCTGCCGGATCAGGCAAAATGTATGCTAACTGATGGCATTAGTAAGACTGATCAGGATCCTGATCAGTCTTAAAAATGCCTGATCAGTCAAAAAAATGCATTGAAATGCCGGATCCGTCGTTCCGGTGTCATCCGGCAAAACGGATCCGGCATTTATTTTTTTTCACCTTTTTTTTTCAGTCTGCGTATGCGCATAACGGAACGACGGATCCGGCATTCCGGTATTCTGAACGCCGGATCCAGCACTAATACATCCCTATGCGTTCCGGCAAGTCTTCAGTTTTTTTCGCTGGAGATAAAACCGTAGCATGCTGCGGTTTTCTCTTTTGCCTGATCAGTCAAAACGACTGAACTGAAGACATCCTGATGCAAACTGAACGGATTACTCTCCATTCAGAATGCATGGGGATAAAACTGATCAGTTCTTTTCCGGTATAGAGCCCCTGTGACGGAACTCTATGCCGGAAAAGAAAAACGCAAGTGTGAAAGTACCCTAATAGAGGAGATTCCGACTTATTTCCACAAATAAAACAAGAGCTAACGAGAGCTCATGATCTGCGCTAAGTTGACAGTTGTGTACAAAATATATATATATATATATATTTATTAATAATATTCCAGTGCAATAAAAAATACATAAAATTGGTGACAATTCAAGAATAATCAATTATATGCAATCAAAAAGACAAAATAACCTATAGGTATAGGATATAGATATAATTAATAATTAAACTGGTATCGTAATAAGACACAAGAAAATTTAAGATTGACACTTGATTTCTCACAGCGAACAGATTTTCCTGATTCAAAGTAAATTTAGGCTTTCACAATGTGATGTACTATATCAATTCAATTAGACCATCTGACTAGAACTACAATCAGTTCTCTGGAGATCACACAACTGTAGATATATCAATTGTATAGATAAATCTCCCTAGATTGGAAAGACATAATTGATGCTGCAGGTACAATTATCTCATATCAATCTAGATCCTACAAAGAACAATATGGTCTATTTAAATAAATAAATAAATAAATATGTGTATATGGCAGTTGCCTAATATACAGATGAAAATGTATACTATACCAGCTATTCGGGATTAATCTGTCTGGAAGAAATCCGTGTCAAGGTTCAGCAATGAAGTCAGGTCAAGTCTTTTTCCTCTGATCTTTCCTCTTGTGTGTCTTTCTTGGGTATTGTAATGGCTTTCTTTCTTTCCTTTTGGGTGTAGTGGCTTTCCCCTTGTGTCCCCTCATGCTATCTTTTATCCAGGGGCGTAGCTATAGGGGTGCAGAGGTAGCAGTCGTTACCGGGCCCAGGAGCCTGAGGGGCCCAAAGACCCTTGTGCCACATAAGAAGACACTGGTATTATAGAAAGTGTATGCAAGTTACACCTCTGGCTGGACAGAAGGGGTTAGGTTAAGAATTTGGTATGGAGGAGGGGGGGGGGGGGGGTGCAGTTTAAATTTTTGCCTCATGCAGCACGAAGGTTTGAGGGAAGGGGGGCCCAAGCTGAACTCTTGCACCAGGGCCCATAAGCCTTTAGCTACGCCCCTGCTTTTATCTCTCTCCTGAAAAAGGAGCTTGACTTGGTCTTCCATGTGACTATGACATCATTTTGTATTATATCATCCCCTTTTTCTTACCTCAACTCTACCACAAGGGGGCACTAGGGTTCTATGTAAGAGTTGGTGTAATTACAAATCAACTCTTCTATTTACTTTTAATTTTGTAAAATTTAACCTCTGACATAAATAAGATAAGGAAGACACTTAGATATACTAAGACATTCGGTATCCAAACACTTAACTCCCTTATCTACACATTTATGAGCCAAGAGGTAATTAACTCCCAATGTTTTCACACTCGGGGACTATCTTGGAAACCTTACCTTATTCTCTACACTAAAAGAATATATTTTGATTACCAATAATGAATTCTAATTGATTTCAGTTTCTTAGAACATAACATATAGGATAAAATATATAATACACAATACAATCACTTTATAGCTATATACTCCATACAATGAATATAAAATGTATCCCCTTTTATTAATTGGGATGGAAAAAAAACTTTAACAGATTTAGGCCTCGTGCGCACGGCCGTTGTTTTGGTCCGCATCAGTGGCTCAGAGGCGGACCCATTCACTTCAATGGGGCTGCAAAAGATGCGGACAGCACTCAGTGTGCTGTCCGCATCCGTTGCTCCAATCCGTGGCCCTGCAAAAAAATATATACCATGTCCTATTCTTGTCCACGCTTTGCGGACAAGACTAGGCATTTATATTAAATGCTGTCCGTGCCGTTCCGCAAATTGCGGAACGCGCACAGACGCCATCCGTGTTTTGCGGATCTGCGATTTGCGGACCACAAAACACACCACGGTCGTGTGCATGAGGCCTTAGTCCATTGTTTTTAAAGGCTGGCCTGCATGTTTTATGGTACATCTCTATCTTCCCTATTCAATGTACGACCTGGGAATTGTTCATGCAAGCATTCCTAACTTTTTAGTTAGTGATTCTCTGTCTTGAGAAAGCTTGAACTCGCACTGCCCTTTCAGAAAACAGACAAGATGGCTACCCGAATGTCCATATACCCATCTTTAAATGTAATCTGTATAAAGGCTTTTGTAATATTGATTCCTTTTCTGCTCAATATATCTGATGCTCTCATGGGTAGAAGGGGCAATTTATCAGAGTTGCAAGAAGGGATGATTATTGGCTTTCAGGCCGAGGGTGGCAATATGTCTGAAACTGTTAAGTTTGTAATCTGTTCATGTGCTGCTGTGGTGAAAGTGTATCGTGAGTGGACAAATGGCACCATTGTAAATAAGCGATGTGGAAACTGCAGATCATCATGTGCCATTGATGTGAGATATGAAAGTTGGTGACGAAAGTGCTTGAGGGCTGTGTGGGCTGCACATAGCGGTTACTCTGAATATTAGCTGTGGTCCTAATAATGTGACCGAATGTGTACTTCTTCCTGCTGGAACCACTTCTGGCTTTGGTTGAAAAAAAAAACTGTGTAAGGGCACATGAACGTGTGCTGCCCATTCCGTGCATTGGGGACCGCAATTTGCATGGATACCGTACATGTGGCGGGTGCAAATGGATGCAGACCCATTCAACTTGAATGGGTCCATGATCTGTCCACACTGCAAAAAAAAAATGTAGAACAAGTTAAAAAATTTTGCATTGCAGAAACACTGACAGAAAACCCACTGAAGCGCTCCGTAGTGCTTCCGTGAATAGGTCTGCATCCATGATGGAATGCACAAATGGACTGTGTCCGTATATTGCCGTCTCACTGTTTGCAGGCCGCAATACGGACACCTGTCAACAACGGACGTGTGCATGAGCCTAAACCTACCCTAAAAGTGGAGTTTAAAAAATTAAATATAATTTTTTTTTCTTTTCCAGAAACAGAACTCCTCATCCCACCAAAACTTGGTAAAACCATACAATGGAAGATTGACCTGCTTGACTAACACTGTGTCACACTGCAACAAATATATATGTGCGAATACATGAGGGCACCAGCACTGTCCCAACAGTCACTGGAAAACCAACAAGTCTGCCCAGTTTATGCATGTTATTTATATATGATGTGTTTATGTATTATAGCGTAAAATACATTTTTGAAAACTAATGTTTCTTTTACTTTGTTAGGTAGCTCTTTTCATACCGCTCTTTAATAAAAAATAAAATAAAAAGTTTTGTTTCCGATGTTGCTTTAGATTCCCTTAATCTCCAGGACGTTCTAATGTTACACTTGTCACAGCAGAGAAGCAACTAAGTTAGGCCTCATGCACACGACCGTTGTGTGAATCCGTGGCCGTTGTGCCGTTTTCCGTTTTTTTTTCGCGGACCCATTGACTTTCAATGGGTCCGTGGAAAAATCGGAAAATGCACCGTTTTGCAGCCGAGGCCGTGATCCGTGTATCCTGTCCGTCAAAAAAATATGACCTGTCCTATTTTTTTGACGGACAACGGTTCACGGACCCATTCAAGTCAATGGGTCCGTGAAAGAACACGGATGCACACAAGATTGGCATCCGTGTCCGTGATCCGTGGCCGTAGGTTGCTTTCATACAGACGGATCCGAAGATCCGTCTGCATAAAAGCTTTTTCTGATCTAAGTTTTCACTTCGTGAAAACTCATTTCCGACAGTATATTCTAACACAGAAGCGTTCCCATGGTGATGGGGACGCTTCTAGTTAGAATACACTGCAAACTTTGTACAAGACTGCCCCCTGCTGCCTGGCAGCACCCGATCTCTTACAGGGGGATATGATAGCACAATTAACCCCTTCAGGTGTGGCACCTAAAGGGGTTAATTGTACTATCATATTCCCCTGTAAGAGATCAGGGCTGCCACGCAGCAGGGGGCAGACCCCCCCCCCCTCCCCAGTTTGAATATCATTGGTGGCACAGTGTGCCAACCACCATCGCCCCCCCCCCCCCCCCTCTATTGTATTAATCGTTGGTGGCACAGTGTGCCAACCACCATCGGCCCCCCTCCCTCCCTCTATTGAATTAAATCGTTGGTGGCACAGTGTGCCAACCACCATCGCCACCCCCCCCCCCCCCCCCCTCCCTCTATAGCAGTAACATTGGTGGCAGTGTGCGGTCTCAACAGTAGAAGATTCATACTTACCTGCTTGCTGCTGCGATGTCTGTGAACGGCCGGGAGCTCCTCCTACTGGTAAGTGACAGTTCTTTAGCAATGCGCCGCACAGACCTTTCACTTACCAGTAGGAGGAGCTCCCGGCCGGACACAGACATCGCAGCAGCAAGCCGGTAAGTATGAATCTTCTACTGTTGAGACCGCACACTGCCACCAATGTTACTGCTATAGAGGGAGGGGGGGGGGCGATGGTGGTTGGCACACTGTGCCACCAACGATTTAATACAATAGAGGGAGGGAGGGGGGCCGATGGTGGTTGGCACACTGTGCCACCAACGATTTAATACAATAGAGGGAGGGAGGGGGGGCCGATGGTGGTTGGCACACTGTGCCACCAACGATATTCAAACTGGGGAGGGGGGGGGCTGCCCCCTGCTGCCTGGCAGCCCTGATCTCCTACAGGGGAATATGATAGTACAATTAACCCCTTTAGGTGCCGCACCTAAAGGGGTTAATTGTGCTATCATATCCCCCAGTAAGAGATCGGGTGCTGCCAGGCAGCAGGGGGCAGTCTTGTACAAAGTTTGTAGTGTATTCTAACCTGAAGCGTCCCCATCACCATGGGAACGCCTCTGTGTTAGAATATACTGTCGGATCTAAGGTTCACGAAGTAGCTCATATCCGACAGTATATTCTAACATAGAGGCGTTCCCATGGTGATGGGGACGCTTCAAGTTAAAATATACCATCGGATTGGAGAAAACTCCAATCCGATGGTATAAAAGAACTCCAGACTTTACATTGAAAGTCAATGGGGACGGATCCGTTTGAAATGGCACCATATTGTGTCAACATCAAACGGATCCGTCCCCATTGACTTGCATTGTAATTCAGGACGGATCCGTTTGGCTCCGCACGGCCAGGCGGACACCAAAACGACTTTTTTTTTCATGTCCGTGGATCCTCCAAAAATCAAGGAAGACCCACGGACGAAAAAACGGTCACGGATCACGGACCCCGTTTTTGCGGGCCGTGAAAAAAAACTGTCGTGTGCATGAGGCCTTAGTCTACTCTACTTTCACACATGCCTTCCGGTTTTGAGATCCGACAGAGTATCTCAAAACTGGGGAAAACCGCTCCTATTTTGTCCCCATTCATTTTCAATGGAGACAAAACAGAACAAAACCATATCAGGATGCTGTTCTGTTGTGGTTTGTTCAGTTTTTTGACCGGACACAAAAATCGCTGCAAGCTGCGGTTTTGTGTTCGGTCCGCGAAACAAAAAAAACTGATCTGACATGAAAATCAATGCAAATCAATGGTGCTGCATCCGTTTTTTTGCGGTAACTTAAAAAACTGACCTGGCACCTATTGACTTAAAATGATTTTAAAGCGGTTTGTTCAGTTTCTATTTAATACACCAATGATTGGTTTCCTCTATGGTATAGTATTCCATAAACTGTAAATAACATTTATGCAGGAAGCACATTTTATTTCATTCTTTTATTGTACAGTATTGTGGAGAATATTCTTTTCTTTAGAAGCATAGTCTATAAACGATGGAAGGACCGTGTTCTTCATATTCCTTCCTGTACAACCAAACTTGTTGGAAGGATTTTAGGGATGCTAATACCGAGCCCCCCCTCCAGGTAGAAAATTGTCGTTCAGGCCAAGCTAAAACAGAAGGTTTCTGATGACATGAAAACTGGTTCAATTCCTTCTGAAAACGCTCAGGAAAACCTTCAAGCATAGTAATGCCTCCACACAGCAAAATGTTATTGAGCATGCTGTTCTTAAGGCTAGCATCACAATTATTAATACATGTCATGGTTAGGTCTTGAAGACCAGGTTGAGGAGAACCCATTAAGGATGGCCGGAAGAGTACTTCAGGGCATATAAACCTTTCCTTTCCTATAATGATTCGCTGTCCATCTGGAAGTTTATACTCTGCTAGGTACTTATTTTGTGGCAAACGTAACTCATTATTGAAGTCAAAGGAAATGTAGCAAAATTGTTTTTTTATGTCTTCAATTATGTCTCGGTGCTCTACGTTAAATTTATGGCCAGTTCCATTTAAATTCTCCATTAGGCATTTTGTAACGTCTGCTCCTGCATAATCTACTCTGCCTGTTAAACTAGTAAGAACGTGTCCTTCACTTATCGGGACTGCATAAGACACACCATGGCCACATTCAACAACAAGGCTGGATGTCCTTCCATACGAATACATAGCAAGTCTTGGCTGATAGGCCATGTGGAAAGCTGGGACGTTGAAGGTCTCAAACATCATCTCTATATATTTTTCTCTGTTAGTTATTGGGCTCAGTGGAGGATCAGACAGCAGAACAGCATGCTCATCAGGTGTAATCTTCATCTCCTGAACAAACAGGTATTCAAGCATGGCTTCAATGCAATACCAGTCCACAATTGCACCATGCCATAGAGGATTTACAAGCTTTTGGGAGATATTAGGAAAAAACTCTTTTTCTTTGCCAATTAAATATTCCTTTTGGATGCCTCCTGTTTTGCAAGTCTCTCTAAAAGGTTTTACCACTGTAGACGAAACAACAAATGAAGGTTTTGGGTCCCCTGCATATCCAATTTTGCAAGAACCTGTTCCTATATCAATTATGACTGGCCTGGTTTCTTTCAGAACTTTAGATCTTGCCTTCCTTTGTACCTCTGGGTTTGCAATATTGGTAACTAACAGAGCTCTCTTTGCAAGACCTGGCAGAACAGTACCAGTCGGCCAAAAAGTTTCTTCCAAGCTTGCTTTAGAAGTCATGATAGTACAGACCTTATTATCTTACTCCACTGAGCAACAATAATTTGTTGGTAGATGTTGCTACTACGATGATGTCACAGAGAAGCGACATACAATATTTCACAAGTCAGCTACTACATCATAATGGGAATAATACAGCAGGAATACCTTACAAGTTAACCTTTAGAAACCAATAGCATTTCTTATTATGATTACTTATTGTTCACTTTCTCTGTATCAGACTGGGACTATTGCATTGTTCAGTGTAATTTCATGACTCTTTTTTTTTAAGTCACCCATATAGGAACCAGAACTTTCTGTACCAGACAAGCTCTTCACGTGAGGGGGCAGTAACAGTTACTGATGATAATCATATGACATCTAAAATTCAAGGTGGTCTCTAAATCAGAAGGTGGGCAGGAAAGTGGATACAGTATATTATTGGATGGTAGGATGCAGTGATGGAGATAGTCATTATAGATGCAAAACCACTAGAATACATCTGTTTGTTGTCACATTAAAGGTGGTTTACAGCTTTTATGCTTACTTTTGTTTTAGAATAGGAAATCATACTTTTGTGAAATACATGCATAAAAATTTTTCCACGGACCTGTACGCTGTGTGCGCGTGCAGATCCCCAAGGCAAACAAGCAAACGTGATTATATCTCCAGGCCCTCTCCTTTAAAGCTGGGGGGTGGGGAGTAATAAGGAGTGTGGCTTTTGGTGCAATAGAGATGCCCTTTGTTAATTTGCATATCAGAAAAAGAACAATATAAAGCAATTGTAGGGCAGTTATGTCTGACCACTCTTTATAGGAAAGAACAATCACTACTGCTCACTTTATTAACAAAATTACCTAGAGACGGGCAGCCGTGCCACAAATCACGTAAAGAGAGGAACTCTGCTTTACATGTAATAACCACAATAAATATAATTTATTCCACCATTAGTCTTGTATGGTTATCTCATGGAGACATCTGTGATCTGACCCACAATACTGAACGTCAGGGGTCACATGATGTGTAGGATATGACATTACACAGGACTGATCCCTGAGCTATACTATTCTACTGAGCAATTAATTCACACAGGGCAGTTTTGCTGTAGAAATTTCTGTGACTATCCCATTCATCTGAATGGTTCTTGCAGAAATCCATATGGTGCTGTCAAAGCAGCCCCGTTCAGTTGAATAGAACAGAATTTCATCTGCAGAAGTTGTTCACAAATTTGATGCATATGAATAATTTTGGAGCAGATTGCACAGGTGATATGAGATAGCTCGTCCCCACTTTTTGCACGCTGACGTCTGCCTCTCTCTCAGAGCATGCTCACAAGACACTCAGATATACAGAAACTGCTTTTTACGTCTGTGTGATAAAGAATATACAATCAGAAGATAAAACAGAAAAATATGCTTCAGTGTACATTTGTTAGCTGCTGCACATCCTGTAGACAACAGACCTTAGCGTCTGATCACATCAGCAACTAGTACAAGACATGGAGGCTCCTATTGCTATATCTTTATTGACAACCACAGCAGCAAAGAAAAAACATCCTGAGATTAGCATATCACCATGGCAATAGGCCCTCCCCTTATAGCCCCTATATAGTGTCCATGCATTAGGAAATCCCCCTCTTTCTTTGCTGCTGCCACAGATAGTATAGTAGAGAGTATACATGTCTTTGTTCCTCACTGTTAGCCATTATTGTGTATTCATCTTATTTGCGGTTGGGGGCTTGTAATTTTTTTTCTTTCTCCCTAGGTTATTCACCTTTTTTATCTCCGGAGGCTCTCCCTCCCTTAGCTTTTTTCCTTCTCCCCCTGCTTATGCTGCCGTTTTCCCCTGGTAGGGGAGATTTTTTTTCTACCCTTACACTGTGCCCTACCTGTTTCCTCCGCCTCCTTTGTCCTCTTACCTACTGCACCGTTCCTCACCGCGGCTGTGATCTCACGAGACTTCGGCTGCCATAGCGTGTTTTCGGCACCCATTTTGGATCACGCTTCTGTCGGCCTCTCTCCTTCCTGCGCCGTCTCCTTTTTCGCGCGCTACCTTCTCTCCTTCGGCCACACCCTTCCGCTTCCGGTCTTTAGTCCGTGCAATCGGCAGCTCCTTCATTCGGCGCCTGGCTTACTCCCTTGTGTTGGTAACTCGCCTTACTGGCTTTAGTCTACTGTGCCCAGATAGTTATTATACTTAGCTAGACTGCTTCCCTTACAGGATAGGTGCATTCAGTTTTTCTGCAGACTGCTTCTATATACATATCCTTCCACTATGTCCCAGCAAGGTATATGCCCTCCAGTCCTCAGGCTGAGGACTCTGATATGGGGGCCCATTCCCCTTGCCATAATCCCCCTCTATGCCCCGGGGGAGTTCCCCCCCCCCCCCCCCCCCCCCCCCTTTAGACCTTTCCCAGGTGGATGCTTTCCAGCGCTCTTTCTCGGACGCTATTTTAGCAGCCATGGGGTCAATGTCCCAGACCCTATCTAGGTCCATCTTTGACGCCCTGAGAGCGCAACCTTCCACATCCAGGGAGCTCCCTCATGCCTCCATAAACACCTCGAATGGTGTGTCTTTTGCCACCCTTGACGCGCAAAAGAGCCTTCCCACGTCAGGCAGAAAAGGCGCAGAACTGGAAATGTGCCAGAGCACAACCGGTTACTGATTCTGAGTCCGAAGTCGGCTCTGATGAGGAGGCTAGAGCAGATGACCTGGATATGTCAGGAGAAGAATTTTCAGGTATGTCTGACAGGCGTTCCACCCCAGCCCCTCCTGGTGTCGCCTTTCCTGAGTCCGCGGTCTCCACCTTGGCTACTTTAACGTATCCTTCTGGTGAACCACTTTTCGATCCTGAATATTCTCCACCACCCTCGATCCGCGGAATGGCTCCTGGTGGCACAATATTTGGAGTCACGTGTGCGCTGCCCTCTTAGTAAAGAGCCTCTAAACGAAGAAGTCATCGGTGCAGGTGCACTGAGGAAGCGAGCATCCTTCTTTCAGAACGCCTGCGCCAAATGAAGACACGTAAGGTGCAGGCGCGGGATTTGAATTGCAGACAGGGCCAGCTGGAGGAGGAGAACTGGAAGAGGGGGCTTTTTTTAAAAGGAGGATGTGGCGGCTACCAGCAAGTAGACTCCCTACTTGCTGGTAGTAAAGTAATTTGTATATTTTAAAAGCTAGATTTTTTTTTTTATGAAACGAAGCCACAAAACAAGGTAAGAGCCATATATAGGGAATAGTCGTACAATAAGGATTTTAAGATGCCAAAAAATGAAAAATAAGTTTTGGGGGGGGGGGGGGGTGACAGAAGCCCTTTAAGGATTTGAGTCGATTCGTGGGCGCCTTCACGGACAAGTATGAATGAAAAGAGTGTTTCAGAGCAGGGTTTCCACCAGGGCCGGCAGTTCTAGGGGCCATCTGTCCAGCCGCTCCACCTCGAGGCTCCTACACCCATAGACCCTTTCCCCAGAGAACAGCCTTCCAGGAGGCCAGGCAACCGTCAAGTTTTTTCCCCTCCAGAGGTGCACCAGGCCAATTCAGAGGTTACAGAGGAACCACCAACTCGCGACTACCCTTTGCTAAGTGCCATACCTCTAATTTTCCCCTCCCCTCCATGACGGCACCTTACTTGGATTATCCTCCTCCTCCAGCCAGGCAGGGACAGGAAGGTTCAAAAGGGCCCGCCTCCTCACTTATCTTCAGTGTCTTCCTGTCCTTGCCAGGCGGAGGATAGGACTACGTTTGTGCCCCGGTCGGGAGCTTTTCGCGGAGGGCGGGTGCATTGCGCCAGCCACGGTCTTACCTTGGGCAAGTAAGTCCGTTCCATGGATGCCTGCCGCGGTCCCCTTTTCAAAACTCGCGCGCGCCAGCGCGTAGTGGCAGGCCGCGGCAACCGGACACTCAGGGAGTACTTCCGGTTTCCAGGCTGCCCGCTGCCCGAGATTCTCGGCTCCGGCGGGTGACGTCATCTAGGGGCCTAATTGATGTAGCCGGAGAGTTGCCCGGCCGGATGACGTCGGAGGTCAGGGGGAGGACTTCCGGCCACACGTACATTCAAAATCTGGCGCCCTGGTCAAGTCGGATGTCGGCCTCTGACCAGACAGTTGCAAGCTTCCTGCAGCCTCAGACATCCGCACGTATGGATCAGGAGGAGGCTATGGACCAACCTGTAGCTGTGAGTGACATCCAGGTTGTGAGTATGGAATGCTTCTTGCACTATACTAAGTCTTTCTCATCTTTCCCCTTTTTTTGTATGGAAGAGTGACAAGGATAGCTCTGTAAGGCCTAAAATATCGCCGAAATCTAAAATTCCTAGATGTCGCGTATGTTCGGCCAAACTCCCCGATAACTATGCTTGTGTTCGGATCGGCTATCAGAAAGGTGTCCCTAACCTATCTAACCCTATCTTCAACAAGCAGTAGAATTGTGCCGTAACTGCTGCTGTAGGGTAGCCTAAAGGGGCCAAAAAGCATGGACCGTATTTAGAGTAAATATATACATACCATTACGATGCCCGCTTTGAACGCCGAAAACTCTGCCCGATGAAGGTGCGGAATATACCGTACACAACAGCGACTTCTATATACCTTACCTCTTTGTCACGTGCCGTTGTTTTAGGAGGTAGCTAAAGTTGATGTTTTGAAAGAGCGGTCGGTAGTCAAACGATTTACCCCTATGTTGACGATCATATGAACATATTGCAAGAAGGTCTGAACCCGGGAGCTGCGAACTGAAATAACAATGGTGAATGTGATAGAAGACTTAATGAAGTCCAACCATTCGCTAAGGGCCCTGCTCGGACACCAACTATTGCTGGTAGCAAATACTACACCTATACTTATCCCCCAGGCCACTGCTTAAATTATTTCTTATTATTAATATAGGACCCAAAAACCCAGAGGATGGCATATGCCGCTTAACTCTGATAATGGATCGGGACGTAATCGCCTGTAGTCGTGACAGGACCCATTAACCTGTAGTCGTGACAGGATTTCGTAATTGCCTGAAGACGTGACAGGACTTATTAACCTGTAGACGTGACAGGATTTCGTAATTGCCTGAAGACGTGACAGGACTTATTAACCTGTAGACGTGACAGGATTTCGTAATTGCCTGAAGACGTGACAGGACTTATTAACCTGTAGACGTGACAGGATTTCGTAATTGCCTGAAGACGTGACAGGACTTATTAACCTGTAGACGTGACAGGATTTCGTAATCGCCTGTAGTCGTGACAGGACTTATTAACTGCCAGGCGCGAGAGACCCTAATGGCGGGGCCAGGCATCTGCGAGGGAAGAAATGTAACCTGAAGGAAGCAGCCATGTTCATTAGGGGAACGGTATCAGAGCGGTGCACTGACTGCCCCCGAGAAAATACTGAGTAACCATGATGTAGCAATGAAAAGAAAAATGCGGCCTTAAGTGGAAGCCGAAGTGATGTATGAACAGGTGGGTGAACGCAGCTCTGGATGTGAGTAGTGCCTGAAAACATGGTATGGGCCCAGCTGTGAGCATGAAGAGCACTGTATAACGCAGCTGTGAATGCAATCTGAGCTAACAGGGTATCAATGTTATGCAACAGCAACGCATGAACGCAGCTCTAGTGGTGAACAGAGTATAAATTGTAAATGCAGACACATGGACATAGCTATGAAAGTAACGCCCCCACATAATGCTGCAGGCTTTTTTTTTTTTTTTTTTCCCAGGATGGTCACCACAGCACCACCAAAAAATAAAAACAAAAAATAAATCATAAACGTGTATGAGCATGAACCTTGAAGCAACGACAATAAGGCAACATAATGCACCTGTACCCCAGCACAGAACCGCTGACACATGTGTGCCCATAACATACAGTTTATAGATAAACCACTCTTACCTATAGGAGCATCAGAACTCAAATGCAGGCGCCTCGACTGATCTGCATGGATCCCCACATGCAGACCCCTGGTATACATACCCCAACTCCTTGCCTGTTTGGCATTAGCTACGGGTGTGCCCCTGCATGTTAAAAACACACTTTTTTTTTTTTTTTTTTTTTAAATAGAGGAAACCTGCGACCATACCTACACCAGGCGCCTGCTAGGCCAACAACTATATGCAATGACCCCCAACAAGCCCCTGGACAGCCGAGCATTCACTAGACCATAAGCACCCCGCTCTGCTTTGAACCAGAGTACTGCACATCGCATGCCGCCCTGTAGGCACCATGCCATCAAATGCAATACCACAGCATTTTTTTATTTATTTTTCCTTACCATTGATATAAAACACAGCGTGCATGACTTGAACCAACTAACAACCCTCATTCAACCGTTTAGCGCCCGACTCTGCTACATCTCAGAGCGCTACATGTCGTGGACCGCAGCGTTGGTCCTGTGCAAACCACTCCGATCCTACCGTGAATACCAGCGCCCTGCTAAGACATTCTGCCATCGCCCAGCCGTAAGGAGCCTCCACACCATGCTGCTGTATCCTAGAGCTGACTCACAGGTAGTGAAATCAGCTGACCCGTCGTCAGCCTAGGCCTACAGGAGCCTATAAATAGCCTAGTACCCACCCAGCCTGGCCTCACAGGTGCAAGTAAGTAGCCGTGTAATCAGCCTCTCCTCTCACAAATACAGCCAAATACTAGTATTTTGCTTAACACTAAAAAACTTTGTGAGAAATGCATTGATAGCATCGTTAGGGAAGAAGCCCCGTCCCTGAAACAGGAATTGCAGTGCCTGATTAAGCAGGAAATAAAAAACGCTTTCTCAGATTTTTCTGCAGCTGCTAACGTCCCATCTACTTCCAAACAGGGGCCTAGGAAAAGATCCCCCTTAAAAACCTCTTCATCTGCCTCTGATGTTTCTTCAGATAGCGAGGAGGATAGTTTTAATTCCGACTCTGATGAAGATTTTAAAAATTATCTATTTTCATCTGACGATATAAAGGATCTATTAAAAGCGGTTAGGGATACCATGGAAATTAAGGAAGAAAAAGTACATAAGTCCGCCCAGGATAAAATGTTTTCAGTATTAGAAACCAAGAAAAAAAGGGTATTCCTGGTACACAAAAATCTGCAGTCTCTTATCCTGAGGGAATGGAAAAATCCTGACAGGAAGGTTTTTCTGCCCCGAACAATTAGGAAAAGGCTTCCTTTTGACGAAGAAGAACTGTCCCCGTTCCTGACTTGTCCTAAAATTGACGTGTCGCTCTCCAAATTAGCTAAGGGTTCCTCTTTACCATGGACAAAAAAGTGGATGCTAGCCTTAAAAGAACATGGGATGCGGTCGCGGCTTTGTTTAAACCTAATATTGCGGCCACGTCCGTGGCTAGATCTCTAAAAAATTGGTTGGAACAACTAGAGATACTATTGAAGTCCAATACCCCATACGAAAATTTTGCAGACTCCTTCCCTCTTTTATTAAAAGCCGTAGATTTTCTGTCAGACACAACAGCGGATTCTGTCAGGCTGGCCGCAAGAGCTACGGCTCTAGCCAATAACTCTAGGAGGGCACTTTGGCTAAAAGCTTGGTCTGGTGACACAGGTTCCAAAGCGAAACTATGTAACATTCCATTTCATGGTAACCTTCTCTTTGGTCAGGATTTAGATAAAATCCTAGAGAAAGCGTCCGATTCTAAAAAGAATTTTCCAGAGGATAAAAAGAAGAGGAAAGCTCCCTTTTTTCGTCCCCAAAAAAAGGTTAGTTTTCAAAATAAAAGGAGTAAATCGGAAAACTGGAGATCAGGAAGACAGAAAGGGAAGGGATTTTTGTTCTCTCCCCGTTCCGAGGAACCTTCCAAAAAATGACGCCAGAGCCCCAGTGGGGGGAAGACTGGGGAAATTTGTGGATTGCTGGGAAAAATACTCTTGCAGCCACTGGTTACTGAATACTCTCAGCAAGGGGTACAGTATTCCCTTTGTAAGGAGCCCCCCCCCCCCCCCCTATTTATTCAGACCCCAGTTCAGAGCTCGGAACATCTCCAGCTCGGCATGGAGCAAGAAATCAGACTTTTAGTTCAGATGAACGTCTTAGTTCCGGTACCTACGGACCAAGTCGGTCTGGGCTGTTATTCCAGGGTATTCTTGGTAAAAAAAAAACAAACGGGAAAATGCGTCTCATTATAAATATGAAAGCCCTGAACAGGTCCATAAAGCACGAGAAATTCAGGATGGAATCTATAAGAACCACGGTCAAAGTTCTACAGGAAGGGGCGTTTCTGCCATCCATAGATTTGAAAGATGCGTATTTTCACGTACCCATCCATCCAGGGTCTCAACCATTCCTGAAAATAGCGGTATGGGTCCAAGGGCAGTTAAAACATCTCCAGTTCCAAGCTCTACCTTTTGGGATAACGACTGCCCCCAGGCTTTTCACAAAAATTATGCTAGAGGCAATAACCCCTCTGAGAAAGGAAAAAATAATGATAATTCCATACCTGGACGATCTGTTGGTAGTGGGGGACTCCCGAAAAGACCTAGAGTCCAATCTATCCAGAATGATAGACAGACTGGAGGAACTGGGTTGGATTTTAAATCGGGAGAAGTCCCATTTAGTTCCCACGCAACAGATAGTTTTTCTGGGAATTCTCATAGACTCGGTGAGCCAAAAATGCTTCTTACCAGCAGAAAAGATCCCAAAAATCCAATCCCAAGTAAAACGGTTCAGGCAACAAAGATCCCACACCATAAGACAAACGATGGCCCTGATAGGAACCTTTACAGCCTGTATCCCGGCAGTGAAGTGGGCGCAAATACATTCCCGTCCTCTTCAGACGTTTATGTTAAAAGTATGGAACCGGAAACAAGATTCCCTGGACAGTCTTATAATAATTCCGGATCACGTACGGTCCTCGCTAAAATGGTGGGAAGTAAACTTAAATTTACAGAGGGGAGTTCCATGGGTAGTGAGAGATCAGGTGATCCTCACCACAGATGCCAGCCTTTGGGGCTGGGGAGCACATCTTCAAACAAAATCAGCCCAAGGGGAGTGGTCACAGGCCCAGAAGAGATACTCATCAAATCACCGGGAACTTCTGGGTGTGTGGGAAGCTCTGAGTTACTTCTCAGAGGAGTTGGAAAGGTCCAACGTACAAGTAAGATCCGACAACAAGTCGGTAGTGGCATATATAAACCACCAGGGAGGAACAAAAAGCAAACAACTACAAGCCCTAGCCAACAAGATTTTCCTGTGGGCGGAGGAGAATCTCCTCTCCCTGTCAGCAGTTTTTCTAAAAGGGACGCAAAACATACAGGCGGATTTCCTCAGTCGCAGGAGATTAGATCCGGGGGAGTGGAGTTTAAAGGAGGAAATTTTCCAGACCTTAACACAAAGGTGGGGTCTTCCCCAAATAGACCTTTTTGCAAACAAAATAAATGCAAAATTACCAACCTATTTTTCCCTGGATCCATGGGATCCGAGGAGTGCAGGAACAGACGCGCTAGCTCTCCCTTGGAAATTCCAACTGGCATACTGTTTCCCACCTCTACCCCTGATTCCGAGGGTTCTCAGGAAAATAAAAGAAGAAAGGGCCGAGGTAATCCTGATTGTTCCCAACTGGCCGAGGAGATCCTGGTTTCCTCTCCTGGCAAAGATGTCCAGGGAGGATCCTTGGATTTTGCCCTGGTCAGAGGACCTCCTCTCTCAAGGGCCGGTTTTCCACCCAAAGACGCAAAGTCTGCACCTCTCTGCTTGGATCCTGAAAGGGCAGTATTAAAATCTAAGGGTTTATCGGACGGAGTAATTAATACCATGGTAGCCAGCAAAAAAGAGGTTACTAATAAAATTTACCGTAAAATCTGGAAGAGATATGTTTCCTGGTGTTCAGAAAATACCTCTAGCTCCAGGGGGTGTATTCTGTCTATTCTGGATTTCCTTCAAAAAGGTTTTAACAAAGGGCTAAAACCTAGTACTCTTAGAGTTCAAATTTCAGCATTAAGTACCTACTTAGATGAAAAAATAGCTCTTAATCCGTGGATTATTCGCTTCATGAAGGGAACCGTCAGACTCAGACCCCGGAATAGACCTCTAGTCGCTCCGTGGGATTTAAATTCTGTCCTCTCCGGTCTCACAAAACCCCCCTTTTAGCCCTTAGAGTCAGCAAATATCAGATATCTGACCCTTAAAACAGTTTTCCTAGTGGCCATTACTTCTGCACGTAGGGTTAACGAGATACAGGCCTTCTCGGTTAAAAAGCCCTTCATGACGATCAGGGACGACAGAATAATTCTAAGTTTCGACAATTCCTTTCTGCCTAAAGTTGTCTCGGAGTTCCACAGAATGGAGGAGGTGATTCTCCCTTCATTCTGTGAAAATCCCCGATCTAAAAAAAGAAGAGGTTTTTCACACTTTGGATGTCAGAAGATGTGTTCTGAAGTATATATCAGAAACTAAACACTGGAGAAAATCCAATAACCTTTTTGTCCAATTCCTAGGGGGTAGGAAGGGATTAAAAGCGTCCAAACCTTCTATTACACGGTGGTTAAAATCGGCCATCTCAGAGGCCTACATAGCAATAGGAGAGCGACCCCCGGTAAATATCAAGGCTCATTCAACAAGGGCAGTATCGACTTAATGGGCGGAAGAAGCATCCGCTTCCTTGGAGCAGATCTGTAGGGCAGCAACCTGGTCGAATCCGCATACCTTTGTAAAACACTATAGGATAGATACTGACTCTAAAAGAGACCTATCCTACGGTAGGAAAGTTTTACAAGCTGTTGTCCCTCCCTAATTGACTAATCTGTTAGTTCTCCAAGTAAGGTGCCGTCATGGAGGGGAGGGGAAAAACTGAATTAGTCTTACCGGTAATTCCTTTTTCGCGAATCCTCCATGACGGCACCGCTTATATTCCCCCCCCCCCAAAAAAAAAAAAAAAAAAAAAAAAAAAGGGACTAGTTATAAAGTTAATAATTATATGTATGAGGTTTAATACGTATGACAATGAATAGTTAATTAACTGGTGGAGGTCACGAATGAGTGTGTAAGTTTAGGGCCTGTCAAGTCCAGAAGACACTGAAGATAAGTGAGGAGGCGGGCCCTTTTGAACCTTCCTGTCCCTGCCTGGCTGGAGGAGGAGGATAATCCAAGTAAGGTGCCGTCATGGAGGATTCGCGAAAAAGGAATTACCGGTAAGACTAATTCAGTTTTCTTCTCAGGTTTGTGTTGGGGGCAGACTCCGACATTTTTATCATGCTTGGACAAGCATCACCACGGACCGCTGGGTCCTGACCACGATCCTCGGTTTCCACATAGTGGATTTACCTTCCCCCCTCAAGTCCTCTTGTAATAATTGTGATGCAAGAGGCGATCGAACGGGCTCCACCCCCACACTCCGCAGCCAATGAGTGCGACTGATTATCTATCTGGACGACATCCTTCTGTTGGCTCAGGATCCCACCATCCTTCTCAGACATTTGAATTCGACAATGACTCTCCTCCTTCGCCTAGGGCAGGCATGTCCAAACTGCGGCCCTCCAGCTGTTGCAAAACTACAACTCCCAGCATGCCTGGATAGCTTACAGCTATTAGGGCATGCTGGGAGTTGTAGTTTTGCAACAGCTGGAGGGCCGCAGTTTGGACATGCCTGGCCTAGGGTATCTCATCAATCAAGAAAAATCTGTGCTGGTTCCATCCTAGACCATGGAATTTCTTGGGGTTTCTTGGACTCCTTACTGGAGACCCTAAGTCTACCTTTGGCAAAGATTCGAGCAATCCACAAGGAGTTACGCAGAACTCTGTCTATGTTGCAACTGTGACTTCGGCACCTGGCCCGGATCATCGGCCTCCTCTTATCATCCATCCAAGCGGTGTTTCCGGCTCCACTCCATTACCGGGCCCTACAATACCTGAAGACTGCCCATCTCCACTCCGGGGCCTCGTAATATCGTTGGATGCGGAGACCAGAGACATATTAACATGGTGGATCCACAATCTCTCAGCGTGGAACGGAAAGTCTATCTGCGGCCCACGTCCAGCCTTCACGGCTGGGGCGCATTGTGACGGAGTGACCACCGGAGGGCGTTGGTCAGAGGACGAGTCCAGACTCCACATCAACGCACTGGAACTTCTGGCGGGCTCCTTTTGCCATTCACAGTTTTTCAAATGGCACGGCCAAAGCCTGGACAACGTTTTGGCTGTCCGGTACGTCAACGTCATGGGAGGCGCCCATTCAGCCGTACTTACACATCTGGTGAAGGACTTTTGGTCCTTTTGTCTTTCTCGGGATATTACAGTGATTGCGGAGTACCTTCTGGGTCTGCACAACACCAAGGCAGACTGGAGCTCTCGCTATCTGTCGGATGGCAGCAATTGGAAGTTGGACGAGCAGGTGATCTTTGCCATTTCGTCTCTTTGGGGTCCCTTTTCTATCAACCTCTTCACTTCCCGTCTGAATGCGCAGCTCCGCCGGTTTTACAGTTGGCGCCCAGACCCGGACGCAGACTCCAAGACTGGTCCGGTCCACTGCTATATGCGTTCCCTCCGTTCTCTATGATCCCTCGGGTCTTGAACCAGGTTCGCCATGAACAAGCCAAACTGATCCTGATTGCTCCCTTTTTGGGCACCCAGTCCTGGTTCCCTCAGCTTTTGGAACTTATGATCCTTTCGCCCGTTCTATTGCCGGAACGTCCAGACCTCCTCTTAGGCCCATGGGGTCTACAACACCCCCTCTTCTCCTAGACTGGTCTCTTTGTCTGCTAGCTTGCAGAATTTCGCGTGTCCCAGAGAAAGCGGAGATATTTCGGAGGCCACTAGAAATCTTTTGGAAAAGGCATGGGCTCCCAGCTCAAGAAGGGCTTATAGAGCAGCCTGGAGATCTTGGGCTAGCTGGTGCTTGGCTCGGAGTCTGGATCCCATTTCAGCACCTGTAACGGACATCTTGCACTTCCTGACATCTTTATTCGAGGACGGTAAAGCCTACCGTACCATTAATCTTTTCAGATCCTCCATTTTCTCTTTTCACAAGAGGTTCGAAGGGCGCCCGGCGGGTCAACATCCACGTGTCGCTTGCTGAAGTGTTCTCAGCTGTCCCGGCCTCATAGGCCTCGCTTTTCCTCTACATGGGACGTCTCGTGTGTTTTATCCCTGTTGTCTTCCTGGCCAGCCAATGCAGATCTTTCTTTGCGTCTGTCAGCCAAACTCGTTACTCTGTTCTGCCTCTTCTCTTGCAAGAGAGTATCAGACGTCCGCGCCCTAAATCATGATGCTAGGTCGTTTACTCCCGAAGGAGTCTCCTTTAATATTACGCGTCGTACCAAGACGCACATTCGGGCAGTCTCTTACCCGAGCTTCCCTTCCTCACCGGCACTTTGCCTGGTGGCCTGCCTGCTAGAATATGAAGCACAGACCTTACAGCATCGTTCACATGCTTTACCTTACTTATTCCTTTCCTTCCGAAGTCCATTTACCCCAGTCACTAGCAATACGCTAGCACGTTGGGTTAAATTGATCATGACCTTGGCGGGAGTGGACACTTCAGTTTTTACAGCCCATTCCACTCGGGGCGCATTTTCCACTTCTATGGTCATCTCTGGTGCACGTTTGGAGGATATCATTAAGATAGCAGATTGGTCCAGTCTCCACTTTTAGAGAATTCTACTTTCGCGCTCCTCAACATGCTTTTTCTTCAGTCATGGAACAGCTTTGAACCTGCAATAGGAGCCTCCGTGTCTTGAAATAAAATTACATGATTTTCCTATTTCTTGACGTAAAGTCATGATTTTATGAAAGACACGGAGGCGGTTGCCCACCCCTATCTTTCTAGTCTCCCTCCCCGTTTTTTCCAGTTGGGATTGTGACTTCTATGATCAATTTGTATAGGTTGTGTTATGTATATTATTAATTATTGACTCTGCAGAGTCATTAACTCCAGTGGGACTATAATATCCTCTGCATGTATTTTTCTGTTTTCACAGGATGAATATCCAATTTCTGCTAGATCTGGAGAACCTCCCCGCGGTTTTTCGTTCAGTTCCTGTGTTATTCTCCAAGTTTCTTCAGTTCGGTTGGAGTTCAGTGTTGAAGCAGATGTAGACGTGGCATCCGCCAAGAAGGAGGAAGATTTCCTATTGCATGGGCACTATATAGGGGCTATAATGGGAGGGCCTATTGCCATGGTGATATGCTAATCGCAGGATGTTTTTTCTTTGCTGCTGTGGGTGTCAGTAAAGAGAGAGATAGCAATACTCGCCCCCGTGTCTTTCATAAAATCATGACTTTACGTCAAGAAATAGGAAAATCATGTAATTATCTCATGCAATAAATTCTAAATATTTATGGTGGTGACATTTAAAGGTGCTGTACCAACATTGTTTAATTTGTTATTTTTATTTAATTTCAACATAAAAAAAACTAGTTAGATCTGTAATTTACTTTCTGTAACAAAACATTCCCGTTGTGGTTTTTAATCTGTATTATAACGCACGCCCATTTACTGAGCTGGATGAGAATGGTCACCCATGCTCGGCTCCATCCTTTAATTGCCACCTGCTGTATTTGTTAGATGCTGTGACCGTTAAAGGGAGAGAGTTGCCATCTGCATGGTTAGTCTAAAATAAAATCAAGGCAAGCAATGAGAGCAGTGAATGGGAGAATTTGCTGGAAAGAGACAGTCATGTGCTACGTGATGTCTGATTTTTGTTTTTACATCAATCATGGCATAACCACTTTAACACCTACAAGCTGAGTCAGGCTAGAAGGCAAAGATTCACAACCTCTAACCCTGTGTGTATTGTTGGCAGTCACCCACAGCCAGCTCCTGCAGAAACTACAGCTCAGAATGTTTCAGCCTGGATTGATGAGTGGCCTGGAATGCTGGGACATGTAGTTTCACAATTTCAGAGAAAACTCACAACACTATGTACGTTAATGTAATTAAAAGCACAAACAGGATACTTGCTTACGCGTTTGGAGCTTTTATAGATGGTAAAGCTCGAAGCATGTAAGCTGTGGAAGTTTTAGATGAAATTGTTGCAGGTCTTGTTCTTTGTTGTGGCGACTGGAACTGTGTCAATGTCAGTCTTTAGCTATTAGCTGGCCATAACAATCCAAGGCTACTTTCACACCAGCGTTTTTTTTGCTGGATCCGTCGTGGGTCAGCAAAAACGATTTTGTCATAATAACACAACCGTCTGCATCTGTTCTGAACGGATCCGGTTGTATTATCTTTAACATAGCCAAGACGGATCAGTCTCTAAAACCACAAAGTCAATGGGAGACGGATCCGTTTTCTTTTGTATCCGAGAAAACAGATCCGACACCTTTGACTTACATTGTGAGTCATGACGGATCCGTCTTGCTCTGCACCACATCCAGGACAGAAAAACGCAACAAACAACTAATGCATTCTGGTACACTCATTTTTATTCAGTTCAGTTTTGTTCCCATTGACAATGAATGGGGACAAAACTGAAGCGTTTTCAGCCACTATTAAGATCCTATGACAGATCTCAATAGTGGAAAGGGAAAGCGCAGATGTGAAAGTAGCCTTAAAAAGGCATGATTAACTAAAATAAAGAAATAATATTCTAAACAACAAAGCTTTGCCTGGGTAACAACCTGTGGTAACAGTACATCAAGTTTACAGGTGATTTATAAATGGTGAACCAGTCTTTTAAATCCAGGAGTCAGTATGAGCCAGAGAAGATAGGCATGTGATCTGCTGACATTGTATTTCCAAAATCTAGGTCCCAGCACTGGTAGTTATTCAGTCCTGTATTAGGTCCAGTGTTTCTTTAAATGTTCCTTTAACTGAGGGATGGTGGCTTGCTGTATTTTGCACACATTACATTGGAGGGAAGTCTTCAGAAGCTCCGACGCTCCATCTTTCACGGCCACTTTTCCCTTTAACTTTATCATGTCCATAACATCTGAAGTAAGAAAAAATGGGACTAATATAAGAAGTTTGGAGGTGAAATATATGGACCAGCACATCTTCAGTACAAGACACACCAGAAATGCCAAGAAATCACTGGATGAGGTGGGCAACCACTACGGCCAGTGATTAGCTGAGTGGGCCTTTCTTGGCATTTGTCCAGTCTAGCCGGGATCAATAAGTGGAGACTGGAGTAAGGAATGGCTGCACATCGATGAGAGAAAGTATGGCTTCAATTATATTTTTAACCCGTTGTGAGCCATACATACAAATATCAATTCAACCCCCTTTAATAGTGCAATGTAGAGTTCGGGGTTTAAGCAAATTACGTTATGGATTCTGTTCTCGAGGAATCCATAACGTAATTCAAAGCCGGCATTCCAAACGGAATACCTTTAGAGGCATTCTGTTTTGCATGTTGTCATAGTACAAGTGTATGGCCAGCAGAACGGAAACCTCGGAGCTGGCCATACATTATGCGGCATGACGGCATTGAATTAAGTCATGGATTCTGTGAGAACATAATCCATTACATAATTCACTTAAACCCCGAAATCGAACCTGCCAAAAGGCAGGTTCGCTCAACTCTAATTGATTTAGATGAATCATATGCGATCTTGTGGTCAGCAGCTGTCATTCGATTAAAATTAATCAGTAGCGCTACAAGTCCATTCATAATCGAAGCCTTATACTCAGAAGGAGCAGACATCCAATGATATTCTGGCATACTTGAAGAAGTACAGCTCAAACACTTTGAGGGTTGTTTACAAAAACCGATATACGCCACTTTGGTAGCGTATATCTGGCACAGAATCTGTCGCACACCATGTTGCGGCAGAATCTATGACTTCTTACCCACTCATGCCAGGTCTAAAAAAAAGGGGGGGGGGCATGCTGGACCATTTCATTAATCATGTTCTATGCCTGGTTTAGGCATAGAAAATGGTCTAAATGTATGACAGCAAGGAAGTTTGGCTTACATTTAGAATCAGTGGTGGATCCACCGACATTATATAGAGGCAGGCCAGTGCTTCTACATATCTTCGGCAATCCACTGTCAGCACAGGGGCTTATTAAGAGCGGCGTCTAAAACGCTGGTATTAATAAATGTGCCCCTTTATTCAGAGTTGAGTTCTATAATGGTATATTCACAGGCAGCAATTTCTGTGACTGAAAATCAGTTCCTTTCATTTGAATGAGGTTATGATGACAGCAAGTACATGTATTTCTGCAAGCCCACTCAGATAAATGTCAGTCACATTTTTGCAAGAAAACAGCCGTTGTGTGAATATACCTTAAAGAGGACCTTTCACCGATACCGATCCTGACATTGTGAACTAAGTATACAGACATGGAGAGCGGCGCCCGGGGATCTCACTGCACTTACTATTATCCCTGGGCGCCGCTCCGTTCTCCCGCTATGCCCTCTGGTATCTTCGGTCACTAAGTTATGGTAGGCGGAGATTTCGGTCACTAATTTATGGTAGGCGGAGTCTGCCCTTGTTCTTCTGTAGCGCTGGCCAATCGCAGCGCAGAGCCCACAGCCTGGGAGGTTATTTTCAGATTCGGTGAAAGGTCCTCTTTAAGGTTTTCCAGTCTGTAGATGACTTATCCTCTGAGTAGGTCATCAATATTAGAGAGTGATGGTGGTCCAATAACCAGCACTACCACTGATCAACCATTTTCAGCACCAGAAACAAGGCTTTGTCCACTGTGTGGCTGTACAAACTTACTGCAGCTCAGCTTCAATTAAAGTGAATGAGTTGACCTTCAATACGCCAACACGGCCACTCCAAAAACACTGATCAAGTCAAGCATTTTTGAGGCCCTAATAAAAAACCTAAGTGTTGCCATTGCATATTTCGTGCTTAGGATTCGTCACTGGCTGGCATAGATTTTAATTTCTGGTGTATGGACTGCTAGATATATGCCTAATTTATTAAGCGGCTTCTGCCTCTTTATAAATTATATGCATCCTTCTCGAGTGCACAGCGAATCAAGACTGGTATATGGGAATGCCAGTCTGGATAAATTTTCCCTAGCGTCTTATGTGTGGTCAGGAAGTCAGTTTCTCTATTCATTTCTATGTGACTGACACTGAAGCTCCAACAGGAATGAATAGAGAAAATGACTTTCTGTCCAGACAATAAATGCTGTGTCAGCTGGAGAGTCAGAGCGTCGGTCACATGACAAAGCTGAGGACCAGAAAGGAGTACATAAGAGCCTGTTAACATCTCATTTTTAGGGTTATATCCATCTTAGACATTGGTGAAATATCCTATCGGCATACCACCAATGTCAGGTAGTTGTGGGTCCTCTGGGACCTGATCCTGTCTCCAGAATGGGACCCCTGAAGCAAAGGAGAGTGCACCACACTTGTACGGTGTTCTCTCCTTCACTTTACGGGGCCCATTTTGGGTGGGACCTGCACCTACCCGACATTGGTGGCATATCCTAGCAATATGTCACCAATGTATGAGATGGGAATACCCATTTAAATCAGTAACTGATTTTTCAATTCTTACCTTTAGAATCCAAAAAATAATCGGTGGTAAATGAGTTCCAGTGTTTCTTATTTTTAAGGCAGGGAGAATCAAAATCTTGACTGATGACATGCAAGTGAATATGGCTGTAAAATAAATATATCATTATCAATGAGGGGGGGAAAATACATGAAGCTTGATATTGTAGCACAGTTTTTCCTGTTGGTTCAGCTGCAGAAACTGATTAAAGGGAGTCACCTAATCTGAGCCTTTCAGACCACTCAGATCTTGTGATGTGCCCAGAAAACCACACCTCTTTCACCCCTCTGGCCCACCCTTATTTTCTATTATTACCTCCTCCTCTCCATCCAAGATCTCACGCCTGCGCAGCTCCACACTTGTCCGACACCTGCACAGAGGAACAGGCAGTTGGAATGCGCCTGCGGCGCAGGATCTTGGTTGGAGAGGAGGAGGTAATAATAGGAAATAAGAGTGGGCCAGAGGGGTGAAAGAGGTGTGGTTTTCTGGACACATTGGCCTGGGCACTTGCCAAACCTAATTAGCATAAATTTAAAAAGTATTTTTGAAGATCTCAGCGAGGGACAGAACAAATAAAGGTACCATTGTAATGAGGGCAAAGGAGTCTATAACCTGATCTGAGCGGTCTAAAAGGCTCAGATTAAGTGAGAGATTCCCTTTAAAGAATTAAAGACAACCCTTGTTTATATGCCCTATTAATAATTCCCCCGCTATGAGCCAGAACAAAGAGCAACTGTAGGCAGTGTGTCCTGGTTCTGGCGGTTTTGAGCTGACCATGTATGGTTGTGCATTCATTCGAAGACTGCCTGCCCCCCCCCCCCCTCCTGTATTTCTCCCCATTTTGTATTCTGATCACGTGTCCCATTCCCTGCCATCACAGTGCTGAGAACATGAAGGGTGTGGTTTCCGAAAATGTCCAATTCCTGGAGTTCATCAGCAGCACACAAATGGGTTAATAGCAGATACAGTAAACACAACATGATGGTATGCAGCAGGGGCAAAATGTATTTGGGGTTTGTGCTGTAGCAGGTAACAAATGTCCCACTACCTGTTGATCTACTGGCTTCACACATATGGGACTTAGTTTAGTTTGTAAAATATTTTATTGTGAAAACACAAAAATGTCATCCTCATACATACATGAAAAATGATGTCACATGGTACGTAAGCACTCAGCAAGTATGAAATTGACATATACATTGACACTTTATAGCGACAACTTTATAGAACAATAAAAACACGATAACCTTCAGAGATGACTTTCAGGCCATTGTATAATAAGCCATCTTTGATCTATCTCCTTTACCTCCTTCATAGCAACCTGAATTAAAGTAGCTCCGGTATTAGATATAATTCCCTGTCTCAGCAAGGATTTCCTCTTTTAATCAAAGTTACGGAATTTTTTCCAAACCCCCCAAACCTTTTAGAACAAAAGGGGAATTGTTTATCTCTCAGTGCGCTATTTGTTCCATCCTGTACACCTGGTCACAGCGGGAGAACCATTGCGGAACACTTGGCACATTTCTTGATTTCCAGTTAGAGGCAATGAGGAGTCGTGCCACTGCTAAGAGTTGTTGTTGGAGGCAATTTGCATGATAAGAGTGACAGCTCGGGGATCTCAGACCTAACAGGCAGCATTGTGGCGACAGAGGGAAAGAATTCCCCTGCAATTTGTAGAGGATGTCACAGACTCCTCTCCAAAAGCGTACCACCAAGTGGGCAATGTGTTTTGGGGTGTCATTTTACATATACCCATGCTGGGTGAGAGAAATATCTCGGCAAAAGACAACTTTTTCCCATTTTTTTATACAAAGTTGGCATTTGACCAAGATATTTATCTCACCCAGCATGGGTATATGTAAAAAGACACCCCAAAACACATTGACCAACTTCTCCTGAGTACGGCGATACCACATGTGTGACACTTTTTTGCAGCCTAGGTGGGCAAAGGGGCCCACATTCCAAAGAGCACCTTTAGGATTTCACAGGGCATTTTTTACACATTTTGATTTCAAACTACTTCTCACGCATTAGGGCCCCTAAAATGCCAGGGCAGTATAACTACCCCACAAGTGACCCCATTTTAAGAAGAAGACACCCCAAGGTATTTCGTGATGGGCATAGTGAGTTCATGGAAGTTTTTATTTTTTGTCACAAGTTAGTTGAATATGAGACTTTGTAAGAAAAAAATAATATTAATAATAATCATCATTTTCTGCTAACTTGTGACAAAAAATAAAAAAATTCTAGGAACTCGCCATGCCCCTCACGGAATACCTTGGGGTGTCTTCTTTCCAAAATGGGGTCACTTGTGGGGTAGTTATACTGCCCTGGCGTTTTAGGGGCCCAGATGTGTGAGAAGTAGTTTGAAATCAAAATGTGTAAAAAAAATCCCCTGTGAAATCCTAAAGGTGCTCTTTGGAATGTGGGCCCCTTTGCCCACCTAGGCTGCAAAAAGTGTCACACATGTGGTATCGCCGTACTCAGGAGAAGTTGGGCAATGTGTTTTGGGGTGCCTTTTTACATATACCCATGCTGGGTGAGAGAAATTTTCCAATTCTTTTATACAAAGTTGGCATTTGACCAAGATATTTATCTCATCCAGCATGGGTATATGTAAAATGACACCCCAAAACACATTGCTCTACTTCTCCTGAGTACAGCGATACCACATGTGTGACACTTTTTTGCAGCCTAGATGCGCAAAGGGCCCCACATTCTTTTTGGGAGGGCATTTTTAGACATTTGGATCCCAGACTTCATCTCACGCTTTAGGGCCCCTAAAATGCCAGGGCAGTATAAGTACCCCACATGTGACCCCATTTTGGAAAGAAGACACCCCAAGGTACTCAACGAGGGGCATGGCGAGTTCATAGAATTTTTATTTTTTTTTGGCACAAGTTAGCGGAATTTTTATTTTTTTTTCTCACAAAGTCTCCCTTTCCTCTAACTTGGGACAAAAAATTCAATCTTTCATGGACTCAATATGCCCCTCAGCGAATACCTTGGGTGTCTTCTTTCCAAAATGGGGTCATTTGTGGGGTGTTTGTACTGCCCTGGTATTTGAGGGTCTCCGCAATCATTACATGTATGGCCAGCATTAGGAGTTTCTGCTATTCTCCTTATATTGAGCATACAGGTAATGAGATATTTTTTTCCCGTTCAGCCTCTGGGCTTAAAAAAAAAATGAACGGCACAGATTTCTTCATTCGCATCGATCAATGTGGATGAAAAAATCTCTGCCCAAAAAAAAAGGCGTCTGCCAGGACATAGGAGCTCCGCCCAACATCCATACCCACTTAGCTCGTATGCCCTGGCAAACCCGATTTCTCCATTCATATCAATCAATGTGGATGAAGAATCATTTCCGGGATTTATATATATTTTTTATATACAAAGTGTTTGCCAAAGCATATGAACACCGCCGCCCCCTCAGCTCATATGCCTCGGAAAACGTCTTTTACTGCAGAGGAGAAATCTCGTCTTGCAGCGCCGCATACACCGACTTTTGTGTAATCTGACAGCAGCGCAATGCTTCTGTCAGAATGCACATCAGTGCTGCAGCTAGTCGATCAGTTGTGCACCTGGAAGGTAAGAAAAAAACCAGGCCGCAACGCAATAAATGTATTAACTTTATAATAACATTTGAACGGAACATATGAACTTTATTTAACTTTTTGAACAGAACGTTAACTTTTTTGCTTACTGGTGATTTTTTTTTTTTACCTTAGGACAAACCTCTCCTTCCCCATGGGACAATGTGCAAAGCGCAAATCGCCCAAAGATGTGGCGAAGTACATTATGCACTTTGTCCCAGGTGAAAGGAGAGGTTTGCAGCAGCTCTGTGTGAATGGGCCCTAATAGCCCTGTGTGCCTGTCCTGTGAGATGCAATCCCTATGCTAAGTGTACCTGTGTGTGGTACTTTCGGAAACACTCCCCTAAGCATAAGGCAAGGTGGTCAGGGCAGTCAGGACAGAAATAGCGGGTGTCACGCCTTGATCCACTCCTGCTACAGACACAACATCTTTTTCGGGGTGACAGTTGGGTTGAGGTACCAGCAACGACATTGGGGAAATGTTGCTCGTGTAGACAGCTCACTACACTGGTGGATGGGGCCACGGAACCTCCTGGATACAGGAGGTTCTCGATGATCTCTTCCTGAAATTTGAGGAAGGATCCTGTTCTCCCAGCCTTACTGTAGAGAACAAAACTATTATATACAGCCAATTGAATTAAATATACAGACACCACCTTATACCAGCATCTGGAAACTAAATAAGGAGCCAACATCTGGTCATTGAAGTCCACCCCTCCCATGAGCGAATTATAGTCGTGGACACAGAGGGGCTTTTCAATGACACTGGTTGCTCGTTCAATTTGTATTGTCGTGTCTGCGTGAATGGAGGAGAGCATGTAAACGTCACGCTTGTCTCTCCATTTCACCGCGAGCAGTTCTTCATTACACAAGGCAGCCCTCTCCCCCCTTGCAAGACGGGTGGTAACGAGCCGTTGGGGGAAGCCCCGGCGACTAGGTCGCGCGGTGCCACAGCAGCCAATCTGTTCTAGGAACAAATGCCTGAAGAGGGGCACACTTGTGTAGAAATTGTCCACATAAAGATGGTACCCCTTGCCAAATAAGGGTGACACCAAGTCCCAGACTGTCTTCCCACTGCTCCCCAGGTAGTCAGGGCAACCGACCAGCTCCAGGGTCTGATCTTTACCCTCATAGATCCGAAATTTGTGGGTATAGCCTGTGGCCCTTTCATAGAGCTTATACATTTTGACCCCATACCGGGCGCACTTGCTTGGGATGTATTGTTTGAAGCCAAGGCGCCCGGTAAAATGTATAAGGGACAAATTTGTTGTTGAAGTGGTCTATGAAGGGCCGAATTTTGTGGAGCCGGTCAAAAGCTGGGTGGCCTCTGGGACGGGAGGTGGTGTTATCGCTAAAGTGCAGGAAACGCAGGATGGCCTCAAATCATGCCCTGGACATGGCAGCAGAGAACATGGGCATGTGATGAATTGGGTTCGTGGACCAATATGACTGCAATTCATGCTTTTTGGTTAGACCCATGTTGAGGAGAAGGCCCAGAAAATGTTTAAATTCGGAAACTTGGACTGGTTTCCACCGGAAAGACTGGGCATAATAGCTTCCCGGGTTGGCGGCTATAAATTGAGTGGCATACCGATTTGTTTCTGCCACGACTATGTCCAAGAGCTTCGCAGTCAAGAACAGCTCAAAAAATCCCAGTGCCGAACCGATCTGAGCTGTCTCAGACTGGGCGGTGAAAGGGGGAACTAATGGTGCGGCTGAAGTTGGGGACTGCCAATCAGGGTTTGCCAGCACCTCAGGGACTCTAGGGGGTCTATGGGCCTGTCTGTGCGGTGGCTGTGACGGGGTAACTATTGCACATGCCACCGTACCAGCTTCAACTGCCCTTCTGGTGCTCGCCACTTCACCATGTTGTACGGCAGTGCTGGTACCAAGTCCAGGGTGGGCTGCGCTGTTGATGTATGTCTCACCACGTAATCAGACAGCGCCAGCCCCACTCTGCTGCCCTTGAAGTGGATCCTGCGCAACCTGTGGTGTAGCAACACGGGGCCTGGTATGCCTGTTGGTATCAGGGACCTCAACCTCCTCGTCCGAACTTTGGGTCAGACTGCCACTGCTTTCTACAGGTTCATATTCTCACCCGCTGGATTCGTCAGATGAGGGTTCTCATTCCTCATCCGACTGGGTCAGAAGCCTGTAGGCCTCTTCAGAAGAATACCCCTTGTTTGACATTTGGACTACTAAATTTAGGGGGTATTCCGAGACTGACCTAAAAAAAAAAGCAAGCCTGTCTTACAAATGGGAGACTAGCGAAGTACCGGAGGCCGCTGCGATTGATAAAAAATATTAAAACTGATTATTATTATTTTTTTGCCGCAGCGCTTGTAAAGAGATTGTGCAGTGATAAAAAAAAAAAAATGTTTGGTCACTGCGGCAGGGCGGGCATGGGTGAACGCACGTGTGGGCGACCGATTAGGCCTGATCAGGCAAACACTGCGTTTTGGGTGGAGGGCGAACTAAGGTGACACTAATACTATTATAGATCTGACTGTGATAAGTTTTGATCACTTACAGATACTATAAAAGTACAAAGGCCGATTAGCGATACTCTAATCAGCGAATCAGTGACTGCGGTGCGGTGGACTGGGCGCTAAACGATTGCTAACTACCTAATCAAGGGGCCTAAACTATCCTAAAACCTATCAGTCAATACCAGTAGGAAAAAAAGTGACAGTTTACACTGATCACTTTTTTCCCTTTCACTAGGTGATTGACAGGGGCGATCAAGGTGTTAACTGGGGTGATGGGGGGTGATCTGTGGGCTAAGTGTGGTGTTTGGTGTACTCACTGTGATGTCTGCTCCTCTGCTGAGACCAACTGACCAAAAAAAATTCATCAGAGGAGCAGAGAAGCCATTTAACACCTTATATTTATAAATATAAGGCGTTAAATGGCCTGTGAGTCGTGTTTTTTTAAATCTTCGGCCTGCCAGCGATGATCATTGGCTGGCAGGCTGATGATGTCACCCCCTCAAACTTTTGCCGGCCCGCGATGCGCATGCACGGGCCGGCTGTGAGCGTCATTTCACGCCTCGCAAGATGACACGTATATGCGTGACTCTGCCTCAGACTGTCGCCTCCGGACCGCGATCCTGCGTTAGGCGGTTAAGCAGGCCTCTGCAGCGGGCTCGCTCCATACACGGTGGGTGCTGGCTGTATCATATAGCCCAATATTGAATCTGTATTCAGCGCACTCTGTATGGAGACTGACTGTAGGGTTCCACCCCAATAGATCCAATAAAAATTAACAGCAGCCTTATTTATCGATGCTTAGGTACATTTATTGATGTTAGTTTCACATGCGACAGTATTTATAACGTTTCGGCATACCAATGCCTTCGTCAGGTACTACAGAAAAAACAATTTGAAATCATATTAGACACAAAGAAAACATAAAGAACATAGTACATGACCAGTGATCATACATTATTGTACAAAATCAAGTTCATTATGGCAACTGCATCAAACGTTGCGGGAATATTAGTGGACAATACAGGTTAAGTAATCCGTATATCGGGTACTGCAAGCCGTACAAAAAACAAGGAATCCAGACAGGCAAGGAGGTCTCTCATTGTAAAACTGGACAATAAAGCCTGTTAAAATTCAATCTGTCACTTTTATATTAAGGAATACTGGCAAAACATCAGGGCAAGTTCACATATATAGCTGAAGCTATATTACCACTTACCTATGCCGCAAGGTGAGGGAGAAAACAAGATAGATGGACGCAGTAGAAATCAGCATGTGCTCAGCATGCTTGAACCAGAAGTGGCGTCTGAGGAGGTGAAAGGTGGGCTGACATTTTAAAGAGGCGCCTATCGTCATGTGAGGGCCGGCGCATATCCAGACAGGACGCTGATGCAATGCTGATCACAGCACCTGTGAGTGAAGGCAGAGGGGTGAAGCTCCCGCTTCCTTCCGATCCCCCAACAGTGAAATCACGGGGCTCCGATTGGTTGCCATGGCAGCCCGGACACTGCTAAAGCGATGCAAGCCGGTCTTGGCTTTCTCCATGCTGAGCTAAGCACGAGGCATAGCTCAGAATGGAGAGTGTAAAAATCCTATTCGCCCCAATAGATCTCTATTAGGGTGAATAGGAGAGGGGATCAAAAGATCCCATGAACTAGGCCCCTAAGGGGGCTAATAGTTATTTTAAAAAAGTAAAAAAAATAACAATATTAAAAAAGTTTAAATCACCCCCTTTCCCAATTTTTGATATAAAAATATATAAAACAATAAAAAAAAAAGAATATATTGGGTATCGCTGCATCCGAAAATGTCTGAACTATTAAAATATTTAAAAAATCCCTGTGCAGTGAACGCCGTAACGAAAAAAAATAAAAATGAAAAACATGCATGATCTTGTCCCCCCCCCCAAAAAATTGAATAATAGTGATCAAAAAGTCTTACATACTATAAAAATGGTACCAATAAAAACTACAGTTTGTTACAGCTCTGTAGACTGAAATATAAAAAAAAAAAGTTATGGTTGTCAGAATATGGTGAGGCAAAGAAAATTTAGATTTTTTCAAAAGGTTTTTATTTTTTTTATGTAGTAAAACAAAACAAAAAATGATTCAAGTTTGGTATTGCTGCATTTGTATTTAGCCACAAAATAAGAATGTCAGATCATTTTTCGTTCATTGTGAACGCTGTGATGTCAAAACCCCCAAAACCTTGCCGGAATTCTGTTTTCTTTCAATTTTGCCACACTTAGAATTATTTTCCCGTTTTCTAATACAACACATGGTAAGTTAAATGGTGGCATTACAAAATGCATCTTGTCCCACAAAAAATAAGCCCTATAACTATATGAACAGAAAAAGAAAAAAGAAAAAAAGTTCTGGCTATTGGAATGTGGGGAGGAAAAATCCAAAATGGAAATAGCCCCGGTCTTTAAGGGGTTAATCCATTGTGCTAAGGAGGCCTTTATGACAGTGTTGCCAATATTCTGGCCATAAAACTGAAGGAAGAGAATCTGACAATCTAAATGCCGTACATCTCTCCAAATTTGTAAGGAGAGATCTCTTAAAGCGGTTCTCCAGGAATTAAGAAAGGGAAAAATACTTAAAATATTACTTCATTATAAATATATTCCCAAATAGCTTTCGTTAGTTATAATGGCTCTAAGGGGAAATCATATGGGGAAATAAAATGGCTGCTGTCCTATTAATACACACAAAACATGTCCTAATCACACAGCAGCATAAGTTACTTTACAACACTGAGCTACCTCAGCCTCCTCTCTGTTGTGTTTGTCAGGGATTATGATCCTAAATACAGCTGATAAGATCTTCAGCTAAATCTCTGTAGGAATGGAGTTCATGAGGAGACATGAAGTACAGAGAGGGGGTGGGGATAATGGACAGCAGCACTTGTATGCAGTCTCCATTACCACAGCTCCACATTACCACAGCGACGCTCTCCCTCTTTCTCCACTGTGCAGCTGCTTATGAGAACATGGCATGCCATGTTCTTTGATAGTGACCGATACCAAGCTGTGGAATAATGCAGCTTATTATCGGGGGGGGGGGGGGGGGACACGCCAATACCGGTATTTTATCGAACTGGGTTATCAAAGTATCGAAAAAGTATCAAGACTTTAATACCTTATGCAACCCTAAGCATAACTACTGTAAAGGGGAGATATCTGTGCATAACTACTGTGAAGGGGCATATCTAGGCATAACTACTGTGAAGGGGTGCACATATCTGTGCATAACTACTGTGAAGGGGCATATCTAGGCATAACTACTGTGAAGGGGCATATCTAGGCATAACTACTGTGAAGGGGTGCACATATCTAGGCATAACTACTGTCAAGTGGTGCACATCTGGGCATAACTACTGTGAAGGGGGCACATCTGGGCATAACTACTATGAAGGGGGCATATCTGGGCATAATGTGAGCATGACTACTGTGAAGGGGCACATATCTGGGCATAACTACTGTGAGGGGGCACATTGTGGTCATAACTACTGTGAGGGGGCACATATCTAGGTACAACTACTGTGAGGGGTACAGTGTGGGTATAACTACCGTAAAGGGGCACAGAGTGGAAATAACTACTGTGTGCTGGCACAAAGGGGGCGAAGTTCTAGGTATGGCCTAGCATGACAAAAATTGGCGCACATATTGTTTCTCTTTACGATTTTTTTAAGTTGGGCGGTATGCTATATTCTCTTATGGAAATTGTTGTGGAATCATCCCACATGATGGTCTGATGAAGGTCACATGACAAAAACAATTAAAGGGCTTTGTTCAGTGCTAGTATATTGATGGCCTATCCTCAGGATAGTAAGAATAGTAGATGTAGAGCAGCGCCCACGTTGCGGTTTATTTTTATGGCACACTTTCTGTGAAGTCTGTCCAATAAAGAAGTCGCTGGAGATGCTGCCGTTACTCGTTTGTTTGTACTATCCTCAGGATAGGTCGTCAATAGCAGATCAGTGACTCCCTGCCAATCAGCTGTTTGAAAGGGCACTGGCGCTCGTGTGTGTGCAGTGCAGAAACAAGCGCCACGGCCTCTTTAAACAGCTGATTGGCAGGGGAAGCTCTGTTGTTACAAACTACGAACAAACCATGTATGTAGTCTGATCCTGCAGTCATGTATTACTCCCCGCTTTATACATGTACTGCAGAGACTTTTGTGCTCAGAGCTGTTGAGCAGTATACTTTCCTGAAGTGACTTTGGAGCTGTATTTTCTCTCTGAAACTGCACATTTCACAGCTACATAGTGTTAGTGTGGATAAAGGAAGAAGATGCAGTATTTATATAGTATTTGTCATATTTTGATACATTATTCCCATCTTTAAAGACCCAACATCTGCCTTACATATACAGCGGATATCAGGAAGGGGTTAATGAGTACAAGCTTTGCATAAAAAAAAAAAACATATTTTAACTTGTGCAGCAATTCATTGTCAGAAATGAGAAAAGCCTAGTTTATGGTGAAATATTCTTACCTCATGCTTGGAATAACATGGTAGCCTAGCCTAAATGGTGCCTTGCTGTGCGCTGAATGCTGCTGGGCAATCTTCTCCCCGACCTCATGCATGTGCTGTAATAGCTCTAGATGCTCAGGCTGAAGCATCTTTAGGCTAGAGATAGATTGCCATGGTAAGACTAGCCAGTGGTAACGCGCTTTGGGGTATTTGTCCTTAATTACCACAACCTTATCATCTTTGAAAACCTGCATTAAATAACAATAAAACAGTGTTACAACTAATACAAGCCAGCATCTACTCCACTGCACTGCATTTATTAGACTGAGTACAAAAGATGGAGTATGAAGAAGGGTTGCGATTCTGGATATCAAATTATGAACAGCAATACTGACAATTTCTCATATCTTAAAGAGGACCTGTCACCACTCCTTACATGCCTGGTTTAATAGCTTCATGCATCCCCCATGTAATAACAATTCTGGAACATCTATCCTTATGGCTCCAGAATTGTTATGGATGAATTGCTAGCAGTCTGCAGTAAGGCCCCTTGCAGACGAGATTAGGTCCGGATGCTTTGCGAATGCATTCAGTGAAAAATGCGCAATTTTGCAAACAAAGTCATTAAGTTTTGTCTGCGATCATGTTCAGTCTTTATCGCGCGGGTGAAATGCGATTTAATGTGTTTTTCACACGAGTGCTAAAAAACTGAAGGTTTACAAACAACATCTCTTAGCAACCATCTGTGAAAAACGCAGCTCTATTCACTTCTATGGGGCCTGTGTTGCGTGAAAAATGCAGAATATAGAACATGCTGCGATTTTCATGCAAGGCACAAGTGATGCATGAGAACCAACGCACATGTGCACAGCCCCATAGAAATGAATGGGTCCGGATTCCGTGTGGGCGCAATGTAGTCGCATCATGCATTGCACCCACGGGGAATACTCGCTTGTGTGAAAGGGGCCTACAGAAGGGTGTTCACCAGTTGGGGGGGGGTTTACCTGCACAGCCTCAGGCTACTTTCACACTCGCGTTTGATGCGGATCCGTCATGGATCTGCACAAACGCTTCCATTCAGATAATACAACCGCCTGCATCCATTCAGAACGGATCCGTTTGTATTATCTGTAACATAACTAAAACGGATCCGTCCTGAACACCATTGAAAGTCAATAGAGGACGGATCAGTTTTCTATTGTGCCAGTGAAAACGGATCCATCCCCATTGACTTACATTGTGTGTCAGAACGGATCAGTTTGCCTCCGCATCGTCAGGAGGACACCAAAACGCTGAATCGGATCTCAAAAACGGAAACCAAAACGCCAATGTGAAAGTAGCCTCACTTTAGGCTACTTTCACACTGCCATTTTGGCTTTCAGTTTGGGAGATCCGTTCAGGGCTCGTACAAGCGGTCCAAAACGGATCAGTTTTGCCCTTAATGCATTCTGAATGGAAAAGGATCCGCTCAGAACGCATCAGTTTGCCTCCGTTCCGTCTCCATTCCGCTTTGGAGGGGCGGACACCAAAACGCTGCTTGCAACGTTTTGGGGTCAGCCTGATGAAACTGAGCCAAACGGATCCGTCCTGGCACACAATGTAAGTCAATGGGGACAGATATGTTTCTCTGACACAATCTGGAACAATAGAAAATGGATCCGTCCTCCATTGACTTTCAATGGTGTTCAAGACTGATCCGTCTTAGCTATGTTAAACATAATACAAACAGATCAGTTCTGCCAAAGGATGCAGATGGTTGTATTATCTGAATGGATCAGTCTGTGCAGATCCATGACAGATCCGCACCAAACGCGAGTGTGAAAGTAGCCTTATCCAGTCAGTGCTGCGCAGGTACACCCCCCAACTGGTTACCACCCCTCTGTTCCCTTACTGCAGACTGCTAGCAATTTATTCATAACTTCTGGCAGAAATAATAAAGGAACAGCACAACATAGAGCCATAAGAATAGATGCCCCAGAATTGTTATTACATGGGCGATGCATGAAGCTATTAAATCAGGCATGTCAGGAGTGGTGACGGGTCCTCTTTAAAATGGTATTCTTGGGTCAGACATGTATGGCATATGAATAGAATATGTCATGTATGTCTGATAGCTGTGGGTCCTACATGTGGGTTCCGCCAACCTGCCTCACACCGTCCTGCTGGTCGCCACATTCAGACAGAGAGGTGCCCGGGTGTACAGAAACACCCAACCTCACTGTACTATGCTGTTTCCTTAAAGGGGTTTTCTGGGATTTTGATGACCTATCCTTAATATGCCATATTTTGCACTTGAGTTTTTGAGGGTTAAAAGGGAATCTGTCACCACATACCTGCAAATGAAACCTTCTCCCTGTGTAGATAAGCAGTGATTTCAGTACACGCTGTCCCATCTTGATAGTTGCCAATTCAGTGAAATCAGCCTTTTTAGTTTATGAAAATGTGCCCTCTGGTGCAAAGAGCATGTTGCTGCTGCACCTGGAGCTCTGTTCACAGCCATGCTCCCCTACTCTGAGTGACAGGGTCTGAAATCCCACAGCTTTGCATTTAGCACACAGGCAGTACGCTCAAGATTGCAGGGCAGGTGTGCAGACAGATTCCGTCTGTCCGGTGATCTCCAGCCTGTACTATATGCATAGTCAGGCGTGATTACCTCTATGCTGCCTGGCCCTGTCACTCAAAGTAGGGGAGCACTGCCAGCATAAAATGTGAGCGGAGCTCCAGCTACAAAGGCAATGCCCTCGTTGTACCAAGGTGCTTATTAGCATAAACGGATTTCTCTAAATTGGGGGCAACTATCAAGATGGGACAATCTGTACTGCGATCAGTGTAGAAGTGCACATCTACACAGGCAATAGGTTTAATGTCGTGACAGATGTTAGCTGAAAGTATATTAAATATAGGGTAAACAAAGTGCCTTTTTTCTTAATTTGTGTCATTTTTTGTCTCTGCCACTTATTTAAAAATGCAGCGTGCTTTTGTGGATCCTTGTGTCTGTTCCGCAAATTATAGAGCAGGTCCTATTCCTGTCTGTATTGGACAATGAGAATAGCTCTTTATGTTGATGGGAGTGAGAAAAATATGGAACACACACAGAAGTTATCTTTACTTTGCGGATCCGTTTTTAGCTGCCCGAAATGTGGACACAACCGTCTGCATGAGCCAGTACTAGATAAATGAGTGTCGTCACCTGCATATCTGGATCCTGCATAGAAACCTTTAATCCTTGACTCCAGTGTCCTTGGCCTTTAACCTATTCAGTTAACAAAAAGTAGCAGTTAGCAAAAAAAAATAATAATACATAAAAGGTCCAAAATCAAGAAAAAAATTATTAATGAATATAATAACCAATGAAAGCAATAAAAATTATGCAAAAACAAAAATCAGGCTGGATAATACCATGCACGGCAGGAACCATTGTCTATAATGGGATGCAGCTGCTTTGCGATATAAATGCCGGCTTCCAGCCAGACAAATGGTCGTGTATGTACACGTTTTTTTTGTCCAGCGGAATCCCTTTCACTTATGCCGGAAAGCAGTCACTGGGGTCTGGAGGTGCACAGTATTATGTGGCTAGGCTGGATCCAGTAAACTCTGGCAGGCTGGTCCTCTGTAAACGTATATGTGAACGTAACAGAAGTATAAGGGCTCATGCACACGACCGTATGTATTTTGCGGTACGCAAACGACAGATCTGCAAAAAATATGGATGACATCTGTGTGCCTTCCGTATTTTGCAGAACGGAATAGCTGGCCCCTAATAGAATAGTCCTATCCTTGTCCATAATGCGGACTATAGGACATGTTCTATTCTTTTGCGAACGGACATACAGAAACGGGATGCACATTCCGTTTTTTTGTGGACCCATTGAAATGAATGATTCCGAATATGGGCTGCAAAAAAAATTAAAAAAAATAAAACACAGAACGGACACGGAAACAAAATACGTTCATGTGCATGAGCCCTAAAGGACAGATAAAACCTGCCCTCTTTTTCATGACATTCTTTATTAGAATTCCAGCAGTTTAAGTGTACATCTATGTGTACAGAGGTCATGCAAAATAGGTTCTCAGGTACAATCCAGTATTTACAGAGTAAGTTATATATGAAATGTAAGAGGTAAAGTAATCACGAGACATTAACCCCTTCCAGCAAAAGTCAGTTTGGATCAAATGCCGGAGCCTCATTTTTTAAATCTTACATGTGTCACTTTATCTAGTAATAACTCTGAAACGCTTTTACTTATCCAAGCGATTCAAAGACTGTTTTCTCGTGACACATAGTATTTTATAAAAAAGAAAATGGCTGCACACCATTATACACACAAACAATAGAACTAAGAAATGGGGATCATTCTAAATAAAAGTGGTACAATACCGACTATAAATGAGTCAATGGAAGCTCTTAGCGCACATATTTGATCAAACATATAGTAGGTATTGTACCACTTTTATTTAGAATGATCCCCATTTCTTAGCTCTATTGTTTGTATGTATAATGGTGTGCAGCCATTTTCTTTTTTATACTCATGCTTGCTTCATGGATATGCATCTGTGATTCTGAAGGTTCTAGTCAAAATTTTCTTGTAACATCGGGACCCCCGCCGATCAGCTGTTTGAGAAAGCAGCGGCCTTCTCACTGTTTACCGCAGGCCCAGTGACATCACGACTAGTATCAACTGGCCTAGGCACGGCTAAACTCCGTTCACTTAAATGGAGCTTAGCCCCGCCCAGGCCAGTTGATACTAGTCGTGACGTCACTGGGCCAGCAGTAAACAGTGAGAAGAACCCCTTTAACATTCCCCTTATGTATACTTTATGTTGGCATTAGGGTACTTTCACACTAGCGTTGTTTGATCCATAAAAACGTGAAAACGGATTACATTTGAATCCCGATCAGGATTCTGATCACAATGAAAAAATGCATTGGAAAAAACGGATCCGCCATTTATGGACTAACTTTTTTTGCACATTTTTGGGGTTTAACATGCAAAAGCCGGATCCGGTTTGACGGAGCACACGGCGCCAGATCCGGCATTAATGCAAGTCAATGGGAATAATGCCGGATCCAGCGTTCAGTCAAAGTGTTCCAGATTTTTGGCCGGAGGTAAAAATACAACATGCTACGGTTTTCTGAAAAGCCTGATCAGTAAAAAAGACTGAACTGAAGACATCCTGATCCATCCTGAACGGATTACTCTCCATTCAGAATGCATGGGGATAAAACTGATCAGTTCTTTTCCGGATTTGAGTCCCTAGGACGGAACTCAGCGCCGGAAAAGAAAAACGCTAGTGTGAAAGTACAGTTATTTAATTATTTATTTTATGCACTTAAATAGCCCTGCTATATTCCACAGCACTTTACAGACATTCGCATCACAATCTAAGGTCACTATCAGTATGTCTTTGGAGTGTGGGAGGAAACCGGAGAACCTGGAGGAAACCCACACAAACGCGGGGAGAACATACTAACTACATGCAGATGTTGTTATTGGTCAGATTCAAACCTAGGACCCCAGTGCTACAAGGCACCAGTGCTAACCAGTGAGCCACCAAGCCACCCTGTTTTATCATTTTGTAAATATTTTATCTTTTAAATTGCTGGAAGGCTTAGAATTTAGAATCAAATCTTCAAAACCATGTTTTTAAGGACCAATTCAGTTCTAAAGTAATTTTAATACACAAGGCCAAATGGAGGTGAAATGTAATTTCTTTTTGTGCAGATTTTCTATTTGAATCCATTTTCCTGTAACACAGCAAGGGTTAACAGCAAAACAAAACTTCGATATTTATTACTCTGATTCTGCAGTTTACAGAAGCCCCCCATACGAGGTCGTAAATCTCTTCATGGGCACACTGCAGGGCTCTGAGCAGATGTTGCTGGAATGGTTTTCAGGTGCCATGTCACATTTGAATTAACCTTGAGGTTCCTCCAAAAAGTGACCCCATTTTTGGAAACTACACTCCTCAAGGGGTGAAGTAAATGCTTTGACCCAACAAGCGTTTCATAGAATTTAGAAACGCTTAGTTGTGACAAAGTACCTTTTTTTTATTGTATAATAAAATGTTGCTTTAACCCCAAATTTCACAAGGCATAACAGGAGAAAATGCACGCCCCAAATTGTTATGCATGTTCCCTGAATACGGCAACAACTCCTATGTTGTCATAAACTGCTGTTTGGGGGCACAGCAGCATTCAGAAGGAAAGGAGAGGCATCGGAGCAACCAATGTAGCTGTGTGAGGGCTTGTTTTTAGCGAGACAGGCTGTAGTTTTTATTGGTATCAATGATGCAAGTTGTAGTTTTGCAACAGCTGGAGGGCCGCAGGTTGAACATGCCTGATCTATTGCAATGCACTGTATTGTCAGTAAGACACTGACACTAAGCCTGATCAAACCCGAGCTCAGTAGGGTCTGGTAAGCCTGAATGCCTTTGTAAGGTGTCCGGCTTCCATGACGGTGGACCGCTGCCATCAAAGAGCGGTGGCCCGATGGGGGGAGAGAGGGAGCTCCCTCCCTCTGTTAACCCCTTACATCAGCTGTTGCTACTGTTGCAGCAGAGTGTCAGCTATATGTTATAGCTGAAACCTACTTCTGATTACAACAGCTCCATTCCTGTGTCGCTGCCATCACAGCCCCACAGAGGGGGAACCGAAAAGAGGACTGCAGGGACATCAGGGGCATAAAGGGGAGTAGTGGAGCTCGGAGCCCAAAACCAACATTTACATCACCTACGTGCTGATTGGTTAGTCTGTGCAGACTAACCAATCAGCGTGATCGCCGGCAAGGGACAACTCTCATTGGTCCCTTGCCGGCTTCTCCTGTGTCTCTGCTTTCTGTGAGAGAGTCCAGGGCTGTTATACTTTATAGTATCACAGCCCCATTTAACAGTTTAGGCCCGACTGCATTAAATTACATGGAATCTGGATGTACAGTTACTTCCATATGTGTGAAGGGGTTAAAGAGGACCTGTCACCTCTTACAACTTGTATTCTCCATGTAATAACAGTTCTGGAGCTTCTATTCCTATGAATCTATGTTGTGCCATTCCTCTATTATTTCTACTATAAGTTTATGAATGAATTGTCTGCAGCCTGCAGTAAAGGTCCAGATGGATGTTATCAGTCTGGCGTGTGTCCCTGCACAGTCCGACACCAGTGGAGTTGGAGTCAGAGTCAGTAGAAGAGTACCAACTCCAGCTTAAAAAAAAATGTATTTATTAACTTTCATAGCAATTTAGACAAGTTTAGAAATGGTAATCATTAATATGTAAAATGTATTTATGATTACCATTTGTAAACCTTTCTCTAATGATAAAGATTTCTTTCAGCATCATAACTATCATATTGCAAAATCTGTTCAGGAATGGTTTGACGAGCATGACTAAGAGTTCATGGCGATGACTTGGCCTCCAAATTCCCCAGATCTCAATCCGATCAAGTACCTGTATGATGAGCTGGAAGAATAAGGGGTCATGCACTTGAACGCATTTCATTTCCGTGTCTGTTCCATTATTTTTTTTGCAGACCGTATGCGGAACCATTCATTTCAATGGGTCCACAAAAAAATAATAAACAGTTACTCTCCATGTGCATTCCGTTTGTCTGTATTTCTGTTCCACCAAAAATAGAACATGTCCTATTATTGTCCGTATAATGGATAAGGATAGTACTGTTCTATCAGGGGCCAGCTGTTCCGTTCCGCAAAATACAGAATGCACACAGACGTGGTCCGTATTTTTTACAAATACATATGGTCGTGTGCATGAGCCCTAAGACTGATTCATGGATGCCAAAACTGCATAAGGGGCTGACACCGCTGAAAGGGAGACCTATTGTGTCTGGGATAGGGAGCCTAACATCGAATATGAGCACATATGTCAATAAGATTTTACGACCATTTATGGAAGGGTTCCCATCCTATATTTGAGACACAATGGACTTTTAAAACAACTAGATGTGATTCAATTTGAGGAGGGAACCTGGCTGGCTAGCCTTGATGTAGAGGCTTTATACAGTTCCATCCCACACGATAAAGGATGTCAAGCCATACAGTTTTTTCTTCGGCAAAGACGTGAACATTGCCGACGTCACAATATCTTCCTGATGGAATTAATCAACCTTATTTTGACACATAATGTCTTCTCATTTGCAGGCCAGATCTTCCAAAAGCTCAGGGATGTGGCAATGGGGAGTCCCTGTGCCCCGACCTATGCCAACCTCTTCCTGGGCTGGTGGGAGAGCGAGGTGTTTTTTTCGGACTGCATGGAACGATTCATGTCATCAATAGTACTGTAATGACCGGTGTCACGCACAGGGAGGAAAACAGGGAAAGCCCTGCCTAAGGCAGAGGGAAAGGTGGTGACCCCTAACTCACCTTGCGGCTGGCACCTGACTGCCCTGACGTCCCTAGACGGGTTCCTCACCCGTGCGGCGATCACGTGCCTAAACCCTGGCTTTCCCTGAAATGAGCCCTAGATAGTGAACGGGCCGGTGGGATCGCTAGTCCTCACCACTGCACTAAGAGGGAAACACCAGGGAGAGGACAGACAAACACAAACACCCAGGTGGACGACAACAACTGTCCACAAAGGTCCAACAGGGATCCGGAGGGTAGCGTTCTGAATCAACAGTCAGAGAACGCAGCAACACAGCTCCAGTGGGTCAGGATAGATGTCCAGGCAGGAAGCTCTATCTCTGGCAACCAGAGAAGTGTGAGAGAGGAATATAAGGAGGTTTGGGAGTGCTGGACAAGGAACAGCTGAGGAGAAGGAGCTACGGATCCCTGAGTGAGCCAAAAGGGTTTGCAAAGCAAACCCAGAAAGCTACCATAAGGAAAACAGCCCTATCTTAAATAGAGCGTGCAGCCAACCGCTGCGACTTCCTGACCCCGGGTATAACGGAGTCAGGCGTGGTTCTCGATACCCTCGTGACAGTACCCCCCTCTCTACGAGGGGCCTCCGGACACTCAGGACCAGGTCTCTCAGGATGAGAGGCATGAAAAACCCGAACTAACCTGTCGGCGTTTACCTCAGACGCAGGAACCCACATTCTTTCCTCGGGACCGTAACCTCTCCAATGCACCAGATATTGAAGAGAGCGGCGGACCCGACGAGAATTAACAATTTTGGATATCTGAAATTCTAGATTACCATCCACGACAACAGGAGGGGGTGGCAGCGGTGATGGTTCTAGAGGTGGAACATATTTTTTGAGTAACGACTTATGAAAAACATAATGAATTTTAAAAGTCTGAGGTAACTCCAGGCGAAAAGCCACGGGGTTGATAATGGCTACAATTTTGTAAGGGCCAATAAACCTAGGACCCAGTTTCCAAGAGGGAACATTCAATTTAATATTCCTAGTAGACAACCACACATAGTCATTCACTCCTAGGTCCGGACCTGGCGACCGTCTCTTATCAGCCATGCATTTGTATTTACCTCCCATATTTTTCAAGTTAGCTTGCACCTTCTGCCATACCGATGAAAGAGATGACGAAAAACGTTCCTCTTCGGGAACCCCAGAAGACCCCCCCTCTTTGAAAGTACAGAATTGGGGATGAAAACCATATGCACCAAGAAATGGTGACTTGCCAGTGGATTCCTGACGACGATTATTTATGGCAAACTCAGCTAACGGTAAATATGATGACCACAACTCTTGGTTTTCAGACACAAAACATCTTAGATATGTCTCAAGGTTTTGGTTGGTTCGCTCAGTCTGTCCATTCGACTGAGGATGGAAAGCTGAGGAAAAGGACAAGTGTACCCCCAAACGGGAACAAAAAGCTTTCCAAAATTTAGAAATAAACTGGGTACCCCGATCCGAAACAACATCGGAGGGGACCCCGTGAAGCTTCACGATTTCACTGACGAATACCTGAGCAAGAGTCTTAGCATTAGGTAGTGCGGGTAACGCAATGAAGTGTACCATTTTGCTAAACCTGTCCACTACTACCAAAATCACTGTTTTACCTGCAGACAAAGGTAAGTCAGTGATAAAATCCATTGACAGATGTGTCCACGGTCTATTGGGAATGACGAGTGGTAATAGAGACCCTGCAGGACGTGTATGTGAAACTTTTGGGCGCGCACAGGTAGAACAAGAAGACACAAAATCCAATACATCCTGACGCAACCTTGGCCACCAAAAACGACGAGACAATAGCTCCAAGGTTGCTTTACTACCCGGGTGCCCAGCAAGTGCCGAATTATGATGTTCCTTTAATAATTCGAAACGTAGGTTCAACGGTACAAACAATTTCTCTGAGGGGCAAGAGACCGGGGCGTCCCCCTGGGCCTCTAACACCTTCCCCTCCAAAACAGAGTGTACCGCAGAGACAACCACTCCTCTTTGTAGAATGGGCACCGGATCACTCACATTACCCCCTCCAGGGAAACAACGAGATAGTGCATCAGCCTTGGTGTTCTTTGCCCCCGGACGATAGGTAATAACAAAGTTAAACCTGGTAAAAAATAGCGACCACCTAGCCTGTCTAGGGGTGAGACGCTTAGCTGATTCGAGGTACAGCAGATTTTTGTGGTCCGTGAGTGGACTGCCCCCTCTAAGAAGTGGCGCCACTCCTCAAACGCAAGTTTAATAGCTAATAGTTCCCTATTGCCAATATCGTAGTTCTTTTCTGCTGCAGATAGTTTTTTCGAAAAGAAAGCACAAGGACGCCATTTGCCAGGAGACGGACCCTGAGACAGCACCGCCCCCACTCCCACCTCTGACGCATCGACTTCAACAATAAAAGGCTGAGAGACATCAGGTTGGACTAGTACAGGTGCTGAGGTAAACCTCTCTTTTAGAGAGGAAAAAGCAACTTTAGCGGCGTCAGACCATTTAGAAAAATCAGTCCCCTTCCTAGTCATGTCAGTAAGCGGTTTTACAATAAGTGAATAATTTTTAATGAATTTCCTATAGAAATTCGCGAAGCCCAAGAACCGTTGTAGTGCTTTGAGGTTCTCAGAAGATCCCAATCTAAAATTGCCTGGACCTTCCTAGGATCCATACGGAAACCTGAAGCAGATAAAAAATAACCCAGGAATTGTATTTCCTGAACGGCGAAGACACATTTTTCAATCTTAGCATATAATTCATTCGTCCGTAGGACCTGCAGTACTTGTCTGACATGCTCCTCATGTGTTCTCAGATCAGACGAATAAATTAAAATATCATCTAGGTATATTACCACAAACCTGCCGATTAGATGACTAAAAATGTCGTTAACGAAATGTTGAAAGACGGCAGGAGCATTGGTCAGACCGAAAGGCATAACTAGATTTTCATAATGCCCCTCAGGGGTGTTAAACGCTGTCTTCCACTCATCCCCCTCCTTAATACGAATCAGATTGTAGGCCCCCCCATGATCAAGTTTGGAGAACCACCTAGCACCCGCAATCTGATTAAACAGGTCAGGAATGAGAGGAAGAGGGTATGGGTCTCGGATGGTTATCAGATTTAATTTGCGAAAATCTAAGCAAGGACGCAGGCCCCCATCTTTCTTTTTAACGAAGAAAAACCCTGCAGCCACGGGTGAAGAAGAGGGCCTGATGTGTCCCTTAGCCAAGCTCTCGGAGATATAATCTTTCATGGCTTGTCTCTCTGGACCCGAAAGATTATATAACCTGGTCTTGGGTAATTTTGCGCCGGGAATAAGGTTAACCGGGCAATCATAAGGACGATGAGGTGGTAACTTCTGACAACCCTTTTCAGAAAAAACATCCTCAAAATCCGAAATAAATGTAGGTAGGGTAGTTATGGAGGCGACTAAGCAATTGCTATTTAAGCAATTTTCTCTGCACTGCTCACTCCACTCCAATATCTCCCTGGCCTGCCAATCCACTACTGGATTGTGCGCTACCAACCAGGGAGGACCCAGCACCACCGGAGTGGGAAGCCCCTCCAGAACATAACCTGAAAGCATCTCGTTATGGTGGTCCCCTACCCGAAGGTGTATATTATGAACAATGTGGGTGAGGTTTCTCTGAGACAGGGGAGCAGAATCAATAGCGAATATGGGAATGGGTCTCTGTAACGTACAGAGAGACAAACCCAAAGTGCGGGCAAAATGGGCATCTATCAAATTTACCCCTGCTCCACTGTCTAAAAAGAAAGAAATAGTCTCAGTCTTATCACCAAAAACAATAACCGCTGGCAACACAAATTGCGATGTACGTATGGAGGAGACGTATACCCCCCGGCTGACATCCTCCACACAGCCTGGGGTTAGTAGTTTTTCCGACGGTCTTTTGTTTCTGAGGAAAGAAGGACAGACATTAATGAAATGACCCCTCTCCCCACAAAAAAAAACAAACCCTACGCCTACGGCGAGCCTCAGGAGGACGGACCTGACGAGTAGTTCCTCCTAGCTGCATAGGCTCGTCTAAGTCCGTACAGACTAACTGCTGCTTGAGAGGAGTTACCAATTTCTCCGGTTCTTTCAACCTGTCCCTAAGGCATCTCTCTATACGGATAGAAAGGGACATAACCGCATCAAGGGAAAAGGGGGTCTCATATAATGCAAGCGCATCCTTAACCCTTTCGGATAACCCAGAGCAGAACTGACTCCTGAGAGCCGGGTCGTTCCATTGGGTATCCGTAGCACACCTACGGAATTCAGAGCAATACTCCTCTACCGGCCGTTCTCCTTGTAAGAGTCTCCGTAATCTTGATATAGCCAGTGCTACTCGGTCAGGGTCGTCATATATGAGACCCAAGGCCCCGAAAAACTCATCCACTGACCGAAGAGCCTGGGAATCAGTAGGTAAAGAGAACGCCCAGGACTGCGGGTCCCCCTGCAGCAGGGAAATAACAACCCCCACCCGCTGATCTTCATTACCAGAGGAGTGAGGGCGCAGTTTAAAATATAACTTACAGGCCTCACGGAATGCCAAAAACTTGTCCCTTCCCCCAGAAAATCTGTCAGGGAGAGGGACCTTGGGTTCCGCAACAACCTGGTTACCAGTAGCAACCGCTGGGCTTGCGGTCAGTTGTAATTGCTGCTGTTGCTGGAGGACCGACGCCTTCAATCCTACCACCTCCAAAGACAGGCCATGAAATTGTTTGGACAGAGCAGCAATTTGATCCATACTGGATTCTAAGTAGGTAAAAAAAAAAAATATATATAAATATATATATATTTTTTTATTATTATTATTATTTTTTTTTACCTACACAAAATAAGGGCCAGAGATAATGTAATGACCGGTGTCACGCACAGGGAGGAAAACAGGGAAAGCCCTGCCTAAGGCAGAGGGAAAGGTGGTGACCCCTAACTCACCTTGCGGCTGGCACCTGACTGCCCTGACGTCCCTAGACGGGTTCCTCACCCGTGCGGCGATCACGTGCCTAAACCCTGGCTTTCCCTGAAATGAGCCCTAGATAGTGAACGGGCCGGTGGGATCGCTAGTCCTCACCACTGCACTAAGAGGGAAACACCAGGGAGAGGACAGACAAACACAGACAAACACAAACACCCAGGTGGACGACAACAACTGTCCACAAAAGGTCCAACAGGGATCCGGAGGGTAGCGTTCTGAATCAACAGTCAGAGAACTGGAGGTTTGGGAGTGCTGGACAAGGAACAGCTGAGGAGAAGGAGCTACGGATCCCTGAGTGAGCCAAAAGGGTTTGCAAAGCAAACCCAGAAAGCTACCATAAGGAAAACAGCCCTATCTTAAATAGAGCGTGCAGCCAACCGCTGCGACTTCCTGACCCCGGGTATAACGGAGTCAGGCGTGGTTCTCGATACCCTTGTGACAAGTACTTTGGTTACGATTTATTGATGACGTGCTGATCTTATGGAGAGGGCAAGAGTCTGAATTTCATCAGTTTGTCTCAGAACTGAATAGGAACCAATTGGGGTTGTTTTTTACATCCAAAATAAAGGCCAAACAAAAATCGTTCTTGGATCTCTCCATTGCATTTGACACATCAGGAAGGATAGTAACAAATAGTAACTGACGCATATGGGCACGTGAAGATAAGCGTCCTTGATATCTATCGAGGACAGGTACCCCCACCCCCCGGTTCCATGGACACAATGACCAACCTCAGTGACTCAATCCGGAATCTGTGAACGCGAAGGAAACGGTTGCGCGCCTTGAGGTCCCGTTCGAACGGGACGGACCGTGCCCTCTTTTTTGGGAACCACAAAGAGATTAGAGTAAAACCCCTGAAAACGGTCTTGCGCAGGAACCAGAACAATCACACCTTGCTGCAGCAGCAGCGTGTGAATTGCCCCCCAAAAAAAAAAAGAAGAACTGCGGGAAAGGCTGGAGGAGACTACTGGAAAAAAAAAACAGGACGGAGGGGAGGCCTTGAAGTCCAGCTCGTAGCCCTCTGCAATGACCTCCCTCACCGACGCATCTGGGACGCGAGCTAAACATGCCGAAACACATGAAACTGTCCGCCCACCCGAACGGAAGGCACCATGAGCTGCCGTCATGCAGCGGCTCTCTTAGGGTTAAAGGACTTGGAGCCCTGTTGACGGGAATGCCAGGAAGGCCGCGGCTTAAAGGAAGGCTTGTGCTTCTGGCCTGCGGCCGACTTATCGGACGCTCCGTTGGGGCTGCTGTTTTTTTTAATTATTAGACCGCCCCCTGTTCTGTGGTAAATGGGTGCTCTTACTACCTGTAGCATCCGAAATGATCTCATCTAGGCGCTTACCAAAAAGTCTGCCGCCGGTAAAGGGGGAGGGCCGTCAGAGTCCGCTTTTGAAGCAATATCTGCCGCCCAGCATGAGAGCCATAGGGTACGGCGAATAGCCACCAACAGGGCTAACGAGCGAGCCATAAACCTGGCCGCGTCCAACGATGCTTCACAAATATATGCGCTGGCATGCAAGAGCTGCAGGGCCACATCTGCAAGTTCCCCCGAGGGGACTCCCGAGTCAAAACCCTGGCGTAAATTACTTGCCCACTCTTCCATAGCCTTGCTCACCCATGTAGAGGCAAACACCGGCTGCAGCGCTGTTCAAAGGCAGATTTTGCAAACCCTTCCAGCTTCTTATCTTTGATTTTAGAAAAAGAAGTATGTTTAGCCAAGAGGGAAACTGGCGGGTCCACTATAGGTGGAGCCGACCATTTCTTAGTCAAATCCTCTGGAAAAGAATAAAGGACTTTAAAGCGTTTTGGCAACATAAAACGTCTATCTGGAAAATTCCACTCCTTGGAGAGAGAGGAATCAAATTCCTGGTGGTCGGGGAAACACTTGTGCGAGCGATGGGACCTTCTAAAGGAAAAACCCAAGCTGGCAGATGACGGAACGCAATCCTAAACCTGCAACATCTCAATAACTGCCATAATTAAATTGTCCACCATGGAGGATAGTTTGGGCGATTGACCCTCCGGTGAGACAACATCCTCATGTGACCCTCTCTCCTCGGAACATGCCTATTCAACTGAGGACATGTCGGAGTGAGACTCTCTAGCAGGAGGAGGAGAGGATGAGGACACAGGAGACACAGAACACCTTTTGGGGGAGGAAGTTCTGGCCCATTTTGTAGGGCGGCCGCGATGGGCACGAGCCACATAATCCCCAGAGTCGGACTGGTCAGAGGACTGCCTCGCCGACAAACGCCCCAATATATCCACAATAACTTTGTTGGTATTGGAGACATCCTGTATCACCCTAGATAGGGAACGCGCCCATTCTGGTTCTTCCCTAGGTTGGGCAGTGGGAAGCAATGGGTCTGGAGCAGAGCCACTTGATGGCACAGAAGCAGAGGCCTCCATTAACAACAGCCCCGGCTGGCCCAGAACCAATGCACCGAAGTGGAAGCGGCGCTGAGGAGTGTAAACTCCGCCCCCTCCTCTCCTGGTGCACTCCAAAGGACGCAGTCAGCCCGGGAAGCCGCAGCAGACGCGCGGCGTGTACAAAGAAGGCAGCCACCCACTTGCTGCAGAAGTGTCCCAGGTAAATTAACCCTTTAAAGAGATTGCTGCCCAAGTCCAAACGTGGGGAGGAGGGGATACTGGCCGGGGTACCGGAGGGGGGCACTGAGAGGGGCACTGGAGGTGGTACTGAAGGGGTTTATTAGAGGGAAGCACTGCTCCTACTCACCTGTCCGAAATCTTCTGCCCCCCTGGCTCCAGCCGGATCACCACATTCGGTGTGCGGCCCCATGGTGAGGGACGCTACACCGGAAACATAAGGGACTTTTGCTGGGGCGGCCATGGTGATGCGATTGCTGGCAGGAACCTCTGGTCCTCCTTTTCTTCCGGAGAGCAGGAACAAGCAGGGGGCTTGGGTGACCCCCTGGTCTCCCATCTCCTGGTTGAAAGTGCAGGCTGTTTAAAAGACTGCCTGAAGCTTCCGGCTAGAAGGGAAAAAAAGACAAAATTAGTAACTACCAGACCTGCAACGCAGGAAGGTCTGCCTCCTACAGACACTAAGCTAAAACTGATTAGCTTGGTCCCTGCAGGAAGTGATATAGCTGAAGAGGGAGGAGCTTACACTTTGTGTGCTTAGTGTCCGCCTCCTAGTGGCAACAGCTATACCCCATGGTCAAGGCCTGTGTCCCCCATTGAGAGAGATGAGAAAATAAGATGAGTAATCAACAATTAAACGTTGATTAGATATGAGGGTGCCCATACGCATGCGGCTTCACTGAGAATTACTATGTGTTTGGCTACAAGGCATGAGCAGGTGAAATACTCCGCAATCATGTGCGTCATCGCACAGTAAAATCCCATGGCGGCATGGCGCAAAATGCCAAACATATGGGCACACTTTGGGTGTATAAAAAATTGTCAAAGGGTTTGTCCACTGTGTATGAAATGTCAAAGTACTGCATTTACTAAAATACTTGTTCTAATCTGTAGCAGTATCCCAGTTTTAGTGCCTGCCTCCGGGTCTTGGCAGCTGAACATCTGCCAACATCCCAATACAGGAAGGGATCTTCCTGCCCACCTCTCTGTGACTAGATGTGACCAGTGATATGTTTGATGGTCCTGGTTGTCAAAAAAGCTAAACCAGCCCCCCTCTCTGTCTAAGCTGTGACAAAGAAGGGGACTTGCTTAGTTATTTTGCTATGTGGCACACTAATGATGCCATTTGGCACGCAATCCTGCACCCTAAGAAGTGTGTGCTGGGTTCTTCTCAGCATTTCTGGCTGGTTGGCTAGGAGGTATCATATGGCCTGATTCTTTACTTCGTTCTTTTGAAGGTACTATGGAACAGTTCATGTAATCACTCTCAACATATCAGGTGAGATGGAAGAACAAACACCATGCCCCCTTCTGAATCTAAACAAAAATTGCGGGGGGTTTCAGGAGAAGCAATATCACTGAAATTTTTTTTTTTTTTTTTTTTTTATAAAAACAATGTGTGCTTGCAATGTGCTCTATACTGACAGTCAACACAAAATTAGACTTTTTAAAATCCTGCATGTTAACGTACCTCAGGAATACACTGTGGCTTTTCCTTTCTCTTGCTGCTTTCCATTGAATCACTTTGCGATTTTGGACATTTTCTAGACATTTCCAAGTGATCATTTTGCGGATCCTCGTGGGATCTTTTGTCTACACGTTTTATGGTTTCTGGGGCCTCTTCTGCTCTGGAGGTTCCTGGTTCCTGAATAAACTCTACTGAGTAAGGATACAATTTATTCACAATATATAGTACATGGCCGGGCTTCAACTTAGCTTCATGATCTTTGCCGATGTCCACCGAATCAACACTGCTTGGGTTTGTTCCTATCTAAGCGAAAGAAGTAAAACGTTAAAATTAATATTTACGTTATAAAAAACAAAACAAAAAAAAAAAAATAACAATATTTGAATTGGTACCAATGAGTACAGAAAACAGGGTTAGGCAGCTAATGAAAACCATGGAGGAGTGCGTTATATTCCTCAACAGCTCTACATAATATACCTGGAGCAGTGCTCAAAAGCAAATGACATGTTTGCCTTCATTCCACACACAAGTCGTGATGGGCAGACGGTAAGTTGGTAACATAAATCATTATTGACTGACATCAATGGCAGATACAAAATGGAACATATCAAATCAGATGTCTAAAATTGTGAGCAATTGACTTCCCCATTAGGGCACAGTGGGGGATATTTATCAAAACTGGTGTAAAGTAAAACTGTCTTAGTTGCCCATAGCAACAAATCAGATTCCATGTTTCATTTTCCAAAGGAGATCTGAAAAATTTAAGGTGGAATCTGATTGGTTGCTAGTGGCAACTAAGTCAGTTTTCCTTTACGCTAGTGATAAATCTCACCCAATGACTAAGAGTACATTCACAAGACTAAGTATTTTGCAGTCCGCCGATCCGCAAAACACGGGTACTGACCCTATGATAGAAATACCTATAGGACATGTTCTATCTTTTTTGCGGGGCCGCAGAACAGAACTATGGATGCGGATAGCACACATCTTTTGCGGCCCTATTGAAATGAATAGGTGCACACTTGTTCCACAAAATTGCGGAACGGATGCGGACCCAGAAGTACTGTCGTGTGAATGGATCCTAAAGTAAATGTGACAGTCTTAACTGTAAGTCCATATTCATTCCACCAAACACAATTTAAAACATCCCACATGTGTACAATTGTTTTTATGTATACACACACACACATATATATATATATATATATATATATACACACACACACACACACACATATATACACACTGCTACAACAGGTAGAAATGATAGGCAATTAGCAAGACAAGACCTATAAAAAGGTGTGATTCTACAGGTGGTGACCACAGACCATTTCTCTGTTCTCATCCTTTTTGGCTGTTGTTTTGGTCACTTTTGAATTTTGTCATTGCTCTTACCCTTATAGTTGCATGAGATGGTGTCTATAACCAACAGAAGTTTCTCAGGTAGTGCAGCTAATCCAGGATGGCACATCAATGCGAGCTGTGGCAAGAAGGTTAGCTGTGTGTCAGCATAGTGTCCAGAGCATGGAGCAAATACCAGGAGACTTGGAGGGGACCGTAGGAGGGTAACAACCCAGCAGCAGGAACACTACCTTCTCCTTTGTGCAAGGAGGAACAGGAGGAGCAGTGCCAGAGCCCTGCAAAATGAGCTCCATCAGGCTACTAATAGCCATGTGTCTGCTCAAACTGTCAGAAACAGACTCCATGAGGGTGGTATTAGGGCCTGACGTTCACAAGTCGGTGTTGGGCTTACAGCCCAACAGCGTGCAGAGTGATTGGCATTTGCCAGAGAACACCAAGATTAGCAGATTAGACATTGGCGCCCTGTGCTCTTCACGGATGAGAGCAGGTTCGCACTGAGCACATGTGACAGACGTGACAGAGTCTGCAGACGCTGTGGAGAGCATTCTCCTGCCTGCAACATCCTTCATCATGACCGGTTTGGCAGTGGGTCAGTGCTAGCCAGAGGTACCCTGACTGCCATTAGGTACCGGGATTAGATCCTCAGACCCATTGTGAGACCATATGTAGGTGCAGTGAGCCCTTGGTTCCTTCTGATGCATGACAATGCTAGGCCTCGTGTGGCTGAAAGGTGTCAGCAGTTCCTGCATGATGAAGGCCTTAAAGGGGTTGTCCGGGTTCAGAGCTGAACCCGGACATACCCTTATTTTCACCCCGGCAGCCCCCCTGAGCCTAGCATCGGAGCATCTCATGCTCCGATGCGCTCCCGTGCCCTGCGCTAGATCGCGCAGGGCACAGGCTCTTGTGTTTTCAATAACACACTGCCGGGCGGTAACTTCCGCCCAGCGGTGTGTTCGGTGGCGTCACCGGCTCTGAGGGGCGGGCTTTAGCTCTGCCCTAGCCGTTTTACTGGCTAGGGCAGAGCCAAATCCCGCCCATCAGTGCCGGTGACGTCACCGGGCTTCCTGTCAGCCCCATAGAGAGCCCCGGTACGTCACCGGAACTCAGAAAAATGCCTTTGCCCTGTGCAATTTAGCGCAGGGCAAAGGAGAGCATCGGAGCATGAACTGCTCCGATGCTCATGTCAGGGGGGCTGCCTGGGTGAAAATGGAGGTATGTCCAGGTTCAGCTCTGAACCTGGACAACCCCTTTAATAACATGGGCTGACCTTTCCGTTCCCCAGACCTGAATCCAATCAAGCACATCATGTCTCGTTCCATCCACCAACAGCACGTTGCACCATAGATTGTCCAGGAGTTGACTGAACATCTGCCGCTTCATCAAGAGCATGCCCAGGTGTTGAACAAAATAGTAGATAGAGTCCAGCTCACCTGCTTAGGGCATTCAGTCACAATGAACTCCTGGTGCGCGGAAAATGTAAGACCTTGGGAAACTTGGCTGATAAAAAATAAATAAAAATCCAGCACCAAGGAAATGTAAAGCTGTGCGTTCATTTATTACAGTGGTAAAATTCATGCAGCAAAGTCAACGCATTTCAAACAAAACTGTCATGATAGTTTTGTTTGAAACGCGTTGACTTAACAGATGGCTGTCACTGGATGTCGTTGATTTGCTGCATGAATTTTACCACTGTAATAAAAGGTACGCACAGCTTTACATTTCCTTGGTGCTGGATTTTTTTTTTTTTTTTTAGCAGCCATGCCCAGCCGTTGTAGGTAGGTCATACAGACATGTGAAGGCAACACACAATGAGCCTCATTTGCTTGTCTTGAGGCATTTCCACTGAAGTTGGATCAGCCTGAAATTTCATTTTCCACTTTGATTTTGAGTATCATTCCAAATCCAGACAACGCAATTCACTATGTAATGAATAATGATTTTTGCAACTAGTATATTACATTCATTTAGATCTAGGATGTGGCATTTTAGTGTTTCCTTTCCTTTATTTTTTGAGCTATAGATATATATAACCACTGCTCCTGCTAGCAGCTGATGGGTGGGGCTGTCAGACCCCTACCGATCTAGTCCTGGACAACCACTTTTCTAATTTCTGTCTGTGTACAGTGCTCTATACACTCCTTTAAAGGTTATTAAAAAAAAGCACAACTACACAGCAGTAATGAAGGAACTTTACTCTCTTTTAAACGGTTCTCCACTTCGCAATACGAATGACTATTATGCCTTCCCAAAAACACTGATTACATCTAAGCCCATCCTCTTAACCTTTATACCATTTCACAAGGCCTTGACACTCAGACATGCAATAAGATCTTTGGCCTTGTTTCTGTGACAAGCACATGGCTTTCTGCAAGCCCCATTCAGACCATTGTGGAACAACCTGTGAAATGTCTGTAACAACTTGTGAACATATCCTTAAAGTGATCCGGCTGTTTAGCTGGATTTAATATTTGTGAAAAGAGTAACATAAGGTAAGAGGTTCACACAGCTTTTTTTTTTCTTTTTTTTATGCGGATTCTGGTGTATTCTACGGCAAAGTCAGACTCCTTTCACATCTGCGTCCGGAGCTCCAATCAGAGCTTCCATCACAGAATTAGTTAAAAATAACAGAAATTAATTTCTCTCTGCTGAAAAAATGTTCTCCGGAACGGAAACCTAACAGATCCCATTATTGTCAAAGGGGTTTATTTGGCTTAGTTTGAGTCAGTTATGTGCTGAATCTAGCACTTCTGTTATTTTCGTTCTTCTGCTCTTAGAGCAGAAGAACGGAAAAATTGGTGCAAATGTAAAAGCAGACTTAGGGCTCATGCACATAACTGCAGGTCAGATGCGGACCCATTCGCCTCAATGGGGCCACAAAAGATGCGGACAGCACACACGTCCGTTCCACGACATCCGCAAAATTAGAGAACATTTCCTATTCTTGAACGCATTACGGACAAGAATAGAACTGTTCTATTAGGGGCTAGCCATTCCGCAAAATGCGGAATGCACATTGCCACTATACGTGTTTTGCTGATCTGCAATTTGCTGAATGTAAGTATGTGTGATTTCAATAGGATTCTGTGCAGATTTTTTTTTTTACTCTAAAAACTGTCATGTGACAACACCGGGGTCAATCTTGTGCTCAGATCCACAGTATGACAAAAATCAATGCTACCATGGATTCCACTGCAAATACACGTCAGATTTTTCAGACGTGATAATTCTGAGGTTGGAGACTGGTAAACCAGTAGCATCATATATTTTCCCTTTTAAAAACTTACACTTGCATTTAAAAAAATGACCCAATTGCCTTTAACAGACTGCAATGCTTCTGTTGCCATGTGAATGCATTCGAGGCTCCTAGCAACCAAACTCCATTTCATCTTCTGTCTCTACCTCTGAAGCATAGAATTTCCTTTCTTTAAACGACAGAAATAGAACACAGTCTACATACTAGATGAATATATATTTTTGAAATCCAAATAATTCTCTTAACTTCATTTTACATGCATCATTTTCAGCACAAACAACTTACCTGTCTGACTTTCACGTAACCTTTGTTGCAATCTGATATCAATTGCACTGCAAAAACAAAAGGCTGGGTTTATGGCGGCATCAGATTGAGAATGTAAAGTATAGCAATAAACAAAGCATATGCAGAATCAGGCACAAGTCTCCCTATGTTTTTATGTGCCTGCACTGATAGAGCTCACCAAATCCGGACCTAGCAGTTCTACGCTTATACTTTGAGACCGTATCTAAGTGTAATACCAGTGGGAATAAAAAGTACACAATTCAGTATACAAATACACTTGTTATACAGGGGGAGATTTAGCACTCCCCTAAGCCTTGGTTCTGGCTTAAAGGGAACCTGTCATCACCTGTATGCTGACCTCACTGAGGGCAGTATAAATTAGTGACAGAAATGCAGATTTCAGCGGTGTGTCACTTATCAGCTAAAAGTCAGTGGTTGCTGAGAACCGGCATCATAATCATTGCAGCCCAGGCCTTGAAAAGAGTCCAGTCTACCTGAGAAGAGTCCTGGTTATACATAATCTCCTGCTCTCCCCTGCTCTCTCTAAAATCAACTCACCTGTCTCTACTTTATGCTACCCATACTAACGGCAGCATAAAGTTGATGACAGGTTCCCTTTAAAAAGTTTGCAAAACCTAGTTTTGCCACTGCAATTAAACTTGGTCACAACTACCATTTTTCTCACCAGTTTCCAAAAAGGAGTCATGTGGGGGTGGGGTATGGGTTAGGACATCTGCCCTGGTACAATTATCATCATTTACACAAGAAACTGGCTACAGCTGGAGTAAATTTCAATCATGGGCATGGACTGCCGGAGGATGTATTTAAATCATGATGTGTTGATAAAATCAGGGCCTTAGTGCCCAGGTCATATGCAGTTGATTCGTTCATATATAGCTACCTAAAATGTTCAGCTTTCAGTACCTGAATATGCAAACCAGTATAGTAATCTGTATGTCCACCTACTGGGGGCTGCACCTGCTCCGTTTTATCCTTCAACTGCCACCAGCCCTATCCATTATTAGAAACTGTGACAGGTACAGGAAGAGAGCTGCATCAGAAGGGACACACCCCTATGTTGTGCTAGGGAGAGGGCTGCAGCAGAAAGGATACACCCCCTGAAGTCCCAGTCAGAAGAGAATTTAGCAGAGCAATTGGGACAATGAATGGGGAGATCTCGGGATCTATATGAGGTACAGGGCTGGTTCTAGCTTTGTTAGAAAGAGATTGTCAGTGATGGCTAACCTTGGCACTCCAGCTGTGGTGAAACTATGACTCCCAGCATGCTCCATTTATTTCTACAGAGTTCTGAGAGCAGCCAAGCAAGGGGGGCATCTTGGGAGTTGTAGTTTTACCACAGCTGGAGTGCCAAGGTTAGCCATCACTGTAATCTATATGATGTCTGATTTTCATTTTTTACATTAAAGGGAACCTGTCACCCAAAAATCGCCTATTAAGCTGTTTACAGTACCTTATAGTGCTGTATAGTCGTTTCTTGATGCACTTTTTGTTCGTTTTGCCGCATGTATGCTCACTCAGAAATCGTTGTTATATTCAGCTGCTGCCCCGTGCTTCAAGTCAGGCTTGAAGTCACGGGGGCAGCGGCCTCGGCGTCTTACATGGCCCTCTCCCCGCCCCCTGCCTCTGTGACTGACACCCGAACTCCGAATCCGAGACCGCGCTCAACGGCCGCATGCGCAGTAAAGGGCGGCAGGAGCGCGGTCCCGGCTGCCGCGCGTACTACGCGCCGTCTTACTTTCGCCGCACTGCGCATGCGCCCGACATCCTGTATCAAACGCGCCCGCGCCCAGATGCCGGGCGCGGGCGCGTTTGATACAGGATGTGGGGGCGGGGAGAGGGCCATGTAAGACGCCGAGGCCGCTGCCCCCGTGACTTCAAGCCTGACTTGAAGCACGGGGCAGCAGCTGAATATAACATCGATTTCTGAATGAGCAGACATGTGGGAAAACGAACAAAAAGTGCATCAAGAAACGAGTATACAGCACTATAAGGTACTGTAAACAGCTTAATAGGCGATTTTTGGGTGACAGGTTCCCTTTAATCATGGCACAGCCTCTTTGACATTACCTTGCTGGCGGGAACATTTCTTGTCCACTATTTGTGTCTCCGGCCCTCGCCCAATAAATACTGGCTGCGCATGGGGCAGTTTGATTCGGCAGCGTGCATTTTCCTTACTTACTAACCAGCAATCAAGCATTGTAGACCTGAAATGGAAAATTGTGAGAAAACGGGTAAATGCACACATGGTGGCAATGGTCTAGCTTTCTAGATCTCAAAAACTGCAGTAATCTTTGTACCGGTTCTAAAAATGTTCAGTTAAAGCCAATAGTAAAAACTGCGAGACAAAGTGCAACAAAACCAATCAAGTGAGTATTCTGCAGTTTAGAAGCAATGGTAGCATGTCCTGAAGTGCACACATCTCAACTGTAGTAAAAAAAAGAAAACCTGACTGCGAGAACTGCTACAGTAAAAGTACCATAGCAGTAGGAGGTGTGAATGCTACCAAAGGCCACATTCATGGCCCTTTGTACATCTGACTCATATCAGGGCGCTGTATCCATTGTAACGCTCCAACAGTCAAAATCCCATGGATTGAAAGATGAAAAACAGCATGGGTTTACTTCAGGGAGATCATGTCAAACTAATCTTATTGATTTTTTTTGATTGGGTGACTAAAACAATAGGTGCAGTAGACATTGCTTATCTAGACTTTAGTAAGGCTTTTGATACTGTCCCACATAGAAGGCTTGTCAATAAATTGCAGTCTTTGGGCTTGGACTCCCATATTGTTGAATGGATTAGGCAGTGGCTGAGGGACAGACAACAGAGGGTTGTAGTCAATGGAGTATATTCAGACCATGGTCTTGTTACCAGTGGGGTACCTCAGGGATCTGTTCTGGGACCCATATTGTTTAATATCTTTATCAGCGAAATTGCAGAAGGCCTCAATGGTAAGGGGTGTCTTTTTGCTGATGATACAAAGATTTGTAACAGGGTTGATGTTCCTGGAGGGATACACCAAATGGAAAAGGACTTAGGAAAACTAGAGGAATGGTCAAAAATCTGGCAACTAAAATTTAATGTTAACGTGGTGAGAGGTAAATGAAAACAGCGGCACTCACCCGTGTGTTTCAAAAGACTTCGGCAGCTTTATTTATTCAAAGGTTTCATCAGGCAGGGGGCGGGTATTCACAGGCACGCATTGATCAGCGGCGGCCGTTTCGCGCTACATGCGCTTCTTACATAATGTTGATAAGTGCAAGATAATGCACATGGGGCGTAAAAACCCAAGAGCAGAATATAAAATCAGTGATACAGTCCTAACCTCAGTATCTGAGGAAAGGGATTTAGGGATCATTATTTCAGAAGACTTAAAGGTAGGCAGACAACGTCACAGAGCAGCAGGAAATGCTAGCAGGATGCTTGGGTGTATAGCAAGAGGAATTACCAGTAGAAAGAGGGAGGTGCTCATGCCGCTCTACAGAGCACTAGTGAGACCTCATTTGGAGTATTGTGCTCAGTACTGGAAACCATATCTCCAGAAGGATATTGATACTTTGGAGAGAGTTCAGAGAAGAGCTACTAAACCGGTACATGGATTGAAGGATAAAACTTACCAGGAAAGATTAAAGGAACTTAACATGTATAGCTTGGAAGAAAGACGACACAGAGGGGATATGATAGAAACTTTTAAATACATAAAGGGAATCAACAAGGTTAAAGAGGAAAGAATATTTAAAAAAAGAAAAACTGCTACAAGAGGACATAGTTTTAAATTAGAGGGGCAAAGGTTTAAAAGTAATATCAGGAAGTATTATTTTACTGAGAGAGTAGTGGATGCATGGAATAGCCTTCCTGCAGAAGTGGCAGCTGCAAATACAGTGAAGGAGTTTAAGCATGCATGGGATAGGCATAAGGCCATCCTTCATATAAGAGAGGGCCAGGGGCTATCCATAGTATTTAGTATATTGGGCAGACTAGATGGGCCAAATGGTTCTTATCTGCCGACACATTCTATGTTTCTAGGTTTCTAACTACTCAATACTCAGATTTTTATCTCGCATTCAGGTCAGTGAACAAGACAGACAGCCAATGGCGAAATCCCGCGCCTACGCTCTGCCTCGCTTGGCCTGGGCATGTGCACTGCGATGCCCACTGTGGGCATGGCTTGGCTGGAACATGCACAGTAGCTACAGTGATGCCGTGCCCACAGTGGGGATCGCAGTGGGCATGCCCCGGCCAAGCGAGGCAGTGCGTAGGCGCGGGATTTCGCTGGGAGAAGAGGACGACGCAAGGGAAGAGAAGGGCGGTCAGAGACAGAGGCTGGGATATTAACAAAAGAGGATGATCAGCCTGGGCTCCAAAGAAGTTAATGCCGCCCCTGGACTCTTGTGAGACCTCATTTACATATGAATAAAAGCCAGTTTTTGCTGCAGGTGAACCGCAGAAGAATGCAACAAAGGTACCATTTGGTTCATCTAAACTTAAGCCGGAACACTAAGTAAGCGGTCTATAATGTCCAAATGTGGGGACAGACTCCCTTTAATCCCATGAAGCATCTCTGGGATATGCTGGAAAAACTAAAGGACAATTTTTAAAAGTAAAAAGGAACTATACAAGAGGGAAAGACTATGGGCTGTATTACACCAACAAATTATCTGACCATTCTCTGTCCAATCAGACCAATAGTTGGTGTGTATAACAAAAGATCTGTTTGTGTAAACGGCCATCTGACTAATGATTGGCCAGATAATCTGTTGGTGTAATACAGCCCTTTGAGGTGCAGAGTGGAACTTTAAAAAGGTTTTCAGAGAAGAATTATGATAGCACAGTATTAGAAGCAATTATTCATGATGTGGGAATACACAGTGTAGCAGAACAGGGTACTTTCATAAGGGGTGGCTTTTGTGTTGGGTTTAAGCTACTAGGACACTTTGGAGACCATTGGTCCCTGGACCAAATCAATGTAACTCCAAAATGTTAGAGGGGTCCACCTACCATATTTTATGCTACCCAACACTATAATCCTGGGACTAGGACCGTTGTGACTTCCCCTTGTGAAGGTCTCTCCATGGCATTGCCCATGTGGTCTCCAGACCAATCTCCACCTATCATCGCGGAAGTAGATAGACCTACATTCCAGAAAATCGTATTTGAGGGGCACTCAAGTATCTGGGAGTTCTGAACAATAAAATATATCAAAGGTCAATATTTAATGTACACCAATATGGGTGACTACCACTGAGGAAGGGGAGTTAACCCAAAACACGTATTGTCGGAGTGGCCCAGCAAGCACTTTATGTGATGGACATTTTCTAAAGCTGCTATTTATGCAAGACTAATTGAACATCTCCATCTAGAAATTTACAGAAGCTTTGTCCGCAAATCCTAAGTGGAACGCAAATCTCAAGTGGAACGCACAGCCGAATACTATACTCCCCTAAGGCTGAGTTCACACGAGCGTGACAGATTTGGTCCAGATGCGTTCAGGGTGCGTTCAGTTAAACTCGCACCATTTTGCAAGCAAGTTCAGTCAGTTTTGGCTGCAATTGCGTTCAGTTTTTTCCGCGTGGGTGCAATGCGTTTTGATGCGTTTTTCCCGCGCGTGATAAAAAACTGAAGGTTTACAAACAACATCTCCTAGCAACCATCAGTGAAAAACGCATTGCATCCGCACTTGCTTGCAGATGCAATGCGTTATTAACGCAGCCCCATTCACTTCTATGGAGCCAGGGCTGCGTGAAAAACGCAGAATATAGAACATGCTGCGATTTTAAAGCATTGCAGAAGTGATGCATGAAAAAAAACGCTCATGTACACAGCCCCATTGAAATGAATGGGTCAGGATTCAGTGCAGGTGCAATGCGTTCACCTACTGCATTGCACCCGCGCGGAAATCTCGCCCTTGTGAACGCAGCCTTAGTGCATCTCACGCTGATCACGTAGATACATCTTAGTCACATGAGACGCCGCTAGGTCACGTGGGATGCCGCGCTACAACCGAGAGACCACACGGGATGCCGTAGTTGGTCCGAGCGGAGGGGAAAGAAGATACCCGGCAAGTTTCCACAAGCATAATTTTTGTATCATTTGATTGGAGATATTTATTCATAAGGAGGAGATGGACATATCTATTCGCTAGAGATCCACTTTCATATGGGATATTTTAAGTAGCGTCTCTTCAACAGGTGGCAATACTGCATAATTGCTGGCTCCACTGGGACATTTTACAGCAACCTATATATTTCGAATACCACAATTAGGCGCATTATACAGGTCCTTCTAAAAAAATTAGCATATTGTGATAAAGTTCATTATTTTCTGTAATGTACTGATAAACATTAGACTTTCATATATTTTAGATTCGTTACACACCAACTGAAGTAGTTCAAGCCTTTTATTGTTTTAATATTGATGATTTTGGCATACAGCTCATGAAAACCCAAATTTCCTATCTCAAAAAATTTGCATATTTCATCCGACCAATAAAAGAAAAGTGTTTTTAATACAAAAAAAGTCAACCTTCAAATAATTATGTTCAGTTATGCACTCAATACTTGGTCGGGAATCCTTTTGCAAAAATGACTGCTTCAATGCGGCGTGGTATGGAGGCAATCAGGCTGTGGCACTGCTGAGGTGTTATGGAGGCCCAGGATGCTTCGATAGCGGCCTTAAGCTCATCTAGAGTGTTGGGTCTTGCGTCTCTCAACTTTCTCTTCCCAATATCCCACAGATTCTCTTCAGGTCAGGAGAGTTGGCAGGCCAGGTCAGGAGAGTTGGCAGGCCAATTGAGCACAGTAATACCATGGTCAGTAAACCATTTACCAGTGGTTTTGGCACTGTGAGCAGGTGCCAGGTCGTGCTGAAAAATGAAATCTTCATCTCCATAAAGCTTTTCAGCAGATGGAAGCATGAAGTGCTCCAAAATCTCCTGATAGCTAGGTGCATTGACCCTGCCCTTGATAAAACACAGTGGACCAACACCAGCAGCTGACATGGCACCCCAGACCATCACTGACTGTGGACTTCAGGCATTTTGGCATTTCCCTCTCCCCAGTCTTCCTCCAGACTCTGGCACCTTGATTTCCGAATGACATGCAAAATTTGCTTTCATCCGAAAAAAGTACTTTGGACCACTGAGCAACAGTCCAGTGCTGCTTCTCTGTAGCCCAGGTCAGGCGCTTCTGCCGCTGTTTCTGGTTCAAAAGTGGCTTGACGTGGGGAATGTGGCACCTGTAACCCATTTCCTGCACACGCCTGTACACGGTGGCTCTGGATGTTTCTATTCCAGACTCAGTCCACTGCTTCCGCAGGTCCCCCAAGGTCTGGAATCGGTCCTTCTCCACAATCTTCCTCAGGGTCTGGTCACCTCTTCTCGTTGTGCAGCGTTTTCTGCCACACTTTTTCCTTCCCACAGACTTCCCACTGAGGTGCCTTGATACAGCACTCTGGGAACAGCCTATTCGTTCAGAAATTTCTTTCTGTGTCTTACCCTCTTGCTTGAGGGTGTCAATGATGGCCTTCTGGACAGCAGTCAGGTCGGCAGCCTTACCCATGATTGCAGTTTTGAGTAATGAACCAGGCTGGGAGTTTTTAAAAGCCTCAGGAATCTTTTGCAGGTGTTTAGAGTTAATTAGTTGATTCAGATGATTAGGTTAATAGCTTGTTTAGAGAACCTTTTCATGATATGCTAATTTTTTTAGATAGGAATTTTGGGTTTTCATGAGCTGTATGCCAAAATCATCAATATTAAAACAATAAAAGGCTTGAACTACTTCAGTTGGTGTGTAATGAATCTAAAATATGTGAAAGTCTAATGTTTATCAGTACATTACAGAAAATAATGAACTTTATCACAATATGCTAATTTTTTGAGAAGGACCTGTATATGTCGGCTATTGTTCCTACCATAGAACAAATTCCAGCGTTTTTTATATGAAGTTTTATTAGCGGACCTTATTCATATTTGTCACTATTTTTGTGTTATTATACTGTATTTTATATTACATTTTATTTGTCTTAGACACCCATATTGGTGTACATTAAATATTGACCGTTGATATATTTTATTGTCCAGAGCTCCCAGATACTTGAGTGCCCCTCAAATACGATTCTCTATTTTTGTCTTCTGGATCTGGGCGATTCTAGAGGAGTGCATCTAGTCCATAGGGGTCCCTCAGGTGAGCTGCTAATTTGCCTATTAGACCTACATTCCAGCCTCCATTGAAATCCTGCTGTGCACCATTATAGCCTTTTAAAGCCATGGCATAAGGTAAATGGACCACCTGTAGCTGGCTCGTAGCCCAGTTTCGTGCAAACCCCTTCTGATGGTTTGTGTACACACTGTTTACTGCACTAGGCTTGGGAAGTGACGTCCAATTTCACTTGCAGTACAGAATAGATCACTACGTGCCATTCTTCTATTCAGACTTCGTGCAGAGGTTTGCCTCTGTGCACCTCTTGCTATTCTTCCAGGTCATCATCGTTCTCCCAACAACCAGGAAATGGAACACTGAACAGTTCTGACATCTTGGCCTAGGAGGCCATAGTGATCTACCAAAGTGATAAACAAAGTTCTCTCAATTCAAGGATTCTGTCCCTCTCAGTTTGCAAGAAGAGGTTTTAACTGGCACTTCGATGAACAGGAGGCATCACTCAATCATCCCACATGACTTGATCAGATTTTTGAGTTTTCATGTGGCTAAAAAACTGCTTTCAATCAGGCTTTTATGCCCCTCCTACATGTCACATATTAGAGCTAGGTGCTTGAAAATGATGTGATCATCTGCAGATCTTAGCGACACCTGCTGTTGATGAGTATATACACCAATGAGAAGGAGCAACTGGAAAATGCTACAGCAGATCTCATTGGCAGGGTCCGATCCATAAATGCAAAGTCTTTCCCTTAGGCGTTCTGCTGAATTCCATCAATGCTGCTGTAGCAGGCTAGATCCCAGTAGGGTCCCATGGAGGCTGCTGTACTACAGGGGCCGGTGCCAAATGCAAAGTTGCATTTGGCGTGGAAAAACACTGTAGCCAGGAACTGAACGCTACAGTATCCAATACATGTGCCAATGATCCCATCTCTCACTTATCAGCTCCACAGTAGAATTAGAATACAGGTAGAACCAACTCCTGAGCCAGATTTGGGTTGTTCTAAGAGTACAGGTAAGCTCTTAGCACAGATCACCATCTCTGCTCCTGTCAGGCATTTAGCTGCAGTAGAAGGGCATGGTCCTGAGCAGATGTGGGGAAGGAGCTCACAGACTAAAGGCTCCCGCACTATGAAGCCCAGCATGCAGGGAGCTCACACTCCTGGCACAGATCATCGGTTTGGGAACTATCAGGTTTGCCACCTGGCCAGTAAATCAACAGCCTAGCTGCTATTACCATAAGGAGGCTGGTGCTGGTATTTAATATGGTACAGCTACATTATGTGATGGTAATTTTCAATACCTCCTTGCTATCAGCAGCTATATCTCCGACTGTATGGGGGCTAGCACTGCTTAGATTCTTAGCTTTAAAACATGACCTGGCAGTAGTATAGTGGGACATGTCTCGCCAAACTCAAAGTGACAGGTGCCCGCCCCTTTTTCACACAATAACCCCTCCCAGAAATGCCCTAACCCCACCCAGATCCGCCCATTTCTCCCCCTCGCCGTCCTAAACCACGCCTTAATGCCTCCCACTTTGAAATGATTTTCATATCATTTTATATGTCTTAATATAAATTTTATATCAAATGATAAGCTTTTTATATCACTTTATAAGTCATTATCAAATGATCAGCTTTTATTAACACTTTATATCCCATTTATAACATTTTGATACTGTTTTATACCACTTTTATATCATTTTATGATTTGTGACATGCCCGGGCATGTCCAAAAGACGTATGCTACATGTCCGGGTGTCTTTTAATTGTAATAGCAATAAAAATCAAGGATGACAAAATTTCAATCATTTTAAAAAGTTTTATTAATTTAATTGTAATGCTATGCTGGACTTGAATAATACAATCTTCTAGACAGACTGCAAGAACGTTGTCTTTACCACGACACAGACTCCGTCATATTCTTAAGTAGAGACGGTAATTGGACGCCTCCCCTTGGTGATTTTCTCGGCGATCTCAACGTCGCTAACACCTGACTTGTTAATTTTGACAGTTTAAAAGACCTTGTACTGGACTACTTACGCAACTCCGATCCAGAGACGCAGAAAACAATAGGTATCGAGCAAAACAGAATTTTTAGGAACAGAAAACGTTTGACTGTAGAGACAAGACCGTTACGTAAAACGCAAAAGTGCATCTACACAAAGAGACGTCTGACTGACGACTTTACAACGCTACCTTTCGGCTATTATTCATGGCGGTTCAATTTCGACACCCTTTTTCATGTATTTTAGCCCCTCAAATTCCGGAAAGAGGTTTTTGTTCAACATTTGTTAATACAAGCGAATATGTTAATGTCGCACAAACCTGATAACGTCATTTGGTTTTACGCTTGTTGGCAGAAATTGTACGATGAACTAACCCGTTTGTTTACAAATATCAGGTTTATAGAGAGAATACCGCAACATTTTACAGACGCTGATCTATTCCCGGCGGACAAGGTAAATTTGGCAATCGTTGATGATTTAATGGAGGCGGCTTGTGAAAATCTTGAAATGCAAAACGCATTCACCAAATACGTACACCACAGAAACTTGAGCATTATGTATCTCGTTCAAAATGTTTTTTGTCAGGGTAAGAAAAGCCAAACCATAAATTTAAACACTAAATACATGGTCCTTTTTAAGAACCCTCGTGATTACATTGGCACGGCAAATGTACCCCGGTAAAACACGTTTCTTTTTAGAAGCTTTTGAAGATGCTACACACAAGCCTTACGGCTATTTACGCATAGATTTAAGATCGGACAAGCCTGAGGAACGTCGACTTAGAACTGGTTTGTTCCCACCAGATCTTCCGGCGGCTTATGTGTGCAAAAAGAAGCTCTAAAATGCACACACCTCTACGGTTATTCACGGAAGTGTTGCTGCACCTGTAAAGATGTCGAACAGAATCCAACGTAATTAGGATCTTTTAAAAGCGCTAGTCAAAACAAATCTGAAGACCCAAAAATCAATATTACGTAACGCCAGTAATGATTTGATAGCTGCGAGATCGCTCTCAATATTCTTAAAGGAAAGATACCTCTTAAAGAGCGCCCAAAAAAAAAAATATACTGAAAAGGTGGCGTGCGGCTATAAAGAAATTAAGTGATAAAAAGTACCCCATTAAAGGAAAGAAGTGCGTTGTGAACCAGAGCGGCGGTTTTATAGGAGCGTTGCTCGGTTTTGCAATACCTTTAATCACTAGCTTGATAGCCAACACCGCCGGTGGTTCATAGTGCAGTATGCTGAGAAAATGTTCCTGGTTTCCAAAAGCGGATTGGACCGGCTTAAAAAACAGTTTGTAGAAACAAATGACATGAGTCAAACCGCCATACAGCGTTTAGACGATGAAATTTGCGAAATACTACACAGAAATGACCTTTCAGATGATGAAGAAATTAAGAGCTACACTACCGTGTTACAGAGATACTTGATGCTCAATAAACAGTCCGGTAATGAAATGTCAACCTTAACTCTGATTACACAGCCGCAACCCGATCAACAACGATTGACAAATGACGCCTCAATCAACCCCGATACTAAAGAGATACTCAACAATGTTAATATACGTTATAGAAAAAATGCTGAACTTTTGTTGAACAAACTGTGGCGCTCAGGTGACAAGTCATACTGCAACTCTAGGGGCGAATTCATTTACAAAGATCAAGCTATATCCGGTTCCAATATTATCGGCCTGATTCTCACAGCTTCACAGAGCCACGTCGTGTCTAAAGCGCCTCACGGTTGGGATAGTTTTATGTAAACTATCGCAGAGCTGAACATTCGGTCAACCGTTATCGGTAACAGAAGAACGAGAGAACTTTTCGATACCCTTTGATTTTCGAACCCTTTGATGCTCCTCATACTCCTTTTAGGCAGCCGTTGTTTGTAACATCGCCAATAACGCGGGGGACTTTATTACCTAAAAAGAGAGCGTCTCCTTGGTCACAGACGGCATGGTTAACGTTGTAAATTTTTTACTTTGAATGTATATAAAATATATTTGTATGTAACGCATTATGTTTTTATTTGTTTTACATAAAAAAAAACGTTTTACTTTGTATATAAAATGTGTTTGTACGCAATGTCTTGTAATGTTTTACATAAACTGGTTTTACATAAACTGTTTTTAAATAAAATGCAGTCCGCTTTTTTCTTTTTACAATAAATGCACTATCTCTATTTTAGTTAAAATTGCATAAACAGTTGGGTCCCATTGTTTGAAGGACGCTGCTTAAAAACGTTGCTAAAATGACAGGTATTGCCGAGATATTGAGAGAACAGTACTATACGCCGAAAGCGGTCGGCTCTTATGGCGGCGTAGAGCCCTTATTCAGAGAAGTACGAAAATTTGGAATAAGAGAAGCTGTAAAAAATTGGTTGCGCAACGAGGATACTTACACACTGTACAAACCTGTTAATTTAGAAGAAACAAAGTTATGGTTTCTGATATAGATGATCAATGGCAGGCCGATCTTGTTTCAATGATAGATTTTTCTAAAGAAAATAACGGTGTAAAATACCTGTTGACGGTCGTTGATATTCTTGCGAAATACGCTTGGGTATCCGGACTTACCAATAAATCCGGGACGACAGTGTTGGCGGCGTTTGAGCAGATATTTAAGTTAAGTGGCCGAACCCCTAGGAAACTACAGACTGATCGGGGTCGTGAGTTTATAAACAAGCCTATGAGACGGCTTTGTGACGCCTATAAAATACATCATTTTTTAACTTCAAACGCAGTTAAGGCGTCGTTAGTTGAGCGTTTTAATAGAACTCTGAAAACCAGAATGTGGCGTTATCTTAGAGAACAAAACACGTACACATACATCGACAAGTTACAAGACCTGGTGTATAGTTATAATCACACGTATCACAGAACCATAAGGTGTCGACCCGTTGATGTGACGAAAGAGAACTCTTTAACCATTTGGAGAAATATCTACGGATATTACGCAGCTATTAAAAAAGATAAACCGTTGTTAAAAATAGGCAATCACGTCAGAATTGTTCGCTATAAGGGACCGTACTCTAAGGGGTATGATCAAACCTATACGGACGAGATATTTATCATTTACGCTGTAAACACTAGGGGACTCAGACCCCTTTATAAGTTGAAAGATCTGGCTGACGAGCTCATTGAAGGTTCGTTCTACTCTGAAGAGGACCAAAAAGTACCCCTCGATAACGGACGCGTTTATCGGATAGAAAAAAAATTGTGAAAAAGAAGAAGAAGGTTAGGGGAGAAACTTTGTATTTGGTAAAGTGGGTCGGATACCCCGAAAAGTTTAACTTTTGAGTGTCTGAAAAACTGTATGTAACGAAATTGCGCTTATACGCGTTCATGCCTTGTGAAAGGTTGGGCTATATATTGGGCCTTCAGGGTTATTCGCGTGATCGCTCGATCAAGAATGTAGACTCTGAGCACATCGTTTTGTGCTACAATGACTCTGGTTTACCTGTTTTAGAGCGTTCCGTGGACGCTGATTTAGCTTGAACAAAAGATAATGATTCTGTACCTATAAAGAGAAAAATTCATCCCGATATTAACACCTTAACGACCCAGGACGAGAATGCTTGTCCTAAATCGATGGCACTTAGCGCTAGAGGATGAGCATTCTCGTCCTATGGTCCTCCCTTCTCTCCGCGTGCGGTCCCGCGATCAGCGGAAGAGATCCGGCTGTTACTGACAACCGGATTCCTGCTGCATCCACCAGCATCGGTGATTAACCCCTCATATGCCGCGGTCAGCGATGACCGCGGCATATGGGAGGTTTGTGCTCCCTCACCTCATCCATCGGTCCCCCCACTGCTGTGGCGGGGACTCGATGGTTGCCATAGCAGCACCAAGCCATTCCAAGGCTTGGGGCCTGGCATGTACGGAGGCCTATGAGGCCCAGCCCCCAGGCTGGGTCTCCTAGGCAACTGTTAGCGTCTTACAGTGTAAGACACTAACAGTTCAATACAGCACAATACAGATGTATCGTGCTGCATTGAAACAGGGATCAGACCCTGCAATGTTGAAGTCCCAGAGTGGGACAAATAATAAAGTTAAAAAAAAAAAAAAGTCTATAAAATGTAAGTTTTACAAAAAAAAAAAAGTTTCAAGTAAAAAAAAAAGCATCCTTTTCCAAAAAGAAAGTAATGAAAATTTTAAAAAATAGGGAAAAGATATATAGATATATTAGGTATCGTCGCGTCCATATCGACCAGCTCTATAAACATATCACATGACCTAACCCCTCAGATGAACACCATAAAAAATAAAAACTGTGCTAAATAAACCATTACATCACAAAAAGTACAACAGCAAGCGATCAAAAAGGCGTACGCCCACCAAAATAGTACCAATCTAACCGTAACCTCATCCCGCAAAAAATGAGCCCCTACCTGAGACAATCTGCCAAAAAAAATTAAAAACTATGGCTCAGAATATGGAGACACTAAAACATAATTTTTTTTGTTTTAAAAAAGCGGTTATTGTGTAAAACTTAAATTTAAAAAAAGTATACATATTAGGTATTGCCGCGTCCGTATCGACCGGATCTATAAAAATATCACATGACCTAACCCCTTAGGTGAACACCGTAAAAAATAAAAACTGTACTAAATAAACAATTTTTTTGTCACCTTAGGCTTCGTTCACATCAGCGTTCAGCCTTTCCGTTATAGGAGCAGGAGAACGGAAAGGACGGATTGGGCACATAAATGAGACGAGCGGAGCCTACGGACCCCATAGACTATAATGGGGTCCGTTAGGTTTACGCTCAGAAGATGATTTTGGAGTGGAGACGAAAGTACTGCATGCCCCATTAAAGTCTATGGGGTCCGTAGGCTATGCTCGGCTCAGTTATGTGCCCAATCCGTCCTTTCCGTTCTTCTGCTCCTATAACGGAGCAGGAGAACGGAAAGGCTGAATGCTGATGTGAACGAAGCCTTACATCACAAAAAGTCTAATAGCAAGCGATCAAAAAGTCAAATGCACCCCAAAATAGTGCCAATCAAACCGTCATCTCATCAAGCAAAGATAATCGCCCAAAAATTGAAAAAACTATGGCTCTTAGACTATGGAAACACTAAAACATGATTTTTTGTTGTTTCAAAAATGAAATCATTGTGTAAAACTTACATTAAAAAAAAAATGCATACATATTAGGTATCGCCGCGTACAGGCTCTATAAAAATAGAGCGACCTAACTCCTTAGGTGAACACCGTAAAAAAAATAAAAACTGTGTAAAAAATGACATTTTTTTGTCATCTTACATCACAAAAAGTGTAATAGCAAGCGATCAAAAAGTCATATGCGCCCCAAAATAGTGGCAATCAAACCGTCATCTCATCCCGCAACAAATGAGACCCTACTTAAGATAATCGGCCAAAAATTGAAAAAACTATGGCTCTTAGACTATGGAGACACTAAAACATGATTTTTTTTGTTTCAAAAATGAAATCATTGTGTAAAACTTACATAAATAAAAAAAAATTATACATTTTAGGTATCGCCGCATCCGTGCCAACCTGCTCTATAAAAATACCACATGATCTAACCTGTCAGATGAATGTTGTAAATAAAAAAATAAAAAAAACTGTGCCAAAACAGCTATTTCTTGTTACCTTGCCTTACAAAAAGTGTAATATAGAGCAACCGAAAATCATATGTACCCTAAACTAGTACCAACAAAACTTCCACCCTATCCCATAGTTTCTAAAATGGGGTCACTTTTGTCGAGTTTTGTCAAATGGGACATGGTGTATATATAAAAAAAAAAAAAAAAAACTGTCCAGCAAAATCTGCCTTCCAAAAACCTTATGGCATTCCTTTCCTTCTGCGCCCTGCCGTGTGCCGGTACAGCAGTTTCTGACCACATATGGGGTAATTCTGTAAACTACAGAATCAGGGACATAAATATTGAGTTTTGTTTGGCTGTTAACCCTTGTTTTGTAACTGGAAAAAAAAAAAATTTAATGGAAAATATGCCAAAAAAAGTGAAATGTTGAAATTGTATCTCTATTTTCCATTAATTCTTGTGGAACACTTAAAGGGTTAACGACGTTTGTAAAAATCAGTTTTGAATATTTTGAGGGGTCTAGTTTCTAGAATGGGGTCATTTTTGGGTGGTTTCTATTATGTAAGCTTCACAAAGTGACTTCAGACCTGAACTGGTCCTGAGGAAGCAAACTATACGCGAAACGCGCGTTGAGGAGTATCTTCACCTTGCCCGCAGCCCCTGCATTTTGGTATGTAACATACTCATGTAGTGCACCTTTCGGCTTTGTCAAATCTGATGATTAGAGCCGCATTACTGAGGCACAGATTTACATGGAAAGCATGCGTGCAATTGATTTGTTTGCCTTGGTTCAGATCCCCTCAGTGTGATCCATTTCTGCTGGGAGTTCCCAGAGAATATAGTGCAAGGGGGTAAATCTCGGCAATATTAGTGCTATGGGTCTGTTGAGAAGGTGATTTATAACTGTGATTTGTCCCCGTGTACACATATTTATGTACAATAATACATGTTGTTTTACTGTGATATAAATAAAATGTTATTTTTTAATCTCAGAAATCTGATGTGGTTGCACTCTTTTTTCGTTTGTGTGTTGTCATATACTTGAGTGTACCTCTTGAGTTAGAGACCGTTGATGATGTCTGGTCCTTAAAAAGTTGGTTTTTGAAAATTTCTGAGAAATCTCAAGATTTACTTCTATGTCATTGCAAAAATGATCCTAACATGAAGTAGACATAGTGTGAATGTAAAGTAAGAACTATTTGTGTAGGTATTAATATGTATTATAGAAGTAGAGAAATTGAAACTTGAAAATTTGCAAATTTTTCCAAATTTTTTGCAAATTTTTTTTTATAAATAAAAATGAATTTTTTTTTTACTCCATTTTACCAGTGTCATGAAGTACAATATGTGACGAAAAAACAATCTCAGAACGGCCTGGATAAGGCAAAGCGTTTTAAAGTTATCACTACAGATTTGCAAAAAATGGCCTGGTCCTGAAGGTGAAAATGAGCCCGGTTCTTAAGGGGTTAAAGTTGGATTTTATACAATGTTTGTTTGTACTGACATCATTCAACATCAACTTGTCGGCAATAGTTACGTTCAGCTTTTAAGAACTGTGGAATTAAGCGGTAAAAATACCGAAATAGTCAAACTAAACCCGTTAAATTCAAATACGGTAAAATTATCGTACGATTACACTGTAGACCTCGCGCTGTGACGACATATTAAAATGTCTCAGAGTGTACGGCGACCTGGAGACATACACACATTATTACATAACGCACGCCGTTTCAGGGCGACAAATTCATGTACGGTTCGGGTCTCGCGGGTTTATTTAGTGGTTTGTTCCGACAAGTCGTTCCCCTATTCGGAAAAGGCGTAGAACTTGTAAAACCGCACTTAAAAATGGACGCTAGGAATATAGCTAAAGATGTTGTCACTACAGCGTCAACTGCCTTTATGGATCAAATAAATAGGCTTGCGCAAACGCAGGAAGGCGCCGACGTTGTGCAAATTTGCAAGAAAACACAGAAAAGAAAGTGCGTCCGCGACGCCATAGTCCTACTACATTTTAATAATAAAGTATCGCCACCTAAGAGACGTTGTCACCAGAAAACAAGAAGTCATTCACTGGGTGACATCTTCTAATCAAACACTATGGCTTTTGTACATAACGCGTCAGCAGAGTACGCCAAATCAGAGCTGGATATCTTTCAAATACCGCCTACGCAAACAAGTATTGAAAAATCGCTTTATGTAGAGGTGCAGCTGATCACCACAATCGCCGACAACGCGCCTTTGGAATTCTTCATCTCAGGCACATTTTGTAGTCACTTTCATTTTTGTGGCGGTTTTGAACACAGTGGGGAAGATTTTATAAATCTAGTTGCACATAGCAACCAGATTCCATCTTTCATTTCCCAAAGAAGCCCTTAAAAAATGAAAGGTGGAACCTGATTGGTTGCTATGGGCAACTAAGCCATTTTAGCTAGCTAGCGTCTAGTATGGTTTTCTTCATGGCGGTTTTCCCTCATGGAGAAGGTGATGTGAAAACTCCAGCATGCTGTGAGCAGGGCCTAATCTTGCTGAGCCACCCCCAGGACGACCCCTTGGTGCACACCTCCTTCCTGCCATGCCCCCACGTGGAGGACAATGATGGCTGCCTTTCACCACATCATTTACAGCTCTGCCCTGATGTAACTCAAAGACAAACGTCCACATGAGTTAGCGGGTTGGTAAACTTTACCACTACGCATGCCCGTAACGCCACAACCACCCAGAGTACACGTGCCCCCACACGACAAGCTCCATACATTCTTTTAATTATAACAGTGTATAAATGAAGACTTTTCTTTCAGTCACGTGGCCACTCACCTCTTACCTAGTGTTCTGCTGACAAACCCAGAGGGGCGGAGCCTAAAAACCATTTACACCTCAGCACTGGACAATTTAGCGCGTACGTGTCGACGTTGCGTTCCAACTGTCACCACGTAGAACGTTGCGTTCCAAATGGGACCGTGCAATGGGCGGTGCCAGAGCGAGAGCCGGTTCCGGATTCCTGACGTCACGCTCTGTCAGACCGCCTCTCTTTCGCATAAGGTCCCGGATGCGGCTCTCTCGTTCGATCTTTCCAGAAGCTGCTGGTGAAGGAGAAAGGACGGCGGATTCGTGTGCCAGTTAGGTGAGTGCGGCTTCTGCTCGGGAAGCTGCTTCTTGGTAATCTCGTCATTAGTCTGCCGTACGGCTCGTTTTGTGTCGCGGACATTTCCCTCAGTCTCCGCCGTTTTATTACGGGTGATTCTCTGGCGGTCGCCAGATCTCTATCCTGTAGTGTACTGGTATTCTATACGGGGATCTTATCCCTCCGTTTACGCTACAGGCCGTGACCAAATCCCGCCGCATTTTCCCGCACGCCTTTCCGGGGCAGCTGTAGCTCGTCTTGCCGGGTGGGGGAGGGGTCCGATCTTTTCTCCGTCCCCTATACCTTAGCAGTGCATATTATAGCCGATCCATATGGAGCCAGCTCGTGTTTAGTTCCCAGTGACGTATATAGTGTGTGGGGGAAGGGAGGGGGTATGCCTGACATGTTTGACTGGAGGCTAAGACCCCCTCTGGTCCCAACATGGTGGCTGAACATGTGCATTATGGTGACGGGGAGGCCTCCAGATCCTGATGTCTGTAAGGCTGGTGAATGATCACTTCTCAGATATGACCGGGCACAAGTTAGTCCATGAAACCAGGCAATGGAGAAAAGTCCTTGGGGGTCATTTATCACACTGGTGTAAAGTAGAACTGGCCTAGTCACCCATAGCGACCAACTGGATTCCACCTTTCAGTTTCCAAAGGAGCTGTGAAAAATGAAAGGTGGAATCTGATTGGTCGCTATGGGTAACTTGGCCAGTTCTACTTTACATCAGTGTGATAAATCTCCCTACTTGTGTCAGTCAGATGAGAATATTAAAGGGGTTATCCTATCTTAGACAATGGGGGCATATCAATGCCCCCATTGTCTGATAGGTGCGGGTCCTACCTCTGGGACCTGCACCTACAAGGAGAACTGAGCGGAGAAACTTGAGGAGGGCCATTAATTTCTATGGAGCCGCCGAAAATAGCTGAGCGCAGACTCGGCTATTTCCGTCGGCCCCATAGAAATGAATGGGAGCGGTGGCTGTGCATGCGCTGTGCGCTCCCATTCACTTCAATGGGAGATGTGGGGAGCTGTGCCTGGTGGTGGACGGACCCTGGGAAACCCAGGGTCTTCCAGCCACAACTCTTCCTGGCTCCGTTCTCCTTGTAGGTGCGGGTCCCAGAGGTGGGACCCCCACCTATCAGACAATGGGGGCATATCATAGCGATATGCCCCTATTGTCTAAGATGGGATAACCCCTTTTAAAGGGTTTCTCGTGCCGTTCAGTATTCGGTGCAGTGAGGAAGCCAGCAGCTGCCTGTGCCGTTCAGTGAGATTTACACTGCAGACACGGCCGGCGGGAGGAGATCAGCGCTGCCCTAGCCCTGTCAATCAAGAGAAGGGCGTGGACAAATGGAGCCTCTAGGAGCAGATGCAACGCCCCCTGCTCCTAGGGGCTCATTTGCATATTATAAAATTTTGTTTTCCTCAATAAAGGCAGTGAGGTGACACTAATATAGTTATGTTGAGCTGACATTAGCACATCGCTAATGTCAGCCAGGTTAATACCCATTTTTCTGCTGACAGAAACCCTTTAAACGTGGCTGACTTCTTTTTTTTTTTTTTTTTTTTTTTTTTTTTTTTTTTTGTAACAACAATGCTGTGTCATTGGTCAGCTAAAATGGTCGTTGATTGTTAAAGGGGTTCTGCAGTTTGTTTTAACTGATCTATCCTCTGGATAGATCATCAGCTTCTGATCGGCAGGGGGTCCGACTCCTGGGACCCCCGCCGATCAGCTGTTTGAGAAGGCAGCAGTGCTCCAGTAGTGCTGCGGCCTTCTCACTGTTTACCGCTGGCCGAGTGATGTCACGACTAGTATCAACTAGTGTGAGCACGGCTAAACTCTGTTCACTTGAATGGAGCTTAGCCCAGAGCTTGACAAGTTTCCTTGGAATCTAGGAGCCAGCTAAAAAAGTTAGGAGCCAGGCGGAGCCGCGTCATAAAGCCCCCAGTAGATTCCCCCATAGTGCTCCCCCCCCCCCCCCAATAATACTGTATACCATGTTACATATGCAGTGTACATGTGCTGAATAGTATGGTATATGCAGTATACAGGACCATGATATATGTACAGTATATAGGACTATGGCATACAGTGTACATGTGCTGACACCTCAGGCTCCTGCCTCACTTGGATGAGTGTAGTAGTAATTTGCACTGGAGGCGTGTAAGTTACCTGCAGGTGAACCTGAGAGCCACGAGGAGGGCGCAGGTCAGCGCTATGGCCCCCGCACAGCAGGTCAGGCCTCCGGCCCATCAGACACAGCAGCTGCTTAACGTGCTGCCAGGCCAGACTCTGCATTCCGCTTATAGAGCACATGGGTGGCCCGAGCCCGCTGGGGGCAGGGCGGCGTTTCTCCTCATCACGTCTGTCACAGTGGACTTCCGCGGCGTACACTCAGCCATGGGCAGGGAGCGTGTCCAAAGAGCAGCCGGGTATAGGGAACCTAAGGCACCGTCACACAGCTCTCCGCTCATCTCCACTCCTGTGCTGTCTCCGGACAGAACAGCGCTCCGCACCCATCGCCCAGGCACCTTTGAAAACAGGCTGACAAATACCCAAGCGCCAGGACTAAATTTCTGGTCGCCATGGCGACCTGGCGCCTGGGATTTGTCGAGCCCTGGCTTAGCCCCACCCACGCTAGTTGATACTAGTCGTGACGTCAGTGGGCTGGCGGTAAACAGTGAGACTGCTGCGGTGCTGCTGGAGCGCCGCTGCCTTCTCAAACAGCTGATCGGCGGGGGTCCCAGGAGTCGGACCCCCTGCCGATCAGAAGCTGATGATCTATCCAGAGGATAGATAATCGTTAAAACAAACTGCAGAACCCCTTTAAATTTCAACCTCAATGTTTTTGTTTGTTTCCCTCAGCTTAAGGCCCCATGCACACAGCCGTTGTTCACGGCCGTGTGCGGGCCGTGGAACCGCGGCCTGGATCCCTCCTGAGAGCAGGAGCGCACGGCGTCACTGGTTGCTATGACGCCGTGCGCTCCCTGCTGCCGCCGCAATACAGTAATACACTGGTATGATCTATACCAGTGTATTACTGTACTGTGCCGGCAGCAGGGAGCGCACGGCGTCATAGCAACCAGTGACGCCGTGCGCTCCTGCTCTCAGGAGGGATCCAGGCCGCGGTTCCACGGCCCGCACACGGCCGTGAACAACGGCCGTGTGCATGGGGCCTTAGACTAATGTGTACGGCGAAGCAAGGTTGTTGTTTTTTTTTTTTGTCTGAGCATGGAAATCATTGGGACTGGTCAGGAGAATGCTGTATTGACTGCTGATGTCAGCCATCTTTAGCTTGGTCCACGGAAGGGTGACTTGGGGTATATTCACTTGAACGTAAGCCGGCTGTATGAATCCCATATTGCGGAGCTCACCCATTGACTTGATTGGGGCTGCAATATACAGCAAAAGATGGGGCATGTCCTAGCTTGAGGCACGGACCATAAAGCCAATGGAAGTGCTTCTGATCCGTGTCTCTGTTCTGCACAGTGCCGTATCTTGAGGATTGCAGACCCTCAAGTGAGTGGGTCCACATCTGTGATATGGCAGCCTATACGGTGTGAATGTAAGCTTTGGCTGCAGTGTGTTCTGAAAGCGGCCGTATCTGCAATACTGTAAACTGAGATCAGTGGAGCCACAGTCTGGATGGGATTTGCAGATATAATCCAGCCATCTAATATCTGATCTGTGGAGTTCAAACACCCCATCACCCCAGCCGCTTTTACGGTGGAGGGGGTGCTGGTTGTCAGATCCGCGCTGGTCATGCGGATAGGTCATCAATATCAGAATCTCGGGAAACACTAAAGCACAAAATGAATGTTGTGGTGCCATTTTTGTTTTTAAGAAAGCGCCTCTCCTCAGGCTGTATGTGGGATTGCAGTTTAGCCCTATTCACTTGTTTGTGTACATAGATGCCAGTTGCCCTTGGCAACAGACGGCTAACTGACTCCTGTTGTCAAACATGTGACCTAGCAACACGTGATGTGAACCCACCCTTAATGCTCATGTGGCACCTTCAGTACTGTGCGGCCATTAATACACACCCACTGAACAGTGCCGTCTTCATTAGTTTAATGAGAGCCTTCTGTGGCCCTTCTGGCGCCACGGTAATTAAACTCAGTACGGCCGGGAACCATGCAGTGGTCGTATCCGGTCATCTGAGCTTCCACAATGCACTGCTATCTGGTACCTCTTGTACCTTTTCTTACAACGGTCGTTATCTCCATAGCAACCATCCCATGTCCTTTCAGAGGGTCTTCAGTGGTGTCTTCTGCAGTCTACCTGGAAGGGGGTTACAACCATGTAGTAACTATTATGGGATGCCCCTGTCAGCGATATGCTTTTTTTTAATTTTTATTGTACAGTTAAGTCTACTTTCACACTGACGTTTTGGCTTTCCGGTTGTGAGATCTGTTCAGGGCTCGTACAAGCATCCAAAACGGATCAGTTTTGCCCTAATACATTCTGAATGGATAAGGATCCGCTCAGAATGCATCAGTTCAGTCTCCGTTCCGCTTCGGAGGCGGACACCAAAATGCTGCTTGCAAACGGATTCGTCCTGACACATAATGTAAGTCAATGGGGATGGATCCGTTTTCTGTGACAGTCTGGCATGCACAATAGAAAAATGATCGGTCCCCCATTGACTTTCAGTGGTGTTCAAGACTGATCCGTCTTGTCTATGTTAAAGATGATGCAAACGGATCTGTTCTGAACAGATGCAATTCGGTTGTATTATCTGAACGGAGGCGTTTGTGGAGGTCCATGACGGATCTGCATCAAACACGACTGTGAAAGTAGTCTTATCGGACCATCCTTTTATGGCCTTTTAGGGAATGTATGATCTAAAAATGAAAAAAAGTCCAGATAGCGGCATAACTAACGACCTGAAGAGTTAAAGGGATTTTCCCATCTCAGGATTTGTGGTAGATCACTAGGTACCTGACACAAGTGTCAGGTAGGAGTGGGACCTGTTCCTATCACCCGAACAGGGCCTCCGAAGGGAAGGGAGAGCAGACGTGCACGTGCCGTACCCTTTTCCAGAAGTCCCATAATGGTGAATGGAGAGCAGACTGCGAAAGCACTGCCACCTTGCACTTATGGCACTGCTGAAAATAGCGGTTCTGGGGACGGGCTGGTTCCACCTTTGGGTATCACTGTGCCACAAATTTGGGGGGGGGGGGGCACCCCTTGACAACATTGCTGTACATTTAATCTTTTAACACATGACGTCTGCTCCGGAGGACCATAGTAATCGCGTGTCTGCTGATGTCCAGGGCTAATGTCTAGCTACAATTATTCCCCAACCCAAAAAGTGCCACACAAGCAATGTACCTAACAGTAGTGCTGGAGCTCCATATTGTACCCAAGTGTTAGTGGTGCACAACACAGGAAAAGTGCCCACAGTAAAATAGTGCCACCTTTTGTATCCCACAATAATTGTGCCCCCATAGCAGTAGTCTGAATAGTACTGGTGCCCCTGTTTTGTTCCCCCATGGTAACGGTGTCAAGTGGGCTGATACACACAACAATTGTTTTGCAGTCTGTGATTTGCAGATCCGCAAAACACTGATACCGGTCTTGTGCATTCTCTATTTTGCGCAAAGGGCCAGCCCTTAGTAGAACATCCCTATCCTTGTCCATAATGTAGACAATAATAGCACATGTCCTGTTTGTTTTTTTTTTTGTTTTTTTTCGGAACACAGACACGAAACTAGACTTACGCAAAGTAATAACTTCGGCTCATAAGAGCTAATACATTCTAATACTGTATAGAGCGCTTATGGCTGGCCAGCCTTCCAAAGTGGCAAAATGCATTGGGTTGTAGGGACCATTTCCAGCCCTGGATCTAAGGGTTGCCCTTACCAGGACGGGTGCTCTGCTAAGCATCCAGCGTAGGGTTTTGTTTCTAACCATGATCTAGCCCGAGGCTGGCCAACCTGCGTCTCTCCAGCTGTTGCAAAACTACAACTCCCAGCATGCTCAGACAGCCTACAGCAGGGCATCGTAGGAATTGTAGTTTTACAACAGCTGGAGAGCCACAGGTTGGCCAGCCCTGATCTAGCCAGTGTACAGGGCGGATTAGAATAATTAAAAACTAGCTAAAAGAACCCTTGATTGGTTGCAAGTGTCAAACCTGGAGTGCACTTGTTTTTCTTACACATCTGGCACATTTTGTTTTTTTAGGCTTTGTGTATGTTTTTAACACTTACCGAATAAAGGTTATGTTTTATATTTTTGTGTATACAGTTATCTATTTTCCCTTCTGCACCCATCTGATCTCATAGTATTTTATCAGTCTCCCAGCCCCTCCTGCTATAACATGCTGCCTACAGATTGCACGTATGTACAGTGTGACAGGTTCCCTCTAAATGTCTTGTATGAGTTCACTATAGTATCATAGCATTGGCTGTGTAATTAAGAGATAAATACTTCTTTTTACAGTAACATTTGAAGATACCTGAAGAAAAATGGTGGTTGAAACAGGGTACTATGATGTTCTGGGGGTAAAGCCTAATGCCACCCAGGAAGAGCTCAAAAAGGCCTACAGAAAACTTGCATTGAAGTACCATCCCGACAAGAATCCCAATGAAGGGGAAAAGGTTGGTATCATTATTGAGAATGGCATACCTGTTTTATGGTTATGAGACTTGTATAGTAATTGTACTGCATTTTATAGTTCAAGCAGATTTCTCAAGCCTATGAAGTACTTTCTGATGCAAAGAAGCGAGATTTGTATGACAAGGGTGGTGAGCAGGCCATCAAAGAGGGTGGAATGGGAGGTGGTGGATTTGGCTCACCAATGGACATCTTTGATATGTTCTTCGGTGGAGGTGGAAGAATGCAGAGGGAGCGAAGAGGTAATGTGCTTATCCACACATCTGTCTTCTAGAAGATTCAGGATTTCTTGAGACTGTTTTAACCAAAGGTATCATTGCTTGCAGGTAAAAACGTAGTCCACCAGCTCTCCGTGTCACTGGAAGATCTGTATAACGGGGCTACACGCAAACTGGCTCTACAGAAGAACACCATTTGTGACAAATGTGAAGGTATGGTGTGAAGCACAGTAATTCAACTTAGTTAATGAGCTCCTGTTTCAGATGTACCCAGACATCAGCAGCCTGTCTGCACTGCCCCGGTAGCAGCAGCAAATCCTCTGCATTTGCACTGATACTTGGAGCAACAGTGCAAGATTGACAGGGCCAAGCATAGTCTAGTCCTGTCAGTTGAGGGGGAGGGTGGGACCAGCCTCTCGCTCCAAAAAAAGTTAACGGATTGATTTAATTGAAAATTGAAGTTATTTCCATCTTGGTGTGCTGAGTAACCTGATTCCAAAGCTCCTGCCAGAAACAATGCATGCTTTGAATGGGTGTTAGCAGAATGTGTGTGCCTCAGCTTATAAGGGGCGTTTTTAAGGGTACATGTCACTGTGAAAATCCAAAATAATCCGCAAGCTGCATGTTTATAGAGCGTGAGAAGCTGAGCCGATAGATAAATGAAATACAGGTTTTACCCACAAAACGATCAATCATTCTGGGCTTTGACGCCAAGGAGGCGGTCCGATCAGTGACCACTAGCTCCGTGAGCACACTCATAGATGGAAGGCTGTCAGTTACTGTCAAATCCTGAAATGGCTTAAAGGGGTATTCCAGCTGTTAAAGTTATCCCCTATCCACCGGCTAGGGGATAACTATTAGGTCACTGAGACCCCCACTCATCATGAAACCGGGAGCCCTGTGTAGCTCCCTGAAAGGAAAGCACAAGGCACAGTTATAATGAGATATAAATTGACATTTACTGGGGAATAAAAGTATTTACTAAAGTAGACCTGTCCACAGAGGTGATGCACAGTGCCAGAGAAGTGCTCATATTGGGTTGTTTCCTGGTATGGTCAGTGGACTATAGCTTCAGTTCTACATGGGATTATGTAGCATGTGCTTGCTTTAATTTCAGGTCGTGGCGGTAGAAAAGGAGCTGTGGAATGCTGTGTGAATTGCAGAGGTTCTGGGATGCAAATTCGAATCCATCAAATAGGGCCAGGAATGGTCCAGCAGATCCAATCTGTATGTCCAGAATGTCAAGGTCAAGGGGAGAGAATCAATCCAAAAGACCGGTGTAAGAACTGCAATGGACGGAAGATTATCAGAGAAAAGAAGATTCTGGAAGTTCATATTGACAAAGGTTTGTGGCTACAGACTGGCTGTTGTAATCCTTTCTGCCTTTAATTGTCGTAAAGAACTGAGTATTTTTTTTTTTTTTCTAAGCTTTCAGGCTGACATTTTAACACCATTTTAGTGGCATTAAAAAAAAAATTCTCTCCTATTCAAAATGGTGTTAGTCTAAAGAATTAAAATTTCGACTGGGGCAAGTAATGAAAAAAATATATTTTATTAGCCCTCAGGTCAGACCTCAGCTTAGAGCCCCAATCAGACCTCCATTGTGGAAACTCTCATTAGTAATCTCTTCACAAGATGCAAAAAGTGCATCTTGTAGGGCAAAAAAATAAATGATACATACATTTGTCCTAAGTTTTGACAGTTTTCTTTGGCTTCTCCATAAGACTTTTAAAGTGTCAGAAAAAAAACTAAATCAATAAAAAAAAAAAAAAAAAAAAAACCCTGTTATCCAATTACTTTCACACTTTTTTCACACAGGAATGAAGGATGGTCAGAAAATCACATTCTCTGGAGAGGGTGACCAAGAGCCAGGCCTTGAGGCAGGAGATATCATTATTGTATTGGATCTGAAGGATCATGCTGTGTTTACTAGGTATGAAATAGCAATTTCTTGTCCAACACTTGTTTTTTAAAATTCTGAATAGGAAAAATAAATGTGTTTCTTTGAATGTACTGCAGGAGGGGAGAGGATCTTCTGATGCACATGGAAATTGAGCTTGTGGAGGCGCTGTGTGGCTTTCAAAAACCCATAGTGACGCTGGATTCAAGGACTATAATTATTACTTCTCATCCTGGTTAGTAGATTGACTCCAAAACTGGTCCATGCCACGGCTAGACAGAAAGCACTAGAACTCATTGGAAAGTAACACATGATGTCTCTATTTTCTTTTAGGTCAGATTGTCAAACATGGAGATGTTAAATGTGTGTTAAATGAAGGTATGCCACTCTATCGCAGACCATATGAAAAAGGACGCCTTATTGTTGAATTCCAGGTGAGTTATTTCTTCTGCTTTATTGATTTGGGGATTTAGCTGAAATATTATGATGTGATGAAATGAAAAATCATGATCAGAACAAGTGCATACCTGGCACGGTGACTACCATAAACTTAGCCCTTTTTAATGGGAGTCTGTCACCACATTTGAGCATATTAGACAGATCCAATAGCGTTATATGTGCCACCCAGAAGTTAAAAACGGTACCTTTGTTACATATACCGGAGTCGTCTTTCAGCTAAAAATGAACTTTGAAGATTCTGTAAATGCGCCCTCTCAAGTGCCCAGGGCAGCGTCTCAATCTTCCGAGCCCAAGGCCGGACCTCCCCAACGGCTCATAACCCCGCCCTCCGTGTGCCTCTGCCCGCCCACTCTCCATTCCTCTCCTTTTCCTTTGTGGCTGCGTGTTCAAATTCGTAGCGGGCGCAGTGGAAAAGGAGGAGGAGAGTAAACGGGCGGGCAGAGGCACACTGAGGGCGGGGTTATGAGCCGTTGGGGAAGTCCGGTCTTGGGCTCGGAAGATTGAGACTCTGCCCTGGGCACTTGAGAGGGTGCATTTACAGAATCTTCAAAGTTCATTTTTTGGCTGAAAGAAGACCCCTCCGGTATATGCAACAAAGGTACAGTTTTTTTAACTTCTGGGTGGCACATATAACGCTATTGGATCTGTCTAATATGCTCAAATGTGGTGACAGACTCCCTTTTAAGTGAATGGGCAGAGTGTATATGAGCTGCACCACTTAGGTGCTGTGCTTGGTGGTGGTGCCATAGTTCTCCAGTTTGCATTTCTTCTGAATGTACACCTTTAATTTAATAGCCTGGGCACACAAACCAACATTTTATTGCTCCAAGGTATATGGAAAACGGTTCAGGTTTTTAGACTTTATTCTTCCATATGCCAAATATTAGCATTTAGACTACTGTGTTCATAAGACCTCACCAATCTGATGTTTCACAAGACTCTGACCTTAGTTGTGGCGCATTATGTTTGTTTCACTTCCCTGTCACAGTACGTGATCGGGCTATGTGTGACAGCCCAAACCTGCCAATGGCATTGTATGTAACAGTGCAGCGCCACCGCTCTTCGCGTAAATTAATGGGCTGCAGGTACAATGCCCGTTAACCCCTTCCCAACCACACAATGTAAATTAAGTAGCTTGCCCATTGTAATCTGAGCTTTTGGGGGAAATTGATCATGTCCTGCACTCCAGCTTCCAGAAGTTGCAAGTTGGGGGGCTTTGAGGTCGCTTGCACAGATAGTTAGCCACTTTTTTACATTGTTGCACCACTTGCTCTAGTTTTAAAAGGGCGTATGGCTAGCCATATTAATTAGCTTCACCCATCCCTCTTTGCAGGTTAACTTTCCTTCCAGTGGCTTCATTTCAGCTGACCGACTTCCTTTGTTAGAAAAGCTGCTACCTTCAAGAAAAGTAATTGAAGAGAATGAAGATATGGAGCAAGTTGAGCTCATGGAATTTGATCCATCTCAGCAGAGGCGTTCACATTACAATGGAGAAGCATATCATGATGATGATGAGGACCACCCAAGAGGTGGAGTTCAGTGCCAGACCTCCTAGGTCAAAGCGGTGAAATTTTTAGTTTTCTAGTATTGCTCACAACTTGGTGGACAAGATGACCATGCAGTGCGTTCTTTGGCTTGAGTGGGCTGAAGATGCTTGGAAAACATTGTTGAGCAATGGCGTTTAGGCTTCTTCGGTACTGAAATTGGATAAACATGTGTTTGTACACAGAGACTCTTATCCCAGTGCATATTCTATGTGTTTTAATATGATAAGGACTTGCATTAAAAGGGGTTATTCCACAAATTATTCTGTGGGTGGGCAGCAGCGGCTCATCAAGCAACTGCATCTCATAAAATGCATTACAGTTAGCTCTTAACATCATCCCCAAGCCCCAGAGATATATATGGTATGTAATGCCCTCACAATTTCCCTCTCCACTGTCTAGTAAGCCACGTTCATAGAAATATTTAAAAGTAGAAAAGTTGTTTGGACTTTATCTGCTTCACTATGAAATCGTACGCCAGTACTGGGGGGGGGGGGCAGGGGCAGCGATGTTGCTGAGCATGGTTGCTCACCTCCGAATGCAGGAGAAGATGGACTAGAACAGTGTTTCCCAACCAGTGTGCCTCCAGCTGTTGGAAAACTACAACTCCCAGCATGCCTGGACAGTCTTTGGTTGTGTTGGCATGCTGGGAGTTGTAGTTTTGCAACAGCTGGAGGCACATTGGTTGGGAAACACTGGACTAGAAGAATAGACCACAGGGGGCACTGCCAGAGAGCAAAAGTACATGAAAATACAAACAATGGGGAGATTTATCAAAACTGGTGTGAAGGAAAACTGGATTAGCTGCAGTATGGCAACCAATCAGATTCCACCTTTCATTTTTCAGAGCTCCTTTGAAAAATGCAAGGTGGAATCTGACTGGTTGCCAGTTTTCCTTACTCTGGTTTTGATAAATCTCCAATAAATTTATTGCATGTATATTGCAATAATACTTCATTTGGTATGGCCCTACTCATTGTATAGTACATTTTGTGGGATAGCTCCTTTTTTAAGCTCTGTACCCAACAGTTTCACTAGTAGTATGTAAATGTCTTGTGGATTCAGGTAAAATAAATGGCATGTTAACTTCTAGACTATGACTATAATCCCAAGAATTTTTCAGTTTGTACTTGTGAATTCAACCTTTTTACATTGACTTAATTTATAGACCTATAAATATAATATTTTTTTTTTAACTACTTGATAAAGCATAACTGGCTTTCTGTTGTGCAGGATTATTTACATGCTTCAGATTGTTGACACGGTCAAACAGTGTAAAAATGACATCCTATTAATTAAATTCTAATTATGAAGTAAATGGTACAGCATCTGTATTCACTTATTATCTCTGTATTCCATGCCTTCAAAAAGGTGCATTTATCAAAGGACTTTTCCCCTCACCCATGACGGCATACATGCAACTAGGACCTCCCATCCAGGACAGGAAACCTGAAGAGATAAAATAGTTCACCCCCCAACCACCACACCTCAGTTCAGGTTTCCTGTCCTCTGGATAGGAGGTACCTGAGGAGCTCTGGCTCCTATCGTTGCTTGGGTCTCACCTCGGGAGGTCCAGGTCTACTTCACTGTAAAGGGACCTATCCCTGGCGGCGCCAGTCTCCTGGGGGAGCTGCTGCCTGAGCCTGCTCTCCCTCCTACCTCCTCCCAAGCCTCAATGGGGAGCCGCTGTGGCTTTGTTCAGCCGGCTCCCGGTCCATTGCAGCAGGGTACCTGGCATCCTGCTTCCTAGATGGCAGTGTGCACTTCCCTGGCGTTTGTGCAGGGACGGCCCCTTCCGGCTCAATGATGTCATTTCCGGGCACCAGGCTAGAAGAGGGGTGGGCATCCTTATGCTTTGGATTAGGTGTTTTAGGCCTAGGGTTAAAAGGAGCCAAGGCGTGTTTTTATAAATTGGCAGCAGGAGAAGGCAGTCAGCCTTGTGTGCACACAGTGCTGTGCAGCATCTGGTTTTCCACCAGCATGTCGGAACCAGGTGATGCAGGACGCGCTGACCCCGGAGCCCTTAAGGCCCACAAGCACGGTATTGTTCCTGAGGAGTGGGGAAGCTTGACTCTACTTCTGGTGAGCTTTATCCTCTCCTAATTTTGGGTGTTTTGCTTTATTGTTATAGGTAGCAAAAACACCAAAGAAATCATCTGGAAAGACTAAACCTAAAGAATGTGGAGGATGTAGAGTAGCCTTAGCAGCCTCTTATATTAAACCCCTGTCAAGCATGTATAGATATGTTGGTTATCCAGACATATTAAGGCCTTGGAACGGTCTGAACTTAAATCTTCTATTAAATCACTTGGTCGGAATCGCCCAAGATCTCGAAAGGTCTACCTACAATAAGGACTGATTCAGATTTTTCTGTGGAGGACGAGGATGGAGAATCCAGCCAGACCTCATCAGATATTTTTTATTTTTTTTCTCTTCAGATAAGGATTCAGCAGGGAGGGCTTTTTCCACCAGACGATACCGAGCCTTTACTTAAAGCCGTTAAAACCGCCTTGCAATGAGAGGATGTGAAATGACCTAAATCTATTCCTGGCCAGGGTTTTGAGGGTCTCAGCCCTAAAAGGCATAGCTTTTCCCCGTTTATAAAAATATGGAAGCCCTTATCAGAAAATTGAAAAATCCTGATGGGAAATTTTATTTCTAATTCTGTTTAAAAATAAAATAAAATCAGTTTGAGGAGTCTGTAGCGGGAGTCTATGACAGAGCCCCCACGGTAGATGCCCCAGTAGCTAAAATAGCCAAAAAATCTTAGAAGGACAAAATACCTAGGGAGGGAAGATGGTAATTCCTCTCTACCTTTTCTAAAGCTGCAGACTTCCTGGCGGATGCCTCTACTGATGTGATCTGTTTTTCCTGCCAGAGCAGATGTCATATCGAATGCAGCTAGATGGGCTATCTGGCTTGAATGATGGAAGGGGGAATCTGGGCTGTAAGTCTAGACTTTGCTCTCTTCCATGTGAGGGTTCTAGGTTGTTTGGTTCCTTGCTTGATGACATCCTAGAGAGGGCCTCAGACGAGAAAAGGGTTTCCCAGTTCCTCAGAAAACATCTTCCTTTTTCCGTAAATCCCAGGCCAGTTTTAAAAGACAAAGGAGTAGGCAGGGTTCCAGGAGAGACTGGGGAGAAGTTTCCTAAAAAAAAAATCTTTGTTTTGTTCAAGCCTCTATTCTTCGTGAAGAAACCCAATGGAACATGCAGAATGATTTTAAATCTAAAAATAATTAAACAAATCAAATATCTGGGCTACAAAGAATTTTGTATGTAGAACATAAAATCATCTGTAAATGTCCTCTTCCAGGATTGCTGGATGGCAAGCTTGGATTTGGAGGATGCATATTACAATGCTTCCTCCCAAAAGTTTTTAAAAACGGCAGTCTGGGTCCAGGGAGAGTTACTGCATCTCTAATACAGAGAGCTGCCCTTTGGGGGTTTCTCAGAGTCTTTACAAAAGTAGTAGCAGCTTTTGTAAGACTGTCTGTCTGGATTTGCGTTAGTGCCCTATCTGGTCGATTTTTTTTTTTCTTTTTCCTTTTTCTTTTTTCCTTTTTCTTTTTCTTTTTCTTTTTTTTTTCTCTCCCCCCAATAGTCTCTCAATGAAAAGACACTATAAAAAGATATAGAATTCCTGTGCTCCACTTTGCAAAATCTAGGATGGGAAAAAATCATACCTAATTCCTTCTCAAGTTTGCATTTTCTTAGGAAATCTGCTGTATTCCGGTCTGCAAAGAAGTTTTCTTCCGCTTCCAATCAGTGAACAATTATGGTCAGTCTTCCTTTTTTACCAGTGTACTTTCAGGGAAGCAATGGTGGCACTTGGGCAGATGACATTAGTGATTCCAGCAGTACCTTATGCACAGATCCACTCCAGAGCGCTACAAGCAAACCTCCTAAAATCATGGGACCGCTCCCCTTTTTCCTTTGACGCAAGGTGGAAACTCTGATCCAAGACGACTTTCCCTGTTGTGGTGGACAATTCCAGAGAATCTATCCGCAGGGGTTCCATGGACATTTCTAAACCCAACTATAATTACCACAGATGCCAGTCCTTGGGGTTGGGGGGCCCACTCCCATAACAGCTGCTGGCAGGGGAGATGGGACTTGAACATGAGGAAAGCATCCTCCAATTTCAAGGAGTTAAAGGCAGTAGAGAGAACTGAAGTTGGCTTCTATTCCGACAATTCTACAACAGTGGCCTACATAAACAGTCTATGCCAGAAGATATTTTATATAGCAGAGGAGAGAAGGCTTTTTCTGTCAGCAGTGCATGGGGAAGGAGAACAAAGACCATGCAGAGGACGAGTATGCATGAGGATGTGTGCACCTCCCTTCCGACCGTTGAGCTCCAGCCCGCACCTTGGTGGAGATGATACCTCGGACGCCACTCTAGCCGTGGTCTTGCTCTCCTGCCCTGCTGGGGTGCTGCCCGTGTCCTGCTGCCTCGTCGTCTGGTCCCCCTGATACCTTGATGTTGCGGGGGTTAAGCTGCTGATCTCCGGACTCCGAGCTGTGTGGCCGCTGCTGCAGACTGGACTTTGGCAATATTGGGAGATGGGTCATTGGTGGAGGGAGTGCGCCCCCTTGAGTTCCCTGAATTTTCTTTCTTCCTCTGCTTACCTGGCCTGCAATTCGGTAACTCTGGATGTTGGCTGACTGCCGCATAGGTGTAAGAACTACTCTTCTACTAATTGCGGGTAAGCTCGAGACTCCTCAATGGTGCAGACTGTCAGGTTGGAGGTGAGTTTGTGGCAACCTGATGGGTGCCACTTGGAAAGGTGGAAAAGTGGTATATTAGAACTGGTCTGCCATTCAAAGATATAGAGATAAAAACGGAGTATGGAAGAATTGAAATGGTGTGAACTAATCCAACTAATTATGTCTAATATAACCGCATAAACTGTTAGGTTTCACAACCTGTGGAGACTTTAGGGTCTATTTAACGGAGTTAACTATACTAATTGGTGTGAGAGCTCAAGCCGTGCTAATTATGTTAATGGTATGATATGAACTAACCTAACTGTTTGCTATACAACTGCAAAAGCTGTCACTCCTTACTACCTGGGACAACCTAATTGTGTATCCTTACTAACTGGATGGTTACTATATTTGTATTGACTGTTAATAGGACGGAGACTTGACTAACTGCCTGAAAAACACAGCACTCTACAAACCAAATGGAGTACAAAAGTATATTGCATTACAAATGCTATGCTATGCTATGCTAATAACTTAGAGATGATTAGCAAATACATTTTGTACAAAATCATTTGAGCCAGTCTGCCGCACACCAAGGCGATCTCTAAGTAGATAGCATAGCATTTGCAATGTAATATACTTTCCATTTCATCCACCATGACTGCTCTACTATGAGATTGACCCTTGACCTCTGTAGGGGCAGGAACACAGAGTTTATAAGTCCACCACCCACTCTCACCCTCTGTTTCCTGTCCCTATGGGGGCAACTCGCAGGGAGCCCTCCTGGTGGAGGTAAAGAACTTTTTATTTTAAAATACCTGGGGATTTGCGTCGTCCTCCTGCGGTTTGGTCCAAAGCTGGGCAGAAGACAAAAGTGGAGTCTCTCGTTCCTGATCGCAGGAGCCTGTATCCCTCCCACAGCTTCGGTCCCCCTTCCCTGCATTGGGAAGCTGACCGCACGCAAGCAGCACATGCTGCACACCGACTCCGATCGAAGCATCAGCACTATACTCTGCTCTGGGCCGGAAGGGGCGGAGCTTGGACCTGCGCACTGCGATGACGCCGTGCCGGCTGTGTGAAGCGGCAGTTTCAAACAGGCAGTGGATCGCACCGGTCTTCCTCCTGGAGCACATACACAGATGTCTGCCCCTGACGCCTCTGCAGCCCAGATGGAAGGCTACTCCAACAGTGAGTTCCCCTGTGTGGAAAAGGACAAATGATGTATGTTTTTTTTTTTTTTTTTTTTTTTTAACTTGTTGATTATCTTGTCTATTGATACCTGGCTGCTCCTCTCTTATAGGGAGTTAAAGAGCCCAAAACAAGAACTAAAGTAAAGAGATGTGCGACTTCTAGCAAGAGGCTTCCTGATAATTATAAAAAGCTCTGCCATGGTTGCATAAATGATCTTATAAAAGAGGAACAACCATCCATTTTGTCAGAGGTCAAATCACTTATTCAAAATTTAAGTCTTCTCTGGCCTCCCTCAGATCAATCCCGCCTACACCTCCGGCAAAAAAACCAAGATTGTCGGTTCCATCCTCTGTCTCAGAGGATATGGATGAGGAGGCCTCCACCTCTAGACAGAATGTTGATCTTGACGCTCTATCAGAGGGTGAAATCATGGAAGATAGTAAAAAATACTTTTTTTCTTCCAAAGAATATGGAGGAGCTGTTAGAGCAACCATGGGGATTGAAGAGGTGAAAAAACAAAGGTCCGTCCTGGACGAAATGTTTGGGGGACTCGGACAAAAAAAATTACGTTCTCCCAATGAATGAGAATCTAAAAAAAACATGATACTGGATGAATGGACCGACCCAGAGAGAAGACTTGGGGTATGCAGAGAATTTAGAAATGGGCTGTTATTTGACCCAGCGGACGTCAACTATTTAACGAAAGACTTCCCTCCCATTTGAGGACTCTTCACAGCTACAGGACCCAATGGAAAGGAAGGCTGACTCTCCTAAAAAAAAAAATCCTGGGAGGCATCTATGTTCGGGGTTAAAACCAACATAGCCGTGACGTCGGTCGCTAGATCCATGTGTTTTTGGCTGAATGAGTTAGAAGAACACATAAAAAACAAGAGGACATATTAAACTCTATCCCACTCCTCAGATCTGCCACGGCCTTTTTGGCGGATGCATCGGCAGAGTCGGTGAGGTTCGCTGCTAAGGATGCGGCCCTCACCAATTTTGCTAGACTAGCATTGTGGATGAAAGCCTGGGGAGGGGATAGAGCATCAAAAGCCAAATTATGCTCTATAGCTTTCTCTGGGGAATACGTCTTTGGACCAGTATTAGACTCCATCCTGGAAAAAGGCGGCAGATAAAAAGGGGTTTCCAGAAGAAACTAAAAAGAAGCCCTTTCGTTCCTTTAATTCCCAGACTAGACCCTATAGGGGCAAAGGGAAGGGAGATAGGGGGGAAAAGGCAGAGGGTTCCTTCTTAACCCCCAGAATAAGCAGTCAGATAAACAATGACGCCAGAGTGGGGGGGGGAAGACTGGGGAATTTTCTGTCCCTGTGGGAATCCATCACCAAAAATCTGTGGGCCTTAAACATCATACGGGATGGCTACCGGATAGAATTTATCAGCCCCTCCAAGAAAATTCAGGATAACTTCACACAGCCCAAAGATTATAGGAAAAATCTGGCAAGGAGTCCTACAGCTTATAGACTCGGGGGTAGTGACCGAAGTCCCAAGTATGGAAAGAGGAAGGGGTTGTTATTCCAGTTTATTTCTGGTGCAAAAGCCAGATGGTAACTTCTGCACCATTATAAATTTAAAGGGACTAAACAAGGCGGTCACATACAGAAAGTTCAAAATGGAATCCATAACATCCATTATTCCCTTGATCAAAGCAGGAGACTTCATGACGTCCATAGACTTAAAGGACGCGTACTATCACGTCCCCATAAAAAAGTAATCTCAAAAATTCCTCAGATTCGCCCTAGTGGGCAGTTTAGGAGAAGCAAAACAATCTCATCTGCCCCAAGGGTATTCACAAAGCTCGTAGTAGAAATGATATCTCCCCTGAGAGCAGAAGGAATAAAAATATTCCCATACTTGGATGATTTTCTGGTCTTGGGACCCTCGAAGCAAGGAACAGACAGCATTACCAAAGATCTAATGTGCAGATTTTCAGACCTAGGTTGGGTAATAAACCTAAAAAAATCATGCATAATCCCTTCAACCAAAATGAAATGTCTGGGAGTGATCCTGGATTCAGTTTCCCAGATCACATCCCTCCCTCAGGAGAAGATAACCTCCTTTATGGACAAAACAAAGAAATTCCAAAGTCAATCTCAGTGCTCCATTCGCAGTGCCATGAGCCTCCTGGGTATGATGACTTCCTGTATAACAGCAGTATCTTGGTCTCGGGCTCACACCAGGGTTGTACAGTCGTGGATCCTGAGAAATTGGGACAAGAGTGCTCTCTAGAAAAAAGAATCCCCATTCCAAATCACGTAAAATCAGATTTAAACTGGTGGACGAAAGAGAGAAACCTGCTAAAAGGGATATCCTGGGTAAAAGATCCAGAGATACAAATAAACACTGATGCAAGCGGTACAGGATGGGGAGCAAAAATAGGCTCGCTAAATTACCAGGGCACTTGGTTAGGCACCATGTCAAGAAGATCATCAAACCACAGAGAACTGAGGGCGATCTGGGAGGTGCTGAAGGTGTCACAAGACAAGATCTCGGGAAAACACCTGAAAATCTTTTCGGACAACGTAACTGCTGTCGCATATCTGAAACATCAAGGGGGCACAAGATCTACAAGCTTAAAAGAACTGGCGGAAAAAATATTCTCCTGGGCTGAAAAAAATGTGTTCTCTCTATCACAGCTATCCATTTAAAGGGCACAGAAAACATACAGGCGGACTTCCTCAGCAGGATGACCATAGATCCGGGAGAATGGGCCCTAAACTCAGACGTATTCCATCAGATCACCAGGAGATGGGGGGGTCCCCCAGATAGACCTGTTTGCGTCAAGGAAAAACGCAAAGGTCCATCCTTTCTGCTCCCTAAACCAAGGGACAACCCTTGGGCAACAGATGCATTCTCAATCAGGTGGACTTGGTATCTGGCCTACGCCTTTCCCCCTTGGCCGTTGATACCCAGAGTGCTGCAGAAAATAAGGTCGGACCCAGTAACAATAATTCTGGTTGTCCCATACTGGACAAAAAGTTGGTTCCCAGTACTAAGAGCTAGCTCTGGAACAACCCTGGAGAATCCCCCTACAGGAAAACATTATTTCTCAGTGTCCAATTCTTCACCAGAATCCAGGTCTGTTCAAATTATCAGCCTGGATCCTGAGTGCGAGGTCCTAAAAAGCAGAGAGCCATCAGAAGGTTATAAATACCCTTAAATCTAGCAGGAAAGAAGTCACCTCTGCGATATATCTTAAAATATGGAAGAAATACTGTAGTTGGCTGGGCCAGAGCCATCCGGTAAACTCTTCCCCGAATATTGAAAAAGTACTAGATTTTCTCCAACAGGGCTTAGATCTGGGACTCAGACCGAGCACTCTTAAAGTACAAATCTCGGCCTTGGGGGGCCTTCTATGATACGGACCTAGCCAGCCATAGGTGGATAAGGAGGTTTATAAGAGCTGCCTCCAGATTAAGGCCATCCCTAACCCCTAGGACGCCCCAGTGGGACTTAAACCTGGTCCTGAGAAGCCTTACAAGTTCACCATTTTCTCCTATCCAGGATATCTCACTCAAACGCCCTTCATTAAAAGCAGCTTTTCTAGTGGCCATTACTGCAGCCAAACGACTGGGCGAGATCCAGGCACTGTCCTGCCGGGAACCATATCTTACTATCTTCCCAGTCAGAATAATTTTACGTTTGGATCCGGGTTTCCTCCCGAAAGTGGTGTCGGACTTTCACAAAGATCAGGAAATTATTCTAACATCCTTTCCCAAAGATGGTCAATCACAGGATCAGTTCCAGCTCCTAGATGTTCAGGATACTATCATACAGTACCTAGATTCAACGAAGGAATTTAGGAAGGATGATAATCTTTTCGTTCAATATGCAGGTCCTAACAAGGGAAGAAAGGCATCTAAAGCCACCATTGGAAGATGGATCAAAACTATCATTACTTGTTGCTATCAGAAGTCGGGTCTAAACAGCCCCACAAATATAAAAGCTCACTCTACAAGGGCTATGGCTTCTTCGTGGGCAGAGAAAGGGGGGTGTCTCCTTAGACAAAATTTGTAGAGCGGCCACCTGGTCGAGTATAAATGTGCTGAATCCCCCCCCCCCCCCTTCCTTTTGGGTTTGTAGTTCACCAACACTGCGGCATGGAGCTACTTACTAATGGATTGCTTGATGTATAAATATAAAACTGACATATCTATATTGGATGAGAGATTTTTTGCACTGCTTAATTGGAAGTGACTTTGTATTTAGCTGCACTAATTATACCATAAGAATTGTGAGTGGGGTTGTTACAGATTCATTAGTGGTTTGTGTTGGTAACCTACTGGTCCCTCTTGTGACCGACGGTCCACTAAGTAAAAGAGTATTACTCTTTACTGAGTATGTACATCGTTAATGTATTGTACCAAGCTTGTGGACAGTCTGCCATAATAGGTCCAAATAAGGAATAGTCATATATTGATTTAGGAGTACGGGCTTGGAGAATATCGTCTTAATGTAACAGGGAAACTGCCTTCATTGTGAGTTAGGTACTAATATACTAATTGTTTGGGACTGACAGAGGAATCCCCCTGCCTGGCTGTTTCATTATTGGTGGGTCTCGATCCGACTAACCATGGAGGATAGAGATGGCTAGACAGGGGGCTGGCAAAAAGGGGAGGGGGCAATTGGAGTTGAACACCTCAATTTCCCCAATGTTCAAAAAAGCAGAAAGGTTCAATCAACAACTTTTGACTAATATGCAAAGTCAAAGTAGCCCCCCTTGGAAGAAAAAAGACGACATATCCCAAGACTTGGAGGGGGAACCCTTTGGTTTGGTGGAAAGTATTAACCTGAAACTACCCGATGAGGATTTCCAGACTGGGGAGAGAGCTACTAAACAGTTAAAAGAGGCGGATGAAATTAACCCTAAAAAAGTGGAGCAAGCGCCCCACCTGCAAGATATTTCAAGAAATAAAGAGCTGTGGTCAGGCAATAAAAGATCTTTCTCTCTTGCTAATATTAAGGAGGTGGTTGGGCTTCTTAGAGCGGATCTACAAAAATATAGAGAGAGGCTGACAGAAGCAGAGAAAAGAATATCTGATTCGGAGGACCTTTTACAGACAATGGTGAAACAGGAAAATACCCTAAAGGAAGAGAATAGAGAATTAAAAATAAAATACTTGAATTAGAAAATAGATCCAGGTGGGCCAATTTGAGATGTTTAGGGATCCTGAAGGGGGTGGAGGGACGAAGTCTTTGTGGTTTTATACAAACTTGGTTGTCGGAACAACTAGGCATCACAGTAACTATTGCGTATGCGCCGGCTAACGACGCAAAAACACAACAAAGGAGGTGGTACATTGGCGCATGCGCATTAAATACTGTGATGCCGTACAAGGAATGGGCATCGCAGTGGGCATGCGCCGGCCAAAGGAATGAGTGCGCAGGCGCGGGATCTCGGCGGAATAACAAGTTGGTAGATAGGCGGTCAGAGGGAAAGGATGGGCGGGCGGAGGGTAGGAAGGGGCAGGGGGAAGCAATGAAAAGGCTGAGCTAGCAGGGCACCTACGAGGATAACACCGCCCCTGGGCGCTTGCGAGCCCTCATTTGCATATTTTATAAAGATCGTTTTTGATGGTTTTATAAGTCCAGGATTGATGCCAGAGGTAACGTTTTTATTAACTGTAAGCATGCTAGGGAGCTATGGGAAGGGTTAAAAAAGTGAAATGCTGATGAGACTTCCTTTAAGGTAGGGGATAAACCACTTTTAGCAATGGGCGACTTTAATAATGTTATGGACAGCAAAATAGATGTAGAGCTGGTAATGTTCAAATTTTTTGCACAGGTTCTAAGTTAAAAAAAATATCACAGATGAAAAGGAGTTTATCATAGGAGTTTATCGCGGATCAATTTAGTGTTCACTAATAATAAAGGTTCGTTTGAGATTGAACAGGTTAAATACAGACAACGCGGGATCTCTGATCATAATCCAATTATTATAAATATAAACACGATTGAAAAAAAAAGAGGGATGCACATAAACACAGGGTGGATAAATATACTAGGGGCACATGATAGGATTTTGAAAGAGATAATGGAGTTTTTCCGATATGAATGAAGGGTCAGCGGTAAATAATATATTATGGGAGGCTGCAAAGGCTATAAGCTATATTAGAGGGATATTTATAAAATATACAGCAATATACAAGAAAGGGACAAGGAAAAAAAATAAAGGATTTGGAACAAGAGGTGGAAAAATATGAAAAAAAGTATATTGAAAACCCCATAGACAAAAACTATGAAGAGTGGATAGAGGTAATGTCCAAACTGGAAGATGAGCGGTTGTTATTGGCAGAACAACAAAAAGAAAATTATGTGAGATAATTATATCTACGCTCATATTCCAGGCAAAAAGCTGGCAGCTTTGGTAGCGACCCAGATAAAAAAAAAAAACTATATCCATTGCTTAGTAGACAAATCAGGACATAAAACTATTGAACAAGCGGCCAAATTAGAACTGCTTAAAGAATATTTTGAAGATATATAGTAGTGAGATAAATAAGAATTTGGCCCAAATACAAGAGTTTTTGGAGGGAATTGCTATCTCTAGGTTAACAGAATAATGCGAAACCCTGGAAGCCCCCTTAAATGCTTTGGAAGTGGATAAAGTACTATCTGGGATTACAAAGAATAAATCCCCAGGTATAGACGGCATCCCGTTCTAAGTCTATGTCAAATATAAACAAATATTAATCCCAAAATTATTAATAATGTGGGATGAGTCAAGGACGGCAGGGAAACTGCCAGACTCCTTAAGAGAGGCCCTAATTACACAGATTTTAAAACCCGAGAGATCCAATTTTTCCGGATTCAAAATCGCCCCATCTCGTTAATTAATACTGATAAGATATTGGCCAAGATCCTGGCAATCAGACTTAGAAGTGTGGTCTCGGGGCTTGTTCATGAGGATCAGACGGGATTTATGGCAGGCAAAACTACAACTGACAATATTATGCGCTATTTCGTGAATACCCAGCTTGAACCCACAAATTGCCGCGAACGATTGTTACCATAGATTCCTCAAAAGCGATTGATACTATAGAATGGCCCTTACAACACTGAAGAAGATAGGATTTGCCGACAATTTAACATCATGGGTAAGATTGCTATATACAGAAATCTCAGCAAAAGTGATATTAAAGTGTTTCTACCACTTCGGTGTCACATATTTAGCTGTCAGACACTAGCGATCCGCTAGTGTCTGCTCTGCCCAACCATCCTAATATAATTGCTTTTGGGGCAGCCGTTTTGCTAAAAAAAAGAACTTTTATTAATATGCTAATGAGCCTCTAGGTGCTATGGGGGGCGTCATTAGCACCTAGAGGCTCCGTCTACCTTCAGAAACTGCCGCCGCCGCCGAGCGCGTCCCTCCAGCCCGCCCATCTCCTCCTGAATGCGATCCTCATTGTGAGCGTATGTATTCTGCGCATGCGCAGTGAATGTCTGACCGCTTCCTTGCTCAGACATCTCCACTGCGCCTGCGTGATGACGCCATAGTGCTCCGAGGAACAGGCGCAGTGGAGATGTCTGAGCAGGGAAGCTGTCAGACATTCACTGCGCATGCGCCGAATACAGGCGCTCACAAGGAGGATCGCATTCAGGAGGAGATGGGCGGGCTGGAGGGACGCGCTGGGCGGCGGCAGTTTCTGAAGGTAGACGGAGCCTCTAGGTGCTAATGACGCCCCCATAGCACCTAGAGGCTCATTAGCATATTAATAAAAGTTCTTTTTTTAGCAAAACGGCTGCCCCAAAAGCAATTATATTAGGATGGTTGGGCAGAGCAGACACTAGCGGATCGCTAGTGTCTGACAGCTAAATATGTGACACCGAAGTGGTAGAAACCCTTTAAATGGAGAATACCCTGATAATATAAATATCCGCAGAGGGGTTAGACAGGGATGTCCCCTTTCCCCGCTGCTTTTTGCTATAGCAATAGAGCCGTTAGCTGATATGATTAGGCAAGACGAAGAAATTGTGGGTTTCAGGTTTGGTGAATACGAGGAAAAAATTGCTTAGATACGCAAAGATATAAGTCCATGATTACAGGGATAAATTATCGGCTAGACGTCAGTGAGGCTGCGCTCTGTCTGGGCTGCCCTACAAGCTGGTGCTCATGCGCTATTTTATACGTCCTCCTTCCCCTTCCATATAAATCACACAGCGCGCTTAGTCGTGCTGGCAGACCGGCAGCATACTTCTCCACTCTGCCGCACTCCCTGGTAAAGGCCATACGCGCTCCAAGGAAACTAAGTAATTATCCCGACATGCTACTAGAATGTGCCGCAGCCAGTCCTTCACCCTGATTGGATTCCTTTTTGATGTTTTCCACTCTACAGGTGCCTAGTTTGAATAGGGCTAAACGCCCTTCAAAGTCTGCGCCACTACAATTCTCCTCCTCCCCTCTGCCTAACCATATAGTTGTTGTAGGAGCGGGGGTGCTCCCTCTATTTAAAACCCTTGTCCCCTGATGAGCTATGGGGTCTTCCACATTTAGAGGTTTTCTCCTTTAGATGCAGATATATTCCCATATGAAACACGTAGGGACATCTAGTATATCGCTACATAAGCTTTCACCACCTTTACCTTTTGATACACCCCGGGTCCACCCTGACAGGGCCACATAGGGTAATTAGTTTAGGGTCAGTTTCTGGACAGGGCCACCCCTTGTGGGGATAGGACCCCGTCTTAGGAGGCTTACTTTAGGGCCCCCTGGTGGTGAGTTTGAACCGTGCACCACCGCCCATTTACCATGTGCTTTTAATTAGCTAGATTGTACACCTGTATTCTACTTTGCCCATATTGCAGGCTGACAGCCTGGGAGAGGCATGTGTAGGATATAGCTGGGTGCTACTTTGCCCAGATTGTAAGCTGTATGCCCAGGAGAGGCATGTTAGAGTAGGCCCCATCTGATTAGAAGCCACCTTGTCGTCTGGTAGATGGGCCCGACATATTTTTGATCAATTATATGCGCAAAGAGCTTCTAACTGCCCTTGCAGTAAGTATGGCCACCAAGCAGCTATTTTTTATTCAGTATTTGCTTACATCTTTGTGCAATTGACTAGCAGTGTGTTGTTACCTGTAGTTCTACTAATTCCATTGTTTCAGCCAAGGTAGCGTGCACCCTCGTTCTCAAATTTACCTATTATGGAGGTGCTGGTTCGTTTGTTTTTCTTCCCTATTGTCACTGCCACTGGGGGGGGGTGCCCCCTGGTGGTGAGTTTGAACCGTGCACCACCGCCCATTTACCATGTGCTTTTAATTAGATAGATTGTACAGCTGTATTCTATTTTGCCCAAATTGCAGGCTGACAGCCTGGGAGAGGCATGTGTAGGATATAGCTGGGTGCTACTTTGCCCAAATTGATTAGAAGCCACCTTGTCGTCCGGTAGATGGGCCTGACATATTTTTGATCAATTATATGCGCAAAGAGCTTCTAAATACCCTTGCAGTAAGTATGGCAACCAAGCAGCTATTTTTTATTCAGTATTTGCTTATTCCATTGGGTCATTAATATCCGACTCCTGGACAGGGTTGCCCGCAAAAATGTTTATTATTTTTTTTCTGGACATCTTATCCCCAAATCACAGACCACTTTTTCCAATTTGTCCATCCAAAAAAATAAACCCATAATGAATATTTATAAGTAAGGCTACCTTCACATTATCATTTTTTGCAGATCTGGCATGGATCTGCAAAAACTCTTCCTTTACAATAATACAACCACATGCATTCGTCATTAACGGATCCGGTTGTATTATGTCTTCTATAGCCACGAAGGATCCTTCTTGAACACCATTGAAAGTCTATTGGGTCAGAGAAAACAGATCCGTCCGCGTTGACTTACATTGTGTGTCAGGGCGGCTCCGTCTTGCTCCGCACCACATCGTGGACAGAAAACCGCTGCTTGCAGCATTTTTCTGTCCACGATGGGGATGCAACCGAACGGAAAGCATTTTGGTGCACTCCATTTTGTTCAGTTCAATTTTGTCCCTATTGACCAGGGGTCCTCAAACTACGGCCCGCGGGCCACGTGCGGCCCGCCGAGGAATCTGATCCAGCCCGCCGGGTATGTTTAACAGTTAACCTTTAAGCATGCTGAGGGCCTGCGCACCTCTGCTCTCCTCCTCCTGCGCCCTGGCTCCCTCCCTCCGATGTCAGCTCTGCTCCGGTGGTACGTGACTGCACACTGACGTCACTCGCCTGCTTCTCTCAGGCGACACAGGTGACGCTGGCGCGTGACCTACAGTGAGTGAGTTAGCGCCGCCCGCCCGCTGTCTGCTTCTCATATCACCGCCCGGAGCAGAGAGAAGAAGCCTCAGGCTCAGGGACAGCCTGGACAACTGTGGGTGCGTCAGTGTGGCACTTAACATTTTAATATTAACAATGGGGAGACAGTGTGTGGTGGGCATTTTTTACAATGGGGAGGTGGCGGGGACGATGCGGGGGACATGAAAATGGCGGCCACTGTGACAGTGGAAAAAAAAAAAACGGGCAGTTAGCTGGGTTGGCATGCTCTCATTTCATACTCAAAGAGACTTGGATAACAAAATGCCAGTCTGCCTGTGAACAGGTCAGTCAGAGTGACACTTGGATAATGAAATATCAGGGTGCCAGTCTGCATTTCAATAGGTCAGAATCTGCAGCCTGATATTTCATTATCCAAGTCTCTTTGGGAAACAATTGAGAGCATGCCAATCCAGCCAACTGCCAGTTTTCTTTCCATGGGGCAACCATGATAATAAAATAGCATCCTACTTATATACGCATTTCCTTTCAGGCCCGTTATATAGGGAGAACCCCGTCCGTTATATAGGGAGAACCCCGTCCGTTATATAGGGAGAACCCCGTCAGGGACTGATCTGGTCTGCATAGAAAAGACTGCAAGAGGTAAGTGTCCACGTCGGGGGGCAGAGGCCTGTAAGTGGGGGTTCTGGTTTGGAATGGCTATATAAGCAGGAAGATCCTATTTTAGTGTCATGGTTGTCCCATGGAAAGGATCTTCCTGCTTATATAGCCATTCTAAACCAGAACGTCAACTGAAGTGTAAAATAGATTACTGATTAAAGGGGTCTCCTTGATAGAAATACTAAGATTTGATAAGCGTTTCCTTTTCAGTGTTCGGATTTAGAACATATCAATTTGGCCCGTTATATAGGGAGATATAACAGAACCCCATCAGGGACTGAGCTGGTCTGCATAGAAAAGCCTGCAAGAGGTAACTGTCCACACTGCCCCCATTGTCCTATAGGTGCAGGTCCCACCGCTGGGACCCGCACTGATATAGAGAACAGAGCCCCGAAAGTGAAGGAGGGCGCGCTGCGCATAAGCAGCCGCCGTCCATTCATTTCTATGGGGCTGCCGAAAATAGCCGAGCGCTGGCTCGGCTATTTCCGCCAGCCTCATAGAAATGAATGGGAGCATGGGCAGTGCATGCGCAGTACACTCCTATTCACTTTTGGGGCTCCGTTCTCTATATAGGTGCGGGTCCCAGCCGTGGGACCTGCACCCAACGATATTCCCCTATTGTCCAAGATGGGAATACCCCTTTAAAAAATATAGTCCGGCCCTCCAATGGTCTGAGAGACAGTGAAGTGGCCTCCGGTTTAAAAAGTTTGAGGACCCCTGCTATTGACAATAAAGGGACAAATTTGAAACACTTTATTTCTCTATTGAGATTACCAACATTTACTGTGAGCTGTAAAATGGTAAGAATTACCACCAAAATAATTAATCAAGTACACCCAGCCTTAAAAAAAAAAAAATCATGGAAGCATCTAAAAAAAATAATTTTGTTATTCATTGCAATACACAGTATAACACCTACACCATGCCTTATGCTATGTTTATAATGAACACACTCTGAACTACATGAGAACATGCTATCCTTTGGCTTTGCCCCTTGGTGATCTCATACTCCTTTTGCCCCATTTTTACTTGAAGTGCTACTTTGTCAGCTGCAAGATTTCCTGATGGATAAGACCGTGATAGTGGTATGGATATACATACAGCAGTGTATTTATATGTGAGGCACGAGGTGTTATAGTTGTAATTGGCAAAGATATGCGCTCAGCTATAGATAATGGCCACTGAGGTATTGGGGATTGTAGTTGTCTGCAGTAATATCTATATCTATCTATCTATATATATATATATATATATATATATAGATATATATAGATATATATATATAGAGAGAGAGATATGAGGTAGTACCCAGTAGGAAGGGGAAGGGACTTTGGGGGGGGGGGGGTCACATGGAGAGAAAAGGGAGTTCTAGTCTAAACCATTACTGGAGGAACAAGTAGAGTTGTAGGGAGGCTGGGCACAGCCACATTTGGCTCTAAGCTGGAGCTTGCTCTGCTGCTTCCTCTTTGCCCCACTGTAGTTGTAGCATCAGTGTGGCAAGAAGGAGGTGGTGCCAGCTCTGACCCCACGCAGGAATAAAAAACACTGTGCAGCATGGCTTGTGGCTGTTCAAAGTTCTGGCGCCACACACCCCGGCAATGCGCTTAGAAAATTTTAATGCCTTCTTTGACACTGGGGTATTAAAGGGCCAAAGCCATCATCCCTGGCAAATTCACTAGCATTTATGCCAGTAAATGACACTTAAAATGTATGCTAGTCAGAGGCTGAAGTAGACCACTGCAGGTTTACAGACTGGTTAAGGATGCGCCTTGCCATAAATTAGGCGCATCCTCTGCAGCACAGGGGGTGTCAAAAACCAGCTTAAAATGTCGGTCTTTGATAAATGATCCCTGAGAAGGCGGTATATCCTCCAGGTGGTGTCGTGGGGAAGATATGAATTTTCCCCACCACACCACCTGGAGGATATACCGCCTTCTCAGGGATAGCAAACAACTGTTAAATCATTGTTTCCTGTCCCTCTGAAGGCAAGATCGTGGCTCATCAGGAAGCGCAGGACTTTGAGGTTTGTTAGCCTGGTTTGTCCTGAGGGCTGCTGCAGGAGGGGTCGCGGAGCAAGATGGTGCACTCCTCCCTCCTCTCGGTGTAAGTCCGGCATGTGCCAGCAGCCCCGGGCTTCCTTTCCGTGTTCCAGGAAAGAACCGTTGAGGCAGTGGTAAGGGGGCATTCCGGTGGGCCAGAGAATGCTCCAGGTACAACGTGGTGACATCATGACGCAGGAAGTAAAAAGGGAGAATGCCGGGACTCACATGTTCTCCCTTCTATGGTGGAAACAGTGCGACTTCTGGTGGACTTTTGCACAATATTCTAATTTTTAGAGTTTCACCTGTAATATCATCCTCAGGGAGAAGGCTTACCGGGCTGGAGGGGGTCAGTGGTTTTGCAGGGGAGAGTGATGCCACCTGCAAAACCACTGTCCCCCTCCAGCCTGGTAAGCCTTCTCCCTGAGGATGATATTGCAGGTGAAACTCGAAAAATTAGAATATTGTGCAAAAGTCCATTTATTTCAGTAATGCAAATTAAAAGGAATTGCATTAATGCAGCTCAAAATTAGAATTTAGTGAAAAGGTTCAATATTTTAAGCTCAAAGTGTCACACTCTAGTCAGCTAATTAATCCATACCCCCTGAGCAAAGGGTACCTCAAAGCTGTAATCATCCACATTATAACAGATAAAGGCTTGAAAAATCTCGTTTTGCATGTAATCAGTCTATCTCATATATTAGTTTCACCCTTAAGTTACATTACTGAAATAAATGAACTTTGTGCAATATTCAAATTTTTTTAGTTTTACCTGTATATTTCACTGAATCCTCCCTTCTGTGCATTAGGAGGGAGTTCTTCCTCTTGGGTGACTGTTCTCTGTTTAGGTTTACATTTTTAAAGCGCTAAATGTCTCCACTATGCTTGTGTCTCCTAGGGGAGAGAAAGCATTAAAGGGGAACAATCCCAAAAGAAAAAGTGTGCAATATGTAAAAAAGGGTCTCTCGGCCTCTTACAAAAAAATCCCTGTGCCCAAGATGTTCTAATAGGGTAGTCTCTGAAGAAACTTCTTCCCTAGTAGAAAGATTAACCACTACAGGACCGCCGTACGCAGGATTGTGTCCTGGCGGCGGCCCTGTTATTCCGAGCGGACGCGCCGGCGCGTCATCTCGCGAGACGCAAGATTTCCTGTTAAACGCGCGCACACAGGCACGGAAGGTAAACTAGCTGATCTACAGCCTGCCAGCGGTGATCACCATATATAGACTCCCTGATCACCCCCCTGTCATTGATCACCCCCCCCTGTAAGGCTCCATTCAGACATTTTTTTTTGACACCCCAAGGTATTCAATGAGGGGCATGGCAAGTTTATAGAAAAAAACATTTTGGGCACAAGTCAGCGGAAATTGATATTTAGTTTTTTCTTACAAAGTCTCATATTCCACTAACTTGTGTCAAAAAATAAAATCTCACATGAACTCACCATACCCCTTACGGAATCCAAATGCGTAAAATTTTTTAGACATTTATATTCCAGACTTCTTCTCAAGCTTTAGGGCCCCTAAAATGCCAGGGCAGTATAAATACCCCACATGTGACCCCATTTCGGAAAGAAGACACCCCAAGGTATTCCGTAAGGGGCATATTGAGTCCATGAAAGATTGACATTTTTGTCCCAAGTTAGCGGAAAGGGAGACTTTGTGAGAAAAAAAATAAAAATCAATTTCCGCTAACTTGTGCCAAAATTTTTTTTTTTTTCTATGAACTCGCCATGCCCCTCATTGAATACCTTGGGGTGTCTTCTTTCCAAAATGGGGTCACATGTGGGGTATTTATACTGCCCTGGCATTTTAGGGGCCCTAAAGCGTGAGAAGAAGTCTGGGATCCAAATGTCTAAAAATGCCCTCCTAAAAGGAATTTGGGCCCCTTTGCGCATCTAGGCGTCAAAAAAGTAAAAATGTCAGCAGCAATGAAATACCACCAAATGAAAGCTCTATTAGTGAGAAGAAAAGGAGGTAAAATTCATTTGGGTGGTAAGTTGCATGACCGAGCAATAAACGGTGAAAGTAGTGTAGTGCAGAATTGTAAAAAGTGGTCTGGTCATTAAGGGTGTTCAAGCTAGGGGATCTGAGGTGGTTAAGAGCCATGATTAAAGAAGAAGTCGGAGTGCCGGTTGAGGCAAAACTTTTTGCCATCCCTCCTAGAGCCTCCACTTCAAATACCCTTATTCTGGAGGAGCAGGCTTCTGCCTTTGAAGGGGAATTTTCTTCTGATACAAGCTCTAATGTCTCAGAGAATGCTCCAGGACGTCCGCTCTGTTCTATTGAAGAGACTGAATCTCTGTTAAAAACTATCAGAGCTACAATAAATTTGGAAGAACCCAGAGAACCTCTTTTGGTCCAGGACCAAATGTTTGTGGGGCTTGCAGACAGCAAAAAAACTAGTTTTTCCCATTAACAACAACATTAAGACAGTTATACAAAATTAATGGAAGGACCCTGAAAAGAGGCAATCGGCATCTAAAATGTTTAAGAGGAAGTATCCATTTGCTGAAGATGATTCTGCTTCTTGGGACAAACCTCCTAAGGTCTATGCTACGTTAGCAAAGATTTCCAAAACGTCCTCACTGCCGTTTGAAGATCTAGGGCTGCTTAAAGACCCTATGGATGAAAAATGCGAATCCCTCCTTAAAAAAAAATCTGAGAGTCCTCAACGGCCATGTTAAGACCAGGGATATCGGCCACTTACACTGCTAGGACTCTGTCTTTGTGGTTGGGGAAGCTAGAAGAGCACATTGAGTCTGGCACTCCCAGGGAGGACATTCTAGCTTTTATCCCCATGCTCAAACAAGCCTCTATCTTTCTGGCAGATGCCTCAGATGATATTGTGAAGCTGTCAGCTAAGATGGCAGCGCTCTCCAATGCCTCCCGCAGAGCAATTTGGTTGAGGTCATGGCCGGGAGACACTGCGTCTAAAAATAGATTATGTTCCCTACCATGTGAAGGTGATCGTGTCTTTGGCACTGCATTAGACCATATCCTAGAGAAAGCTTCTGACAGAAAAAAGGGGTTTCCTACGGAGTCAAAATTCTTCCACCAAAGACGTGCTTTTCGCCCCCAAAAACGTAATGGATTTGACCAGAAGAAAAAAAAGAACCTGGTTCTTCCTGCCAATTATCTAAGGGGAAAAAATTAAAGTTTCTTGTTTAACCCTGACAAAACCGCACGTCCTGCCTCCCAATGATGCCAGAAGTCCACAGGGGGGAGATTAAAACACGTATTCAGCCTGGGAATGAATTCATGCGTCCACTTGAGTACTCTTGACCGTAAGGGATGGGTACCACTTGCAATTCCTGCAAGTCCCTCCAGACAGGTATCTGGAAAATTCCAAATTAAACGGAGAAGATCGGGAAGTCTGTAATCAATCTTCTGTCAAAGGATTGCTTTATGATTACAATAGACCTCTCAGATGCCTATTACCATGTTCCAATTCACATGGACGATCAGAAATATTTGAGGATAGCAGTATGGTTTCAGGGAAGATTACATCATTTCCAATTTCAAGTTCTGCCTTTGTTCGGCACCAAGAATCTTTACGAAGATTGTGTCAGAGGTAGCAAAGTTATTTAATCTGGCAGATATCTTACTGATACCTTACTTGGACAACTTCCTAATCGCGGCACCAACAGAGAGTCACATGCGAGTTCCCCTTCAGATCTAGGGTGGATTATAAACTTGCAGAAATCCTGTCTTCTTCCCACACAGAAGAGAATATTCCTGTGAGTACTTCTAGACTCTCATCTAATGTCTTCTTTTCTTCCAAATCAGAAACAGAAGGATTTAATCCAGAAAATCCAAACATTTCAACGACTAAGTGTATCCTCAATCAGAGAGATCATGACAATGCTAGATCTCATGACTTCCACCATTCCATCTGTGAAGTGGTCACAAGCCCAAACAAATCAGGCGACAAACAAATCAGGTGGTGATTACAACCGATGCTAGCAGGCAGGGTTGGGTAGCGCATATGGAAAGTACCATGAAACAAAGCCTATGGCAAGCAGATCTGGGACAAGCATCTTCCAACATGCGGGAACTAAGAGCGGTTTGGCAAGCTCTAAAAGCCTTCGCTCCCTTGAAACATGTAAAGATGTAAGAATTCTTTCAGATAACACCACCACGGTAGCGTATCTGAACAAACAAGGGGGGGCGAGGAGTCTCTCTCTGCAAAGATGATCTTTGTCTGGGCCGAGGCAAACCTGTGGTCCCTTTCAGCCGTCCATGTAAAAGGAAAGGAAAATCTTGTGGCAGACTTTTTGAGCAGAGAATGGCGTCTCAATCCAGTGGTGTTCAGTCAGATCTGTGCCAAATGGGGACTTCCAAGGATCGACTTGTTTGCCTCAAAGAAGAACAGGAAAGTAAAGGAATTCTACTCTTTGTCCCTCCAAGATCGGCCTCTGAAAGTAGATGCTCTATCAATTCCTTGGCCCAGAGGGCTCCTCTACGCCTTCCCTCTGTTCCCTTTAACGCGTTGCTGATCTAGGATGAGAATGCTCATCCTAACTGGCCGATACTTAACGACTTAGGACGAGTATTCTCATCCTAGGGTTAACCGGCTGCTCCACACGCGCTGCCGCGATCAGCAACAGGGGCCCGGCTGATACTGACAGCCAAGCCCATTGCTGTATATGCCAGTATTGGTGAAAACACAGATGCCGGCGGATTAACCCCCTGTATGCCGCGGTCACACTGACCACGGCATACAGGGGGTTTGCAGCAGCTTGTACATCCCCCATCTGGACCTCGTGCTGCGGTGACCCGATCGTTGCTATGGCAGCCCCGATGCCTTGCAAAGGCATCGGGACTGCCAGCTACGGAAGCCCAAGAGATCCAGCCCCAGGGCTGGGTCTCCTTGGCAACTGTCAGCGTCTTACAGTGTAAGACACTGACAGTTCAATACAGCACAATACAGATTTATTGTGCTGTATTGAAACAGGGATCAGACTCTGAAATGTTGAAGTCCCATAGTGGGACAAAAATAAAAACACACACATATTGGGTATCGCTGCGTCCGTAACAACCTGCTCTGTATAAAAATATCCCATGATCCACCCTGTCCGGTCAACTCTGTAAAAAATAAAAACTGTGCTAAAAAAAAAACATTTTTTGTCACCTTTTATCACAAAAAGTGTACCACCAAGCGATCAAAAAGTCATATGTACCCCAAAATAATACCAATCAAACTGTCATCTCATCCCGCAAAAAATGAGTCCCTTCATAAAACAATCGGCCAAAAAATAAAGATATGGCGTTCAGAAAATGGAGACATAAAAACATAATTTTTTTGTTTCAAAAATGCTTTTATTGTTTAAAACCAAAATATATAAAATAAATAATAGACATATTAGGTACTGCTGCGTCCGTAACGACCTGTTCTATAAAAATATCACATGAGGTAACTTGTCTGGTAAATACCATAAAAACTGAGCCAAAAAGCCATTTTTTTTATCACCTTACATCTCAAAAAGTGTCATACCAAGTGATCAAAAAGCAATATGTACCCAAAAATAATACCAATCAAACTGTCATCTCATGCCGCAAAAAATTAGACCCTACATAAGACAATCGGCCAAAAAATAAAAAAAGATATGGCTTTCAGAAAATAGAGATATAAAAACATGATTTTTTGGGGTTTTAAAAATGCTTTTATTGTTTAAAACCAATATATATATATATATATATATATATATATATATATATAAATAAAAAGAAAAAAAACATAGGGTATCTCTGCATCCATAACAACCGGATCTATAAAAATATCACATGAGCTAACTCGTCTGGTGAACACCGTAAATAAAAAAAAAGTGCCCACATTTTTTTTATTTTGTCACCATACATCACAAAGAGTGTACTACCAAACGATCAAAAAGTAGTATGTACCCCAAAATAGTACCAATCAAACCGTCATCTCATCCCACAAAAAATGAGACCCTTACTAAGAAAAAAAGAAAAAAGATTTGGCTTTCTGAAACTGGCGAAAAATTACTAAAATAAAGTGGCCTAAATGGGAGGAAATGCTGAAAAACCCCAAACAAATCCCCAGCAAAAATGGGAGTGATGTCGGCAGTGGACAACATGCACCAACAAAGGCATCCTAAACAAGATGGAATAGTGTGTGGATGAAAATATACAAATACATAAATCACTGCAAAAAGTGCACCACAAAGATATGCAACTGACAATACTGGCTAATCCCTCAGGCTGATGACTGAGACTTTAGCTGAGTGATCTCACTATGGAGGTATGTGGGAGCTTGGCTGTGAGTTGGATCTTAGCACCTTTCAGACCATGTTCACACACCATAGGTAGTTTGGTGGTAGGACCCATGCCACACCGAGATACCTTGACAGTGGTGCAAAAGGGCTCCATTGTGTTCCTGACTGGAATACATTGTCTAAAGTTTCAGTTTTTAACATCATCCTGAGGGATTAGCCAGTGTTGTCAGTTGCATATCTTTGTGGTGCACCTTTTGTATTGAAAATGGAGGCATAAAAACATGATTGCTTTTCTTTCACAAATTGTGCACTCTGCCATGTTCCCGTACAGCAGTTTACGGCCACATATGGGGTGTTTCTGTAAGCTGCAGAATCAGGGTAATAAATATTGAGTTTTATTTGGCTGTTAACCCTTGATGTGTTACAGGAAAAATGAATTAAAATGGAGAATCTGCCAAAAAAGTTAAATTAAAAAATGTCATTTCCTTTTCCTTTAATTCTTGTGGAACTCCTAAAGGGTTAAAAAAAAAAAAAAAAGTAAAATCAGTTTTGAATAACTTTAGAGGTGTAGTTTCTACCATGGGGTCATTTATGGGCGTTTTCCCACTATGTAAGCCCCCCACAAAGTGACTTTAGAATTGAAGTGGTCCTTAAAGTGGGTTTTGTAAGTTTTCTTAAAAATAAAAAAAAATTGCTTCTAAAATTCTAAGCCTTATAAGATCCTAAAAAACAAAATTATAATCACAAAATGATGCAAACATGAAAGTGGACATATGGGGAATGTAAGGTAATAACTCTCTTGTGCCTTAAAAGCAGAGAAATAAAAATTAAAAAAATTGCTAATTTCCATATTTTCTGTAAATTTGGGATTTTTTTTATAAATAAAGGTGAATTATATCGACAAAAATTTGTCACTATCATGAAGTATAATGTGTCGCGAGAAAACAATTTCAGAATGGCTTGGATAAGTAAAAGCATTCCAAAGTTATCATCACATAAAGTGACACATGTCAAGTTTCCAAAAAACGGCCTGGTCCTTAAGGTGAAAAATGGCAAGGTCTTTAAGGTGTTAATTCCAAAGGTTTCCTTCCAGATCTCTTATCACAGGGTCCGTGGTTCATCCCAGGATTCTTCAAAACCATTTAACTGCCTGGAGGCTAAAAGGGCCATCTTGAGAAGTAAGGGCCTTTCCGATGCGGTAATCTCCATTCATAGGGCTCATGCACATGACTATATGTATTTTGTGGCCCGCAAAAAACTGATCCGCAAAAAAAAAACAGATGACATCCAGGTGCATTCCGTATTTTACGGAACAGCTGGTCCTTCATAGTACAGTACTATCCTTGTCCGCAATGCGGACAATAATAGGACATGTTCTATTTTTTTGCGGAACAGACAAACAGAAACGGAATGCACACGGAGTAACTTCCGTTTTTTTGCAGACCCATTGAAGTGAATGGTTCCGCATACGGTCCGCAAAAAAAAACGGTATGGACACAGAAAGAAAATACGTTTGTGTGCATGAGCCCTTATGCAGATCAGGAAACTGGTAACTGCGAAAACTTACCTGAAATCCTGGAAAACCTTCTTGCGGTTTGTGGATGGCGCCTGGGAACCCTCCATAGCCCCAAACATTGGAGTGATCCTAGACGTCCTCCAAACAGGCCTTGACAAAGGTCTGACAGTGAGTACTTTAAGGGTTCAAGTTGCAGAATTGAGCACATTCATTGGGACAACATTGGCGAACCTGGATCTTATTAGAAGATTTTTTAAAGGAGCATGTAGAATACGCCCAAAGCTTAGATCTTCTGTTCAGCCTTGGGACTTGAATCTAGTCCTTTCTGTTTTGATGTATCCCCCTTTGAGCCTATCAGTGATATACCCTTGAGAATGTTGACACTAAAGATTTTTTTTTTGTTGTTGGCCATTACAATGGCTAGGAGGATAGGGGGAGATTCAGGCCTTTTCTATCATGCCACCTTACCTAACAATTTTTGAGGATAGAATTGTTTTGAGACATGCCCCAGAATTCCTTCCTAAAGTTGTGTCTAGATTCCACTGTCCACAAGAAATATCTCTCCCTTCCTTTTGTTCTCAGGCGGTTTCGGAAATAGAGAAGTTATTCCACAACCTGGAAATCAGAGGTGTGCTTCAGTACCTAGAATCTACAAAGAACCTGAAGAAGTCAAACCAGCTGTTGATTCAATATCTTGAACTTAATTGGGGGATGGCAGCTAGCAGGGCGTCCATTGCTCGGTGGATTAAGTCTTGTATTGTTCCTTCTTATGAAAAGGGGGGGGAGGGGATTTCTCCTCCTGCTAATCTGAAGGCTCATTCCACCAGAGCATTGGCAGCATTTTCGGCTGAAGGCACCTCTGCCTCTCTTGAGGAAATTTTGTCGGGCCGCCACCTGGTCGAGCCCTTGTACTTTCTTTAGGCACTATAAGTTTATGTTTCGGTAGGAACAGGGCTGTGGAGTCGGAGTCAATTTTGGGTACCTGGAGTCGGAGTCGGCAAAAAATGAACCGACTCCGATTCCTACTAAATTTAAATTGGAATAAAAAATAAAAAAAGCAAGTTTAAATGTCCGAATTCATAAACAGTTATAATTAATGACTTCTCTACTGTAAGAATAAAGGCCAATGCATGCAGTGCCTCACGTAACCGCAAAAATAATAAAGTCTGACTTAAGAGCCTCTATGAAAGAAGATCTGGCAGAGGCAATTCTCTTCCTTAGAATTCTACATTGAATTGATTTGCATTTGCTAAGCCTTGTAACTACCGTATTTTTCGCCCCATAAGACGCACTTTTTCTTCCCCCAAAATGGGGCGAATGCTGCCACTTTTACATCGCAAGCTGCGATGTATGAGCAGAGCGGGGACTCGGGGAGGGACTGGGAGGAGCTGGGGGCCGGCAATAGCGGCGGGGCGGTGCAGTCAGTGTAGTATAGCACCGCCCCGCCGCTCCGGTATACTAATATAAGATCTCATATTGAAGTAATAGTTATTAAACATGCCCCCCAACTGCTATTACTACCTTACCTCCTAATCGCTGCTGTAGAATTCAGGCCAGGCGGGCGGTAGCGTAACTCGTGTCACGTGCCTGCGCCGCCTACTTTATGAATGAAGTAGGCGGCGCAGGCAAGTGACGTCAGTGAGACGCGCCGGCCGGCCGTCCTGCCTGCCTGATTTCTACAGCAGCGATTAGGATGAAAGGTAGTAATAGGAGTTGGGGGGCATGTTTAATAACTATTAATTCAATATGACAACTTATATTTTGTGCAGCGGCGGGCGGGAGAAGGGGGGGGGGCGGGGGGCGGTTCGGATTGCGATCTGTGGATGGCACTGTTACAGGGGGGGGGGGGATCTGTGAATGGCACTGTTATGGGCTGGGGGGTCTGTGGATGGCACATATATAACAGTGCCACCCACAGACCCCCAGCCCATAACAGTGCCATCCACGGATCCCCCCTGTAACAGTGCCATCCACGGATCCCCCCTGTAACAGTGCCATCCACGGATCCCCCCTGTAACAGTGTCAGCCACAGACCCCCCCTGTAACAGTGCAAGCCACAGATCCCCCCCATAACAGTGTCAGTTATCCACAGACCCCCCCATAACAGTGTCAGTTATCCACAGATCCCCCCATAACAGTGTCCGTCATCCACAGATCCCCCCATAACAGTGTCCGTCATCCACAGATCCCCCCATAACAGTGTCCGTCATCCACAGATCCCCCCATAACAGTGTCCGTCATCCACAGATCCCCCCATAACAGTGTCCGTCATCCACAGATTTCCCCATAACAGTGTCCGTCATCCACAGATCCCCCCCATAACAGTGTCCGTCATCCACAGATCCCCCCCATAACAGTGTCCGTCATCCACAGATCCCCCCCATAACAGTGTCCGTCATCCACAGATCCCCAGTAATAGTGCCATCCACAGACCATCATTAGTTCCAAACCCACCAAACACACAGCACACCTTTTGGTTAAAAATATTTTTTTTTCTTATTTTCCTCCCCAAAAACCTAGGTGCGTCTTATGGGCCGGTGTGTCTTATAGGGCGAAAAATACGGTACATTTTAAGATTAATATAAACCATTTCTAGGTTTTACAGATTTAGTTTTTGGTTCATATAGATAAGCTTTGTTTTTGTTCTAAAACAACCAAATAATGTGGTTTGTATTTTTTAACTTGTAAAGTTCCTGATGTTTATGCCTGCTGCTACTATCCAGCCACTTGATTAAAAAAAATGAATAAAACTGTTGTTTTCATTGTGTTTGTCTTTTGCTTAAACTGTTCAATACAGTAGACTGTTGGCTTCCCAGCCAGTAGTCATTTGGTAATGACATGTATGTTGCCTTTCTTTCCTTCAAAGAATGTATAAAATACATTCGCATATTAAATACAGAGGAGTCGGAAGTACAAAAAACTGAGGAGTCGGAGTCTGAGTCGGCGCATTTATCTACCGACTCCACAGCCCTGGGTAGGAAGGTTTTGTCTGCGCTTGCCCCCCCCCCCCCCCCCCCCCCAAAAAAAAATGGTTACTCTGTTATTCCTTCAGGTGGTGCCGTTGTGGAGGCTAAAGGAAAATCCAATTACCGGTAAGAGTAATTATCATCTTTCATTGCTAGAACATTCCTGCAGACATAATTATTAGAGAGTAGGGTTGGACCATGCATCAGAATTATCTTGCCCCCTATATAGCTCAGCCGGAAAAATTTGCCAGTGAATTTTATTTCTCTCTAGCAGACTGGCCTTAGCTCACTTCGAACCTTACCCAAGCAACCACCAAATGATTGTTCAGTCAAGCTAATTTACCAAAAGTTATCAACAAACATGCTGCAGGGAACTTTACCCAGAGAAGTGGAGCCTCAACTCTCCTCACTGATAGAGAAGTGGGAAAAACCAACTCTGGATGTTATGATGAGGAAAACATAAAAAAATACTCTTACTGGTAATTGGAGTATTTCCTTTAGCCTCTACAATGGCACCACCCGGAGGTTACCCCGCCTCCTTAGGTACATGAAACAATTAGATCAGCGCATAAAAGCCCCTCCCCTTCATCTAGAATAAAATGCAATAAAAAAATCAGGGCGGGAATTCTCCATGCTGTTGTGGAGGTGTAATTTTCAACAGCACCACCTGGAGGATTAAGAGTATCTTTCTAGGGTGGGACAATGGCAGACAAAACTTTCCTACCGAAAGCGAAGTCTTTGTTAGATAAAACGTCTAACTTATAATGCTTGAAGAAAGTCGTGTGCTTGACCATGTGGCTGCCTGGCAAATTTCTTCTAGGGAGGCAGAGGCACCTTCTGCCCAAGATGTGAAAACCGCTCTAGTGGTATGAGCTATCAATTTTTTCAGGGGAGAAATGTTCTTTTCCCTCTAACAGAGAATAATGCACTGCTTGATCCAGCATACTATGGTAGACTTGCTTGCAGCTCTTCCCTTATTTGGACCCAGGAACTGAACCAATAATTCATCTGACTTTCTAACGTCACTTGTTGCCTCTAAATACTGTAAGACACATCTTCTGAAATCCAGGTTTTGGAATCTTTTTTCCTTTTCTAAAGCTGCCTGAGGACAAAAGGAAGGAAGAGAAATTTCTTGTTGGCAGTGGAATTTTGAGACTACCTTAGGAAGAAAACTAGGAGAGTGCCTCAGGATTATTCTATCTTCCAAAAACGTAAATAGGGAGGAGATATAGAGAGAGCCTGAATTTCTCTTACTCTTCTGGCCGTAGTAATTGCCAGGATGAAGGCAGTTTTAAAGGACAATGCCCTATCTGAGATATTTGCAAGGGGCTCAAAGGGAGATTCCATCAAAACCAAAAGGACCAGATTTAAGTCCCATAAAGGCACTTTTGTTCTAAAAGTAGGACGAATTCTATTTGTCCATTTAAAAAACCTTTTAACATATTCTAGATCTGCCAAGTTTACTCCCATGAGGGCACTTAATGCTGACAATTGTATCTCATCCAGGCCTATTTGAAGAAAGTCCAAGACCACTTTGACGTTCGGGAGCATAGATGGATACCATACTTCCGCCACCGACACTAAAAAAGATTTCCAAGATCTAAGGCTACTTTCACACTTGGGGCAGAGTGATCATGCAAGCAGTTCCGTCGCCGGAACTGCCTGCCGGATCTGGCAAAACGTATGCCAACTGATGGCATTTGTAAGAAAAATGCATTGAAATGCCGGATCAGTCTTTCCGGTGTCATCCGGCACTAATACATTCCTATGGAAAAAAAATCCGGAACCGGCATTCAGGCAACTCCTCAGTTTTTTTGGACCAGAGATAAAACCGTAGCATGCTGCGGTTTTATCTTTTGCCTGATCAGTCAAAAAGACTGAACTAAAGACATCCTGAACGGAATGCTCTCCATTCGGAATGCATGGGGATAAAACTGATCAGTTATTTTCCAGTATAGAGCCCCTAGGACGGAACTCTAAGGCCTCTTTCACACTTGCGTTGTCCTTATCCGGCGTGTACTCCACTTGCCGGAATTACACGCCGTATCCGGAAAAACGCAAGTGTACTGAAAGCATTTGAAGACGGATCCGTCTTCATAATGCTTTCAGTGTTACTATGGCAGCCAGGACGCTATTAAAGTCCTGGTTGCCATAGTAGGAGCGGGGAGCGGTATACTTACAGTCCGTGCGGCTCCCAGGGTGCTCCAGAATGACGTCAGAGCGCCCCATGCGCATGGATGACGTGCCATGTGATCACATGATCCATGCTCTTGGGGCACCCTGACGTCACTCTGGAGCGCCCCGAGAGCCGCACGGACGGTAAGTATGCTGCTCCCCCGCTCCCCACTACACTTTACCATGGCTGCCAGGACTTTAGCGTCCCGGCAGCCATGGTAACCATTGAGAAAAAGCTAAACGTCGGATCCGGCAATGCGCCGAAACGACGTTTAGCTTAAGGCCGGATCCGGATCAATGCCTTTCAATGGGCATTAATTCCGGATCCGGCCTTGCGGCAAGTCTTAAGGATTTTTGGCCGGAGCAAAAAGCGCAGCATGCTGCGGTATTTTCTCCGGCCGAAAAACGTTCCGTTCCGGAACTGAAGACATCCTGATGCATCCTGAACGGATTTCACTCCATTCAGAATGCATTAGGATAAAACTGATCAGGATTCTTCCGGCATAGAGCCCCGACGACGGAACTCTATGCCGGAAGAAAAGAACGCAAGTGTGAAAGAGCCCTAAGCCGGAAAAGAAAAACACAAGTGTGAAAGTACCCTAAGGTATATTTTTTATGTAATTTTTTTTCTACTCTGCATCGGAGTATTTATGACTGCATCAGATAGACCTTTACTCTTTAAGATTGCCCATTCAATCTCCAAGCTGTCAGATGGAGTTGAGGTATGTCTAGATGTAGCACTAGGCCCTGGGATAGGATATAAGACACCAATAGTCCTCTTTCTATAGAGTTTTGAGAACAGGAAACCAGGCCCTCCTTGGCCAGAAAGTAGCTTTCAGGATTATTTAAGCTCTGTCCTCCAGTGTTTTCATTAGAACTCTGGGGATTACCGAGAATGGTGGAAAAGCGTACAGAAGGCCTTAAGGCCATTGACTTGCTAGAGCATCCACCTGTAGAGGCTGATCCAGGTATGACGGAGAAGAATTTCTGTACTTTCTTGTTTTCCTTTGACGCAAATAAGTCGATCTCTTAGGTAGGAAATCAGCAATATTTTTTTGTGATGTTAGGAATCCCGATACCTCCTCCATAATTTTTGTGAATATTCTGGGGGCTGAGCAAAGACCAAATGGTAGGACCCTTAGGCAGACTGCTGGTCGCAATTTTTTTTAATTTATATTCTGCGTGTATGGGTAGATGATAGTACGCATCTGTCAGATTTAGTTACCGTAAAGCAATTTTCTGAAAGAAGATTGAAAGTGGATTTTACCATCTCCGTTTTGCATTTTTGTACCGTATATACACTTACCTAAAGAATTATTAGGAACACCATACTAATACGGTGTTGGACCACCTTTTGCCTTCAGAACTGCCTTAATTCTACGTGGCATTGATTCAAACAAACAAGGTGATGATAGCATTCTTTAGAAATGTTGGCCCATATTGATAGGATAGCATCTTGCAGTTGATGGAGATTTGAGGGATGCACATCCAGGGCACGAAGCTCCCGTTCCACCACATCCCAAAGATGCTCTATTGGGTTGAGATCTGGTGAGTGTGGGGGCCATTTTAGTACAGTGAACTCATTGTCATGTTCAAGAAACCAATTTGAAATGATTCAAGCTTTGAGACATGGTGCATTATCCTCAACAGTCCAATTTTGGTGAGCTCGTGCAAATTGTAGCCTCTTTTTCCTATTTGTAGTGGAGATGAGTGGTACCCGGTGGGGTCTTCTGCTGTTGTAGCCCATCCGCCTGTCACGGCGGACGTGCACTCAGTATAACAGATAACGCACCAACCAGGCTCTGGACGAGAGACAGGGGAAGGGTCACCTCCTCGCTAATCCCTGACCTCTTTCCCTGCACTGCTCAGCCCACATGCAGACCTTGAAGGTAGGTGTGATGTGTCCTCCAGCCTGGGCTGACAAAACCCTGAATTCCCTGAGATGGTGAAGTGGGGAAATATGAGCAGCCTGCTCGCACAGAACCTGGATGGGATAGCTGACACAAACAACCAAACTAGAAATGACACTTATCTTCCAGAGCAGGAACAGACAGCCAACCTTCCCTCCAAGCTTCCCAGACCACAATGATTAGTATAATCCGCTCAGAACACTTGGCTGGAGGCCATTTAAACTAATGACTCCACCCAGTGCACCTGATGAGAGGCGGATCCAGCACGGCACCAACACAAACACTAAACTCGTGCTGCTATCCTGGCTGACCTCCACACATCATCAGAGTGGGGCATGACACCGCCTCAAGGTTGTGCGTCTTCTGGCTTCACAAATGCTTTGCTGCATACCTCGGTTGTATTGAGTGGTTATTTCAGTCAACGTTGCTCTTCTATCAGCTTGAATCAGTCGGCCCATTCTCCTCTGACCTCTAGCATTGACAAGGCATTTTCGCCCACAGGACTGCCACATACTGGATGTTTTTCCCTTTTCACACCATTCTTTGTAAACCCTAGAAATGGTTGTGCGTGAAAATCCCTTTAACTGAGCAGATTGTGAAATACTCAGACCGGCCCGCCTGGCACCAACAACCATGCCACGCTCAAAATTGCTTAAATCACCTTTCTTTCCCATTCTGACATTCAGTTTGGAGTTCAGGAGATTGTCTTGACCAGGACCACAACCCTACATGCATTGAAGCAACTGCCATGTGATTGGTTGACTAGATAATCGCATTAATGAAAAATAGAACAGGTGTTCCTAATAATTTTTTAGGTGAGTGTATTTGTTTAAGCCTTTTAGGTTGATGATGGCCCTGAAGAATCCATATTATTATTTTCTTGCTAAAAAGGTACTGAGATTATTGCTGCTTTTTGTAAGATTAGAGAAATTTGATCTTCCAAGGCATTCTGATCTACTCCTACCAATTTTTTGTTTCCAAGAAATCTTTTTTTTTGTAAATTCTAACTGGTATCCTAAGTTGATTACAGTCATTATCCAGGGAGATTTTTTTCCCAGGCTGGGGCAAAGTTTTTTAATCTCCCTCCCCAAGGGAAATCGGGCGTCATTGGGAACAATGACGGGAAGATTTTTCAGGGTTAAATATGTACCCTCTGCCTTTAGAAGACTGCCAGGAAGAGGAGGATCCTTTTTGCTTCTGGTCAAGCTTATTACAGAAAAAGTATGTGAACCCTTTGGAATTATATGGATTTCTGCACAAATTGGTCATAAAATGTGATATGATCTTCATCTAAGTCACAACAATAGACAATCACAGTGTCACAGACTAATGGCATCTCCAAGAGCTAATTGGAGTGAGGTGTCAGGCAACTGGAGTCCAACTAATGAGATGAGATAAGAGGTGTTTTTTACAGGGCAGGGCAGCTGTAACAAACACACACCAGTTCTGGGTTTGCTTTTCACAAGACGCATTGCATGATGTGAATGATGCCTCGCACAAAAAAAGCTCTCAGAAGACTTACGATTAAGAATTGTTTACTTGCATAAAGCTGAAAAGGGTTATAAAAGTATCTCCAAAAGCCTTGCTGTTCATCAGTCCACGGTAAGACAAATTGTCTATAAATGGAGAAAGTTCAGCACTGCTGCTACTTTCCCTAGGAGTGGCGGTCCTGTAAAGATGACTGCAAGAGCACAACGCAGACTGCTCAATGAGGTGAAGAAGAATCCTAGAGTATCAGGTAAAGACTTACAAAAGTCTCTGGCATATGCTAACATCCCTGTTAGCGAATCTACAATACGTAAAACACTAAACAAGAATGGATTTCATGGGAGGATACCACAGAGGAAGCCACTGCTATCCAAAAAAAAACATTGCTGCATGTTTACAGTTTGCACAAGAGCACTTAGATGTTCCACAGCAGTACTGGCAAAATATTCTGTGGACAGATGAAACCAAAGTTGAGTTGTTTGGAAGAAACACACAACACTATGTGTGGAGAAAAAGAGGCACAGCACACCAACATCAAAACCTCATCCCAACTGTGAAGTATGGTGGTGGGGGCATCATGTTTGGGGCTGGTTTGCTGCGTCAGAGCCTGGACGGATTGATATCATCGAAGGAAAAATGAATTCCCAAGTTTATCAAGACATTTTGCAGGAGAACTTAAGGCCATCTGTCCACCAGCTGAAGCTGAACAGAAGATGGGTGTTGCAACAGGACAACAACCCAAAGCAGTAAGAAGTAAATCAACAACAGAATGGCTTAAATAGAAGAAAACACGCCATCTGGAGTGACCCAGTCAGAGTCCTGACCTCAACCCGATTGAGATGCTGTGGCATGACCTCAAGAAAGTGATTCACACCAGACATCCCAAGAATATTGCTGAACTGAAACAGTTATGTAAAGAGGAATGGTCAAGAATTACTCCTGACCGTTGTGCACGTCTGATCTGCAACTACAGGAAACGTTTGGTTGAAGTTATTGCTGCCAAAGGAGGTTCAACCAGTTATTAAATCCAAGGGTTCACATACTTTTTCCACCTGCACTGTGAATGTTTACAAGGGTTCACATACTTTTTCTTGCAACTGTATCTCTTTGCGAACGAAAAGATCTTCTCTGATGACAATTTTTTTATTCTGTTGGAAAGCCTTTCTTTTTATCTGAAGCTTTCTCTCTGATGTCATCTAATAATGAACAAAAAACTCTGTCACCTTCACACTGGATTAAAGCTGCATGCCCTGACCAAAATCTAAGCCAGACTGCCCTACGGGAGGGCATTTGCTAAAGCAGAAGATCTTGCTGACAGTTTAACAATATCTGTTGAGGCATCTGCTAGGAAATTTGCTGCTTGTTTAAGAATGGGAATCAAAACCATCCCTGGGAGTACCTGAATCAATATGTTCCTCAAGCTGCGATAACCATAAGGATAGGGTTTGGGCTGTATTAGTGGCGGAGATACCGGGTCTGAATGTGGCTGTAGGACTCCCAAGTCTTTTTAAGAAGGGACTCACACTTTGCGCAGCCCCAAGTATTCAAAGGGTAGCAAAGATTTATTTCACTACAGGAGCATCAGCCTTAAAGGGGTATTACCATCTTAGACAATGGGGGCATGCCCATGCCCCCGTTAATTTCTATGGGGCAGACGGCAATAGCTGAGCCAGCGCTCGGCTATTTTCGGCAGCCCCATAGAAATGAATGGAGGGTGGCTGCGCATGCGCAGTGTGCTCTCCTTCACTTTCGGGGCTCCGCTCTCGATATAGGTGCAGGTCCCAGCGGTGGGACCCGCACCTATAAGACAATGGGGGCATATCCTAGCGATATGCCCCCATTGCCTGAGATGAGAAAACCTCCTCTTCTGTAAGTGGATATTTTCTTTTGAACATCCTAGACGTGACTTGTCTTTTTTCTGGGTCTCTCCATTCATTTTGTATTCTCTTTTTAATATTATTTTGTACTGGAAAAACTCATTTTTCCCATCACCCAATCCCAGAAACATTTGATCCTGGACTGAAAGTTTTTTTTTAATTCTCTTCCAAATTAATGGTTGCTCTATTGTTTTTCAACTGATTGTATTTCTTCAATAGAACATAACTGGCGACCAGAGGTATTATCAGAAGTAGGGATGAGTGAATCAACTTCGGATGCTTCATCCAAAGTGGATTTGCATAAAACTTAATTGTAATACTGTATGGAGCGGGAGCTCTGTACAGTATTAGAATGTATTGGCTCTGATGAGCTGAAGTTATTACTTCCTGAAGTCTCGCGAGACTTAGTGTAATAACCGTGAATTATTACTGTAAAAAACCTTGCTACCAAACTCGAGGGCCTGGGGGGATCTGAAAATTTCCAGTCAGCATCGCTTTCTGCGACTAGAGACATACCACAATCCAGATCGGAGGATTACTACGATATAACAGGCAGGGAACGCATCTTTCAGCTGTTCCCTTCCTGTTTTATGCGGGTATGTCGCTTACGTCCTGACGTCATCACTCTGCAATCTGCCTTCCAGCGTGATGACGTCCCAATGCCCCATCATTGCTGTACATGTGGTGCCAGAAATAACGTTCCCACAGTTCCCGGTTTTAGGAAATGCCCCCATCCAACAACACCATACTCTGCTCCCCTGAGTAGGGAATACAACAGCCCGGGGTTGCCGACACCCACCGGACTTATACCAAGAGGTAGGAGGAACAGCCGTAATCCCGAGCCCCTATCTCCTGCAACAGCCCTTCGGTTCTCAAACTAACAAACCCAAAGGCTGTGCAATCCTCTTCTGAACTGAATCGATCCTGCACTCCTAAAGGACGGGAAACAACTGGAGCAGGTGAAGGGGCTTTTATGCACTGATCTAATTGTTTCCTGTCCCTAAGGAGAAAGAGTAACCTCCAGGTGGTGCTGTTGGGGAGGCGAGGGGAAAAACTAACAGCTTGGAGAAGTCATAGACATTCTCCCATGATGGCCCTGCATGGCCTGGTTCCTGTTTCTGTGGACACTCATAAAGGACAGTTACTGGAGTCTGCCAGGTTGTTAAAGAAGCTCTGTCACCAGGATAAACTCATTTAAACCAGGTAGGGTTCATCATGCTGATTAAGACTATAGCTTTCTTTTTTCTGTACACTAAACAGCTGCAGAGAAATCTGTGTTTTATTCATATGCAAATAAGAAGTTGGAGAACAAGGAAGCTGGCCTGAATCCTTTGAGCACTACTTTGTAACATCCCCTATGCTATGCACACTCCCCACTCCCCTTGATTAACAGGGCTAGATCAGCACGTGGAGGGCAGAGTAGTGTCCTACCATCTACATATTATGTACTATAGCTTTACCACATTGAGATCTGCTCAGAAAGCTAATCTACATATTACTGCTTTATTCACAAGCAAAATATAATATGATTATAAAGACACCAGTAATATGTGTTATTTTATAAGCATGGAAAAAACATCTCTATGTGAAAATGCTATCGCTTCAGTGATAAGTGCATAGTTTTGCATGTAGAACAGGGCTCCAGATGGCGACCAAAATGGTCGCCAATGCGACTTAGAATTTACAAATGGCGACAAGACTTTTTAGTCTTGTCGCCATTTGCGACTAGATCCGCCGCCGCAGCTCTGCCATTAAATACAGCGGCGGGGCACAGGAAATCATAGTTCTCTGCCCCGCCGCCAAGGTTCTTCTCAGCAGCGCAGTGGAGAAGCCGCCAATAAGCAGAGAGACAGGAGGAGGGGGGGGGGGGGAGGGGCTGTGGCCACTGCGCCTCCAAAGAAGATAACTGACCTGTTAATACAAATACAGGAATCAAATAGCCGGCACCCGACCTCTATGACAGGGAGCTGCGATCCGCTGCAGTTAACCCGTCATAGAGGTCGGGTGACAACTATTTGATTCCGGCACCTGCCTCCTGTATTTGTATTAACAGGTCAGTTATCTTCATTGCGGCACAGTGCGCTCCCGGATTGCAGCCTCACCATCAAGTCTGCTGACAAAGGTGGTGGGGTTGTGGTCATGCACACAGACCGCTATGTGCAAGAAATTCTATCCCAGTTGGCAGATAGAAATGTGTATCTCTAATGACCCTAAGTTTGTATTATTGAGAGACCTCAGAGATATGTTACTGCAGGCTAAATCTGGTGGCATCATAGATGAGAAATTGTTCAATTATCAGCCTGTATTACACCGCTGGATCCCCCTAGTATGAATGAGTAACCAGGAAATGACCAGTGTAATCGGTCCGTTACTATGTATGACTGTCAGGTGACCAGTCACTTTTTTCTATGCCTGTCTGATCATGCCTGCCCTTTCCTGGAAACAAGCATGCCCAGTTCGTGTGTGGTGCCGAGTCGCCATCCTGACTGTGGGCCATTGGCTGCTGTACATTATGGGTAGTCTTGCGGGATGTAACATTCCCCGCGCCTGCGCAATATCGAGTTCCGGACGCCGACTGAATCCTGCAGTCTCCAGCAACATGTGAGAATTCCATATCAAATGAATTACTTTTTTAATTAACACAATCATGTACACCTGTAGGAGAATATTAATTGATGATGTTAGTGCACTATAATCGTATGTATTGATACGGTGTATTGTTATTGGTCAATATTTGTGGCACATAGCACTTTTTTTATATTTGATTCTGCCTTTTATAATATAATCAGGTACAATTGAGATTCACAGTTTTTATTAATGCTTTTTGTATTAATTGAGATATAATTATGCAATCACTTTTGTTAATTATGTATGCTTTATAAGCACTTGAATTTGCACTTTGTATTATGGCTTGACAAAGGCTCCATAGAGTGAGCGGAAACGTTGCGGTCTACACATGGGTGAATAAATACCCTTTTTTTCACGGATATCTGTGTGCTGCCTTGGACTCTTTTGTGTATATATATATATTTTTAATGTATTTATTTTTTTCATTCACACCAACACACTCCACCTATATGTGTATCTCTATATACATACATATACACTTTTTTGGGGGGTGGGAAATCCATGCCATCATGGAGGATTCATGAAAAGGGAATTTCCGGTAAGTAATTTGGTTTTTCCCTTTCATCCTCCGTGACGGCATACCATGAGATATAACAGATTAATACTCCTATTTAGGGAGGGACTATGGCCTGAAGCACCTTTCTGCCAAAAGCGAGCTCCTGACTAGCCCTAGTATCCACGCTATAATGTTTAATAAATGTATGAGGACTTGACCATGTTGCTGCCCTGCATATCTGTTCTAATGTGGCACTCGCCCTCTCAGCCCAGGATGCTGCAACAGCTCTTGTGGAATGTGCTGTAAAAGATTTTGGTGGAGGAATACCTAACGACTTATACGATTCTAAGATCGCCATTTTTATCCATCTGGATAATGAGTTTTTTTGTGGCTTTAGGCCCTTTATGTGCTCCACTGAACTGGACGAATAAATAGTCTGTCTTTCTGAACGTTCTTGTAGTTTCGAGATAGAGTAACACGGCCCTACGTACATCCAGCTTGTGAAAATTCTCTTCCCCTCTGTTTTTGGGTTCGAGCAAAACGATGGGACAATAATTTCTTCTTGTCTGTAGAAATTTGATACCACTTTGGCAAGAAAGGAATTGTCTAATCTGAACACAATTCTGTCTGAAAACACGATGCAGAAGGGTTTCACTATCTTTAGAGCTTGAATTTCACTTACTCTACGCGCTGACGTAATTGCCACCAAAAATAAAGTCTTTAGTGACATATCTCAAGGAGGTTTCTGACAGGGGTTTAAAGGGGGCATTTGTCAGACCTGATAGTACTAAATTGAGGGCCCAAGGGGAAACCGTAGTTCTTACAAATGGTCTTAACCTATCTGCCCCTCTCAAAAAACGGATAACCCATGGGTGCTCCGCAATTTTTTCTCCAAATACAGCACTTAATGCTGATATGTGCACCCTTCATGTATTTGGATGTAATCCCTTTTCAAAGACTGACTGCAGGAAGCCTAGAACTGCTTGTACCAAAAACTTCTGGGAAGAAGTATTTTCTTGAATACACCAACTGCAGAACTTTCTCCAAACTTTGCGGTAACTTTTTGAAGTTACATCTTTTCTGCTTGCTGACATGGTATCGATAATGCCTTCTGACCGACCCTTTGACCTCAATATCATCCTTTCAGGTCCCAGGCTGTCAGATGTAAGCTTTCTATTTTGGGATGGTAGATCGGACCTCAAGACAATAGATCTTGTTTCCAAGGAAGAATCAATGGGCTCTGGACTGACAAGGTATTCAGCAATGGAAACCAAGGTTTTTTTCTGCCATAGAGGGGCTATTAGAATCACATGGGCCCTGTCTAGCCAAATCTTTTTTTAAACCCTGGGGATTAGCTGAAAAGGCCAGTTCAAAATCCCATCCAGTCAACTCCCTTTGGTTTGAAGAAAGATTTCTGACTGTCGGACCATTTTCCTTGGGAATAGAGATGAGAACAGTGCGCTCCCCATCCCCAAAGGCTTGCATCTGTTGTGATAATAATCAGATGTTCGGGATTCCATGGAACTCCTTTTAACAGATGCTCTGACTATTTCAGTCCACTGCAAGGACTGAATTACTAGCAAAGGGATTTGAATTTTCCCCTCTAGTGATTCCTGACTTCTGTCCCAACACCCTAACATTCACTGTTGTAGGATCAGAGTGTGGAACTGTGCCCATTTTACAGCTGGGATGCATGAGGTCAGGGAACCCAGTAGCTTCATTGCTTCCCTGATTGTACATACAGATTGGTTTTGAAATCTTGTCACTATTTTGCTTATCCCCATTACTTTCTGGGTTGTAAGAACGGTCTCTTGACAAGGAGAATCTAGACGGACCACTAAAAGTTAAATTCTGAGATGCGCAAGGATTTGACTTTTTCCAGTTTATTAACCAACCTGTCTGATACAGTGTCTGACAAGTTAAAAACAGATTGTTTTCGAGTGCTTGTTTTGAGTTGCCTATGATCAACAGATCATCCAGGTAGGGTATAATTAGATGATGGCCTTCTTAAATGAGCCACTACCTCTAGCACAGGGGTAGGCAACCTCCGGCACTCCAGCTGTTGTGAAACTACAACTCCCAGCACGCCTACTTGCCCTTTTCTTCTTAAAACTCCCATATAAATGAATGGAGCATGCTGGGAATTGTAGTTTCACAACAGCTGGAGTGCCGAAGGTTGCTAATCCCTGCTCTAGCATTACTTTGGTAAACACTCTTGGGGCGGAGGTGATTCCAAAAGGGAAGTACTTGGAACTGGAAATTACAATTCCTGCATGTTTTTGTGGACCGGAAATACTCTCTTTTGTTCCAGTCCGCTATACATTTGGTCCTGGATGGACCTCTGCACTCTCATCCGAAAGCCCCATAGTTTCCCCGATAGGTTTTACTAACTCTTGTGTCCTCCGAGGAGAAGAGGAAATTTTCATATTCTGAATCAGACCCAGATGAATCCTCGGAGTCTGATTCCTGCTCTGAGTCAGAGGATGATGAGCCAGAGATGCTCATTTTTGTATCTCTATGTTTTGAGCTAGAAAAAAAAAAAAAAAAAAAGAGCCTGCGCCCTGCAAGATGCAACATAAGGCAAGGGAGAGCATCGGAGCATGAAATGCACTGATGGACATATCCCCTTCTTCACCCAGGCAGCCCCTCTGAGATGAGCGAGTTCAGAGCTCGGACAAAACTATTAGGTGGTGACCAAGAAGTCCAAAACAAATTTCCTTTCAACATACAAATCTGGAGGACAAAAAAAAAAAAAAAAAAAAAAAAAAAAAAATATCACGTAGGACCACACTGTTTACATGTTACGGGCAAGGAGAGCTAAAGCAGTTCTACAGTATGAGGAACCCAATTTAACAGTTCCCTGAGGGGAGTGGGATATCTGGCCTACCTTATATGTGACAACACAAACATAACCCTAATATTCCCATTAGAAAACAGAATATTTTAAAGATAACTTAGAGTTGTTAGGGTAATCTTGACCACGCATGCCCATTTTAATAATTTCTCTACTCAAGGGAAACGATCAGAGAGGCACCAGACATCATCAAATTTCCAGGAACTGACAGTAATCAGACTCATCATGCTCTTGCCATTTTCTCAATTTGGGGAAGACACATATACACACACAAAATGGAAGTCTGGCAAACTGTTAACTTGAAATTGGTAATATATTTGAATGATATTTTTCCATTTTAAAATATGGCATGAGGATTATAGCAAATTGATCACTTGTATTACAGAGTATTTCCAACATGGCATCATGTATACGTGGACATAAAATATGCCTGGAATATTCACTGTATATTGCCATAGAAAAAAAAACAAACAGTCACAAAAACAAAAAGTACAAACTACTGTCATCTAATCAGTCTCTTTCAATGGTTTTAACCATTATGGTTTCCAGAGTTTAAGAAGGCCATCTTCACTGTAGGTACCAATCAAATTCTGGTGAGGATGATGGGCAATTCCAATGACATCTTTCTCGTGCACCTAGACAAGTAAAGAAGAAGTTAAATGCCAAAATATACTTCTCATCTCAATGCTCCTCAGGTCCCCCCATCTGGTCTTTCATGACATGCAGAAAATGACTGTGCAGACCATTACTGGCCGAGGTGGATCACCTCTGCAGCCAGAGATTGGTAAATGGTCATTTCCTTTGTGCTGACAGGGACCAGGAAGGAGACCGAGTTGAGACCTGGGGAGCGCCTGTATCAATTCAGTGATTATTGCTTGCTTTATTTTATATCACTTAGAGCCTTTTTGTAAGGCATTTACATCTGCCGAGCAACCCCTTTAACTGTCACCCATGCATGTTTTAACGTCAGGCATTTAGAAGCTTCTATGCATCACATTTTAATGAAACATGCAGCTACATGTAAGGATCCCAACAACCACAGACTCTAGAGCGGGGGGAAGGGGGGGGGGGGGGGGGCCACAACCTTTTTTTATCTGGGGGCCGCATTCTCACGTCGCTGTATTTCAAGGGGCCTCAAATCAAAATGTCGATTGGCGCTCATTTGCATCAGCCTATTACACAAGCCAATGCAAAGTGACTGGGGAGGAATGATCAGTCATTCCGCCTTCATTGTTATATTGATTATCGGTAGCACATTCCTGATTACAACGCAAGACCCTGATAAAATATCAGCCGACAAACGAGCGATCCCTTGTTCATTGACTGACCAGCGGCACTATTATACCGGCCAGATATAATATATGAGCGCTCCTATGTGGAGCAGTAATTGTCCTGAATATTGTGCTGCAGCATAGCCCCTGAAACCGAAGACATACACTTACCTGCTCCCTGCCGCTCTGGTCCTCTGCACTGCCTCCATCTTCTGGGCCCCGGCAGTTTTCACCTGGCAGTGTATGACCATGGTCACATGCACCTCTCCAGCCAATGACTGGCTTCAGGGGTCATGTGGCCACAAGCAGCATGTCACTGCAGAAGCCAGTCATTGGCTGGAGAGGTGCATGTGACCATGGCTAGGCGTGCACAGGTGTAAACAGAGCGGGGACCAGAAGATGGAGGCAGTGGGGGCAGCGCAGAAGACCGGAGCATCGGGGAGCAGGTAAATATGAACCTTTTGTTTCAGGGCCATGCTGCAGGAACTGGTTAAAAATAATTTTTACCAGAAAGGTGGCGAGATTTCCTTCCATCCTGCCCCCTATTCATCAATCAGTGTTTTATTCACTGCAGAGGCCGGCGCTCACTGGTTATTACTGCCTCCTGCCCCCCAGTTATAGGGGCCCTGCAATAACCAGTAAGCACCTTCCTTCACTGCAGAGGCCAGCACTTACTGGTTATTACCACCCCCTACTATTATTACTTTAACTTACTAGTGGGGAAGGAGCTCATTGGTTAACACTTTAATGACCAGGCTTGAAAAGTCCTTAAAGGGGTTGTCTCAGTAAGTAGAGGAAGTTAATACAAGTCACTTACTAATGTATTGTTATTATCCATATTGCTTCCTTTGCTAGCTGGATTCATTTTTGCATCACATTATGTACTGCTCTTTTCCATGGTTAGAGACCACCCTGCAATCCATCAGTGGTGGTCGTGCTTACACACTATAGGAAAAAGCATTAGCCTCTCTGGTGGCCAGGACCATGGAGCGCACATAGGCTGGTGCTTTTTACTATATTGTGCAAGCCTGACCATCACTGATAGATTGCAGAGTGGTCTGTAACCATGGAAACGAGCAGTGTATAATGTGATGGAAAAATGAATCCAGCCAAAGGAGACAATATGGATAATAATACATTAGTAAGTGGCTTGTATTAATTTTCTCTTTGTGATAAATGCCACTTACTAAAGTAAGACAACCCCTTTAATAACCAGACACTTTGTTGTGATTTAGCACAAGTGGTTCAAACGGCTGTAACTATCTTATTTGTTGAACTACCAAATAACTTTTGCAACAATTTTTTACATGACACATAGGGCTTTATAATTAATTTTTTAGTATTTTTGAGGGAAACTGTACAAGGCATTTTTAAAAAGTATATTTTTTTCAAACTATAGCTCTTTATTCTTTAAATATTCTGACACCAAAATAAATTATTATAAAGTAGTTCCCTATATGTACAGACGTGGACAAAATTGTTGGTACCCTTTGGTCAATGAAAGAAAAAGTCACAATGGTCACAGAAATAACTTTAATCTGACAAAAGTAATAATAAATTAAAATTCTATAAATGTTAACCAATGAAAGTCAGACATTGTTTTTCAACCATGCTTCAACAGAATTATGTAAAAAAATAAACTCATGAAACAGGCATGGACAAAAATGATGGTACCCCTAACTTAATATTTTGTTGCGCAACCTTTTGAGGCAATCACTGCAATCAAACGCTTCCTGTAACTGTCAATGAGACATCTGCACCTCTCAGCAGGTATTTTGGCCCACTCCTCATGAGCAAACTGCTCCAGTTGTGTCCGGTTTGAAGGGTGCCTTTTCCAGACTGCATGTTTCAGCTCCTTCCAAAGATGCTCAATAGGATTGAGGTCAGGGCTCATAGAAGGCCACTTTAGAATAGTCCAATTTTTTCCTCTTAGCCATTCTTGGGTGTTTTTAGCGGTGTGTTTTGGGTCATTGTCCTGTTGCAAGACCCATGACCTGCGACTGAGACCAAGCTTTCTGACACTGGCTAGTACATTTCTCTCTAGAATTCCTTGATAGTCTTGAGATTTCATTGTACCCTGCACAGATTCAAGACACCCTGTGCCAGACGCAGCAAAGCAGCCCCAGAACATAACAGAGCCTCCTCCATGTTTCACAGTAGGGACAGTGTTCTTTTCTTGATATGCTTCATTTTTTCGTCTGTGAACATACAGCTGATGTGCCTTGGCAAAAACTTCGATTTTTGTCTCATCTGTCCACAGGACATTCTCCCAGAAGCTTTGTGGCTTGTCAACATGTAGTTTGGCATATTCCAGTCTTGCTTTTTTATGATTCGTTTTCAACAATGGTGTCCTCCTTGGTCGTCTCCCATGTAGTCCACTTTGGCTCAAACAACGACGGATGGTGCGATCTGACACTGATGTTCCTTGAGCATGAAGTTCACCTTGAATCTCTTTAGAAGTCTTTCTAGGCTCTTTTGTTACCATTCGGATTATCCGTCTCTTAGATTTGTCATCAATTTTCCTCCTGCGGCCACGTCCAGGGAGGTTGGCTACAGTCCCATGGATCTTAAACTTATGAATAATATGTGCAACTGTACTCACAGGAACATCTAGTTGCTTGGAGATGGTCTTATAGCCTTTACCTTTAACATGCTTGTCTATAATTTTCTTTCTGATCTCTTGAGACAGCTCTTTCCTTTGCTTCCTCTGGTCCATGTCGAGTGTGGTACACACCATATCACCAAACAACACAGTGATTACCTGGAGCCATATATATAGGCCCAATGGCTGATTACAAGGTTGTAGACACCTGTGATGCTAATTAGTGGACACACCTTGAATTAACATGTCCCTTTGGTCACATTATGTTCTGTGTTTTCTAGGGGTACCATCATTTTTGTCCATGCCTGTTTCATGAGTTTATTTTTTTACATAATTCTGTTGAAGCATGGTTGAAAAACAATGTCTGACTTTCATTGGTTAACATTTATAGAATTTTAATTTATTATTACTTTTGTCAGATTAAAGTTATTTCTGTGACCATTGTGACTTTTTCTTTCATTGACCAAAGGGTACCAACAATTTTGTCCACGTCTGTATATAGTTTCACATGAATGGGGCGTTAATGGTGACTGTTTTGGTTGGTGTGGGTGTTTTTTCTTTTATTAATTTTATTTTTTTTTATCTTTTTTTTAACTTAATTTTTAATATATTTCTGCTACATGATATATCCCCCAATAGGTCATAAAAAGTCTATTGGGGGACAATGAACACTATTTTGCACTTTTTCCTTTTAAGTTTTTTCTTTTATTTGTATTTTATTTAATTTTTTTAATTTATTTTTATATATTTGTTTTTTGTTTGTTTTTTAGAACTTTATTGTTTTTTTTAAAGGGAACCTGTAACCAGGATTTTGTGTACAGCGCTGAGGACATGGGCTGCTAGATGGCCGCTAGCACATCCGCAATACCCAGTCCCCATAGCTCTGTGTGCTTTTATTGTGTAAAAAAACCTGATTTGATACATATGAAAATTACCCTGAGATGAGTCCTGTCCCTGACTCATCTCACATACAGGACTCATCTCAGGGTAATTTGCATATGTATCAAATCTGTTTTTTTTTTTTACACAATAAAAGCACACACACACAGCTATGGGGACTGGGTATTGCGGATGTGCTAGCGGCCTCAGCTCTATACACAAAATCCTGATGACAAGTTCCCTTTAAATATACCGTACTTTTGCCACATGATATGTTCCCCAATTGTTCATAAAAAGACTGTTGGGGGACAGTGAACACTCTAATTTTGCACTATTTTTTATAATATTCATTTTTTTTGCCACATAATATTTAATTTTTTAATTGTATTTTATCATATATTTTTTTATTTAGTTTTAAAAAGGTTTTTGATTTTTTAAAATAATTTTTTTAAATATATTTTCTTTACCTAATTTGTCTCTGAGAGGCCACTGAAAGACCTTTGGAAGACAACAATGACGGCCTTTTTTTTTTTTTTTTTTCACTGCAACTGAGGGAATAGCAGCAAGGCCCCCTGCAGACGAGCATGTCCGGATGCATTGCGTCTGCAATCAGGGAAAATCGTGCGCGTAGTTACGCAATTGCAGTCAGTTTTGACTGAGATTGCATTCCGATGTTCAGTTTTTATTGCGCGGTTGCAATGCATTTTGTACGCGCGTGATAAAGAACTGATTGTGGTACCCAGACCCGAACTTCACTAAAGTTCAGGTTTGATATCAGTGTTCTGTATATTTTACTATTTTCCATTATAACATGGTTATGGAAAATAATAGCCTTCTTTAATTCAGAATGCTAAGTAAAAGGTCCATTGTGGGGTTAAAAGAATGAATAAATGTAACTCACCTCATCCACTTGATCGCGCAGCCGGGCTCGTCGTCTTTAATCTTCTTCTTGCAGGACCTGGCTGGAAAAAGGACCTGTGCTGACGTCGCCACAGGTCCTGCTGAATGAAAATATGAAGATAGAATAACCTATCTTCATTCAGCAGGAATTGTGCCGACGTCACCGCGCTCACCATGTCACCAAAGGTCGTTTTCCACCCAGGTCCTACAAGAAGAAAAAGCCTGGCTGCGCGATCAAGTGGATGAGGCGAGTCACATTTCATTTCTTTTATTTTTTTAACCCCACAATGGACCTTTTACTTAGCATTCTGAATTAAGAATGCTATTATTTTGCATTATAACCATGTTATAATGGAAAATAAGTAAATGGGGTCCCAGGTAACTCATCCCTCATCTCCTATAGCAACTATGCATGAAAATTGCATTGCATCCGCACTTGCTTGCATTCATTTCTATGGGGCCTGCGTTGCGTGAAAAACGCAGAATATAGAACATGCTGCGATTTTCATGCAACGCACAAGTAATGCGTGCAAATCACCGCTCATCTGAACAGCCCCACTGAAGTGAATGGGTCCAGATTCAGTGTGGATGCAATGCGTTCACCTCACGCATTGCACCTGCGTGGAATTCTCGTCCGTGTGGAAGGGGAAGTGTACAGTATCTACCTTCTCAATAATGTTCTACATACTGCGATAGTACTGCACCCAGAGAGCAAAATAGCTAAAATGTGCTTGGGTGGTGGCTCATGAGAATATTTGTGTCTATGAAGTCAGTGACACTTGACATAAAACACATTTTATCAGAATAACTCTGTTCTAAAACATTAGGGAGTTAAAGTGGCCGTAAGATGCAAATATAAATATATATATATATATATATATATATATATATATATATACACACACACACACATACACATACACACCGTACAGACCAAAAGTTTGGACACCTTCTCATTCAAAGAGTTTTCTTTATTTTCATGACTATGAAAATTGTAGATTCACACTGAAGGCATCAAAACTAAGAATTAACACATGTGGAATTATATACATAACAAAAAAGTGTGAAACAACTGAAAATATGTCATATTCTAGGTTCTTCAAAGAAGCCACCTTTTGCTTTGATTACTGCTTTGCACACTCTTGGCATTCTCTTGATGAGCAAGAGTGTGCAAAGCAGTAATCAAAGCAAAAAGGTGGCTACTTTGAAGAACCTAGAATATGACATTTTCTGTTGTTTCATACTTTTTTGATAAGTATATAATTCCACATGTGTTAATTCATAGTTTTGATGCCTTCAGTGTGAATCTACAATTTTCATAGTCATGAAAATAAAGATAGATATCTCTCTCTCTATATAATATATCTATCTATCTCTCTATCTCTCCAGAAAAAGGACGGCACTCCGGCAAAATTAAGGTGAAGTTAATCTTTAATCAACCATACGGTGCAACGTTTCGGCTCCAGAACTGAGCCTCTCTCAAGCGAAAGGCTCAGTTCTGGAGCCGAAACGTTGCACCGTATGGTTGATTAAAGATTAACTTCACCTTAATTTTGCCAGAGTGCCGTCCTTTTTCTGGCTATACTGGTTGGGGTAAGGAGTCCATTCCCCTGGAACGTGCACCCATTTTCTTCTATTTGTAGTCAGTGCCGCATATATATATATATATATATATATATATATATATATATATATATATATATATATATATATTCGCTCTGGTAGTTAGGATTAGTGGATGCAGCAGAGAGTACAAGTACAAGTTCTTGCTTCAAAACATCAGTGTTTATTCACACGTGAAAGCAAAACAAAAACGCCAGTTGCTTGGTGATTGTTCACACACATGAAAAGTTTATATACAAAAGAGTCACCTTTTCTCCTGGATGTTACTTCACACCCTGTTGGAAGTTCTGCTTTGTCAAGTCCACAAGCAGGCGTTAGGCGGCCTGTTCGCCCTCACAGGGTTTTAGCCCTCCAGACCAGCTCAAGCCACGGATCCCAACACAGCCCTCAGATCACAGCACACAGACCTCCTGAGCTCCACTGTCAGACGGAGGTAATCCTCCCCACCTGGCAATGCAGGCTGGTCTTTATGCTTGCCAAAACCCGGCCTGGAACATGGGGAGCAGTCACCCACCCAGCACTTTGACTACTCCCAGTAAGAGCCGTTCCGGATCAGCTATTACAGCCATACTAAGTATCAAGGTGTCAAACACATAAAAACTGGCTCTTACTCCACCGAGGCCAGAAACCTCAATAACACGTACCCATCATCCACGATGATTCCTTGTACCTTCTCACAATATATACAAAAAAAAGCTCCTAGATACAAGGTGATTACACCACAACTCAAAAGTAATTATTTAGGATTTTCCCTATCTTGCCCAGCTCTGTGCAGTTCAGCTTTCATGCTGCCAAGGCTTGCTGGCTTATGGGTGGCATTCCCAATGTAAAAGGCTTGCAATCCCCATAACGCCTTTTCCCTGTCAGACATTGCATGCATGCCACTCTACTACAAGGTACAGTGGTGCTGCAATTACTGTCTTTATGGACAACTTAGATCTACTAATGACTGACCCTACACAGCCAGTTATCTGCTGCTCAGCATGTGAAACACATCCCCAAAATAACGCAGCACATTTGCATTGTATGGCAAAAATGGCAGAAACCAGGAATATGGCATTACAATCAATGGGGTCCATCAAGCACTGTTGGTGTCTGTCAATGGTGGCACTACCACCATTTTTTTTCTGTTCCTATAACGGAACAGAAAACAGACTTTACAGTACAACTGTGAATGTAGTCAGGCTTACATTTCCTGCTTCTCAGTCAGAAAATTAGAGGGTTTCTCGCTCTAGTGAGCTCTTCTAAGCCAGTGATGTCACGACCATTAGTCACATGGCCTAGGTACAGCACATCCCTATTGAACTGAATGGGCCTGGGCTACAATACCAAGCACAACTGCTAAACAATAAACAGCATAGCGTTTGGCTGCTGCGCTCACTCATTGGTAAGAAATTGATGACCTGTCCTGAGTATAGGTCATCAACATCTTACTCCTGGAAAACCCCCTTTAAATAAAAGATTCAGGAGAGCAAGTCATTTCAAATTTGCGATAAACATATTATGGCAAAAGTGCACAGAATTAGTATAATTGCACAAGGTGTGAAATTCCCTGAATTTCGTGACAGGAACTGGAGACTTTGCTAAGAAAAAGATAAAAGTAAAAGAAATGCCCCGGGTTTAAATAAATGCTCAGTGTCAGACAGTACATATAAACAGGAAGGATTCCCTCTTAGGCGTTCACATAACCCATAAGGTATGGTCACGAAAGTTACTTACAGTTAGAGTTCTCTCCAGTTTGCCGGTGACTGTGCTGAAACAGTAGAGCACAAAATCCTCTCCAACACAGTAGATCCACTCTCCTCTGGGCGATAACGTGCAGCACACAAAGTCACCACCTTCTCTCTTACCAGAGCTGAAGCTTCTTACAATCTGGACAGTATTAATTATGCAAGTCAGTATTGAGATACACACAAGATTCACATTATAACATACATCCAGTATGACAACTTAGAGAACATAACTCGCTCTTCCCAGTGCTTAGCTGGTAGTCAAGTATCTTGGTTGCTCATACTTAACCTGAAGGCAACTCCCCAATGATACAAGTGCAATTTAGGGAAAACGCCATGTTTCAGCACATCGACTCTCCTTACCTGTCCTTGCATGTTCATAATGACCACTGTGTTCGATCTGTTACACACAACGAAGTGCTCTGGATTCTTTGGCAGCAGGTTAACACTGTTTACTGTGATGTCTGTTCCAGCACTGCTGCCGAGGGACTTGAACGTGTTGGCACATTCAGTGGTCTTTACATTCCAAACCTTGATGAACAAAACACAAGTCGTGAAACACTGAAAAAAATATGTCAGGCTGCAAAAGTAGCAGCATAAAAAGGTTTGAGTAGGCTACACTGACCTTCAAAGTGTATTAATAATCCACAAGTGGCTAATATTGTGCTACTAAATAACTGAATAAAAACAATCTACAGCGGTCCCTCAAGTTACAATATTCATTTGTTCTGGGATGACCATTGTAAGTTGAAACCATTGTAACCCAAGTCCATAACTCTATGGAAAACTAGTAATTGGTTCTAAAGCACAAAAACGTCATCTTAACCCCTTAAGGACACAGCCTTTTTACACCTTAGGACCAGGCCATTTTTTGCAAATCTGACCAGAGTCACTTTAAGTGCTGATAACTTTAAAACGCTTTGACTTATCCAGGCCATTCTGAGATTGAGATTGTTTTTTCGTCACATATTGTACTTCATGACACTGGTAAAATGAAGTTAAAAAAAATATTTTTTTTGCACCAAAAAATACCTAATTTAACAAAAATGTTGAAAAATTTGCAAATTTCAAAGTTTCAGTTTCTCTACTTCTGTAATACATAGTAATACCCCTAAAAATTGTGATGCCTTTACATTCCCCATATGTCTACTTCATGTTTGAATTATTTTGGGAATGATATTTTATTTTTTGGGGATGTTACAAGGCTTAGAAGTTTAGAAGCAAATCTAGAAATGTTTCAGAAATTTGAAAAAATCCACTTTTTAGGGACCAGTTCAGGTTTGAAGTCACTTTGTGAGGCTTACATAATAGAAACCACCCAAAAATGACCCCATTCTATAAACTACACCCCTCAAGGTATTCAAAACTGATTTTACAAACTTCGTTAACCCTTTAGGTGTTGCACAAGAGTTATTGGCAAATGGGGATGAAATTTGAGAATTTCATTTTTTTGGCTAATTTTCCATTTTAACCCATTTTTTCCACTAACAAAGCAAGGGTTAACAGCCAAACAAGACTATCTTTATTGCCCTGACTCTGCCGTTTACAGAAACACCCCATATGTGGCCGTAAACTACTGTACAGCCACACAGCGGGGCGTAGAGTGAAAGGTGCGCCATATGGTTTTTGAAAGGCAGGTTTTGCTGGACAGTTTTTTTTTGACACCATGTCCCATTTGAAGCCCCCCTGATGCAACCCTAGAGTAGAAACTCCATAAAAGTGACCCCATCTAAGAAACTACACCCCTCAAGGTATTCAAAACTGATTTTACAAAGTTTGTTAACCCTTTAGGTGTTGCACAAGATTTAATGGAAAAGAGATACAATTTCAAAATTTCACTTTTTTGGCAGATTTTCCATTTTAATATTTTTTTTCCAGTTACAAAGCAAGGGTTAACAGCCAAACAAAACTCATTATTTATGGCCCTGATTCTGTAGTTTACAGAAACACCCCATATGTGGTTGTAAACTGCTGTACGGGCACACGGCAGGGCGCAGAAGGAAAGGAATGCCATACGGTTTTTGGAAGGCAGATTTTGCTGGACTGGTTTTATTGACACCATGTCCCATTTGAAGCCCCCCTGATGCACCCCTAGAGTAGAAACTCCAAAAAAGTGACCCCATTTTAGAAACTACGGGATAAGGTGGCAGTTTTGTTGGTACTAGTTTAGGGTACATATGATTTTTGGTTGCTCTATATTACACTTTGTGCGGCAAGGTAACAAGAAATAGCTTTTTTGGCACCGTTTTTTTTTTGTTATTTACAACATTCATCTGACAGGTTAGATCATGTGGTAATTTTATAGAGCAGGTTGTCACGGACGCGGCGATACCTAATATGTATACAATTTCTTTTATTTATGTAAGTTTTACACAATGAATAAATTTTTAAAACAAAAAAAAGTTTTAGTGTCTCCATAGTCTAAGAGCCATCGTTTTTTCAGTTTTTGGGCGATTATCTCAAGTAGGGTCTCATTTTTTGCGGGATGAGATTACGGTTTTATTGGCACTATTTTGGGGTGCATATGACTTTTTGATCGCTTGCTGTTACACTTTTTGTGAAGTAAGATGACAAAAAATGGCTTTTTTTACACCGTTTCTTTTTTTTTTTTTACGGTGGTCACCTGAGGGGTTAGGTCATGTGATATTTTTATAGAGCCGGTCGATACGGACGCGGCGATACCTAATATGTATACTTTTTTTTATTTATGTAAGTTTTACACAATGATTTCATTTTTGAAACAAAAAAAAATCATGTTTTAGTGTTTCCATAGTCTAAGAGCCATAGTTTTTTCAGTTTTGAGGCGATTATCTTGGGTAGGGTATGATTTTTGCGGGATGAGATGACGGTTTGATTGTTACAATTTTGGAGTACATACAACTTTTTTGATCACTTTTATAAACTTTTTTGGGAAGTAAGGTGGGCAAAATTTCAATTTCATCATAGTTTTTAATTTTTAATTTTTATGGCGTTCACCGTTTGGGTAAAGTAACATGACCGTTTTATAGATCAGGTCGTTACGGACGCGGCGATACCAAATATGTGTAGGGAATTTCATTTTTTTTATTTTTAATCAGTGATAAATGTGTTTTTTGATTTTTACTTTATTTTCCCTTTTTTCACTTTCTTTTTGACCCAGACCCACTTGGTTCTTGAAGATCCAGTGGGTCTGATGTCTGTATAATACAGTACAGTACAATATATAGTACTGTACTGTATTTTACACTTTGTCTGAACAGATCTATGCCTTTCAGCACAGATCTGTTCAGCACCATGGACAGCAGGACGCCTGAGAAGGCGTCCTGTTGCCATGGGAACCTTCCCCGTCTGCTCAGTTATGGTCAGAACTGCGCAGACGGGGAAGGGTAAGGACGGGGCTTGGGGGGCTGCCTGGGAGCTCTCTCCCTCTCCATTCGGAGGGGCTGCAAAGGCACAGCAGCCCCCCGATGGGAGAGAGCTCCCTGCGCTGTTAACCTTTTCCATACAGCGGTCCGTACGGACCGCGGTATGGAAAGGGTTAAACGGCTGACATCGCAGCACAGATGTCAGCCGTTTTATACCAGGGTGCCAGCAATGTGCTGGCACCCTGGTATACCCACTAGACGCCAACGATTACGCAATGGGAGGCGGGCGGGGGATCGCGATCCCACCTGCCGCACCGCCCGCCTCCCGCAACCCTCCCCCTGCACCTCCCACCGGGCAAAAATCACTAAGGGGTGCAGGGGGAAGGGGGGGGGGGGATACAGATGCATTTTAGGAATACTAAAGTTTCTGATCCCCGCGGAATTGACCTGCGGTTTGCCGCGATCGCCGACATGGGGGGGTCACGGGACCCCCCCGCGCATTTAGCCTAGGTGCCTACTCAATGATTTGAGCAGGCACCGGGTTCCGATCACTGCCTGCCGCACGGCAGTGATCAGAAATACACAGGGCGTACAGGTACGCCCTATGTCCTTAAGAGGTTAAAATAAGTCCTGGGCCCATTCTTGGTTTAGCATTTTCATTTTTTTCTCCCCACATTCCAAGCCATAACTTTTTAAATGTCCTGTTCATTTAACCATATGAGGGCTTATTCTTTGCTCCATTTCATTTACCATACCTGTTATTGGGAAAAAAATAAATCAAAATTTTCTTTGTATCACCATTTTCTTATAACCATAACTTTTTTAGAATTCCATCCACAGAGCTAAATCAGGGCTTGTTTTTTTTGCGGGTCAAATTTTTTATCACTGTTATTTAACTTTTTTGGAGGGGGAAAAGGTGAGTAAAAAACAGCAAATCATGTGTATTCATTTTTCACCGCCCAGGATTTTTTTTTGTATTTCAATAGTTCTGACATTTTCAGATACATTCCGATATGTTTATTTTGTTTTATTGTTTAAGAATTTTTATATGTACCGTATTTTTCGCTCTATAAGATGCACCCCCCCCCCCCAAAGTGGGCAGAAAATAGCAGTGCGTCTTATAAAGCGAATGATGCAATTTTTACATTGCTGACACTTATACATCGTCGGCCGCTATGTTGCACAGTGTGGCCTGCGATGTATCAGTTACAATTTACTTCTATCACGCGGAGTAGGAGGAGGGGCTGGAGGCCAGCAACTGCTGTTGCACTCGCGGCGGAGCCCGATGCAGTCACTGTACTCCAATACACTGGGCTCCACTCACAGCAGTCTTCATATGTAAAGTCCATTCATGTAATCCTCAAGCAGTGGCTCTGGTTTGTTAAACTAGCGTAATCATCTGTAGTAGTACTCACTATCAAAGTGGCAGGCAGCGTAATGTCACTCACTCAGTCATGCACCTCCCACTTCATTAATGAAGCTGGCAGAGCAGGAGCGCAAATAAGTGAGTGACGTTACGCTGCTGGCCTGCCCACCGCTTTGATAGCGAGTACTACTACAGACAATTACGCTAGTTTAACAAACCAGAGCCACTGCTTGAGCATTAAATAAACAGACTTTACATGTAAAAACTGCTGTGAGCGCAGCCTGGTGTAATGGGGTCACTATTTACACAGGGACATGAGAAGACAAAGCATAACATGTTATATGTGTGTCCTCCACAGAGCCCCCATAATAGTGTCCTCCACAGAGCCCCCATAATAGTGTCCTCCACAGAGCCCCCATAATAGTGTCCTCCACAAATCCCCCATTAGTTCAAAACTCACCAAAAGCACACATTTTGTTTCGAAACATTTTTCTTCCTCAAAAACCTAGGGGCGTCTTATAAAGCGAAAAATGCGGTAAATTAGAGAAAAAAGGGGAGGGAATTAAACTTCCAATATTTTAATGTTTTTTGAGGTTTTTTTTTTTGTTAATTTTATAATAGTAACTTTTAAACCCCTTAGGGGGCTACAACCTGAGATCCTTTGATCCCTTGTCCCATTCACCCTAATAGAGATTCTATTAGGGTGAATGGGATTTTGACACGTTCCCTGTTGAGCTGTGATTCGTGCTTAGCAGGAAGCTTACCATGGCAGGCCTGGGAAGCTTCAGAAGGATGCCATAATAACCGATCGGAGCCCTGCAGGGGCTCAGATCGGAAGGCAGAGGGAGCCGCCTCCCTCTGCCTTACCTCACAGATGCCGCGACTGGAGTTGATTGTAGCACCTGAGGAGTTAAATGATGGCGATCGGCATGATTGCCATTCCCCATCATTGTGGCTGGGTGCTGTATGATACAGCCGGCACCCGCCACTTATAGAGTGGGCTCACTGCATCCATACATTACTTCAGCCAGTACCAGTATGTCACAGTGGCTGAAGGGGTTAAGAAAAATTGGCAGGATAACCAGGACAGATAAAGCATGTCCTTACATAAAAAGACAGGAATAGATGCTGGAAGCTGTAAATCATTTTCTACGGTGAGGGCAGGAGGCTCTTCGGGGTCTTGCATTGTACATATATACATATTTACCAGAAAAAAAGGATGCCACAGCGCACCTAGTGTCCAAAAGAGCTACTCATTTTGGCACAGATGAGGCAGTACAGAACATATAGTACAGCAGAGGAGCTACTAGACAACCAATAACCGTGTTTTACTACTGTAATGGCCAGGTTGACTTGTTTCTATACGAGTCTGGGGCATTGTGTTGCGTCTAGTTTCAAAATGTCCCAGGAAAGACCATCGTATGCTGGAAATATTGTATCCTAAGGCCAATGTATCTTGAGAGACTACTGTACATACATAACCAATAAACCCCACTATGTTTATCCACTCTTTTCAACTCTGTACCTTCCATTGATTTATTACTATACCTTCACAGTGCCATCAGAAGATGCACTAATAATGTAGTGACCATCTTGTGTGAAAGTGGCCTCATTCACGAATGAGGAATGCCCTCTGAATTCCTTCAGGGTTTTACCAGACTTCAATCCATGGATTCTAAAAAGAACGTTTCAAAATACACCAGCATTAAAATAATGGAGCAGTGCATAACCTGTGAATGAAGTCATTCAGATTGAAGAGATGACATTGCTAGCTCTGGCTATGATGGAAAAAATGTAAGTCAAGTAAATAAAAAACAAAAGAAAAAAGTAGACAGAAGCATGCGCTCTATCTCCATGTAGTACATTTATAAATGGTCTGGCAGTACAAGGGTACCTTTGATGTGAATTGTAAAGTTCCTATCTGTAGTTCTTTAAGGAGTTTTCTAGGACTTAACTATTGATGACTTTTTCTAAGGATCAGCGGGGACCTGTTTTCAGAGGCTCCTACAGATCAGTTGTGTTCACTAGCTACAACGCAGGAACCAGGCTAGGCACCAGAAATACACAGCTCTATTCGCTGTGTACTGAAGTGCACCTGGTTACTGCAGCGCTGCTCCCGTTCACCATGTATTTTTCTTCTTTTGAGTGAATTCACACAGTTTCTTGTACGGTTTCTCAGCACTTATATTTTTTGTAGCGGTTTTTGCAAAGGCAAAAAAAAAAAAAAAAAACACCAGCTCCAGACGTTAGTGGAAAATCTTTGGGAAATATGAAATGCAGGACTTACAAAGCTCCCCCCCTTACTGTCATTTTTTAAGAAAACAGCAAACGGAAGCAACTGTGTTTTTACGGCATTCTTTCCATTTGCCAAACCAAAATACTGTGCGAAGGAAGCATTTAAATGAATGTAATTATAATTACACTTGCTCACCACTGCGATTGCGTCGGCGAGCAGGTAAACAATGAAGCTTCAAACAGCTGATTGGCGAGGGTGTCAGCAGTTGCCCCTGTCGATCTGATATTGATCATCTATCCAGAGGATCAGTCATCAATATTAAAAATGCGAACAACTCCTTAAAATGCTTCTGATCCAGTCATGGGTTTGCCTGTCTGGTTCTGACCTCTTTCTGGTCGACCAATCTTTTACCCCACAAGGGTTAGGTCCCTGCACTTAGTCAAGTTAGGGACCATCGCCAAGTTGGTGGCCACCATTTAGGGCAGCTCATCCAAGTAGGTGCAGGTGGAGTAGAGAGCTGCATTGTTCCTTACACTACATGGACTTGCCTTGCTGTTACTCCAGTTTTTATAATGATCATCTTTTAATAGTGTGGTTGTGGAATAAAAGCTGGAAGACAGTAGCTCACCTGATAGTCTGGTCAAATGAAGCACTGAGGATTTGACTGCTGTCTTTTGAGAAGCTGAGGCATGTGACACCTTTACTGTGAGCACGTTCAAACCTCCTCAAACATTGTCCACTCTGAATTTTCCACACCTAAAGATGAAAAATAAAATTAAACCTCCACATACTATTTGTGTGAATATTTTAATATTGTAGGGGGAGGAGGGTGCAACCTTGATTAAATCATACCTTAATTTTCCCATCTTGTGCTCCTGTTGCTAGCATTTCTGTATCCCTACTAAAGCACATGCACAACACAGCATCATCCATCATCATAAAGTTATCTTGTGCTTGGTACTTCAAGTCCTAAAAAGAGACAACATAAAAAGTCTAAGGGTCCATTCACACGTCCACAAAATGGGTCCGCATCCGTTCCGCAATTTTGCGGAAGGGGTGCGGACCAATTCATTTTCAATGGGGCCGCAAAACAGTCGCGGACGTGTGAATGGACCCTAAGGGTTACATGATCACCTTTAACATTCTTGGAAGTCACAATTTAAAAACATTTATTCTCTGCAACACTGTATCCCATTAAAATTAAAGGGGTATTTCAGGAGAAAATGTTTAATTCAAAACTGGGTCCAGACAGTAATAAATAATCATTAGTCATCTTACTGATCAGTCGTCCCTGCACCAGTCCCCACTCCTCTCCACATCCTGATCTTGAGATGCTGGAAATGGCTTGGACTGTCCTGTCAGCCAATCAGTGGCAATTATATTTTTTTTTTAACACAAATTCCATTGGAATTCTGCCACAATTTGATTAGGTACTCTTCCCCACTGATTGTGGCGAGCAAAGTGCAGTCTCAATGCCTCCCCAACATGTTTCACTGAGATCTGGAGTGATCAGCCCCAACCCCTGATAATGCAGGATCTCTGCAAAACATGTAGGGTTATTCGGTACAATTAATGTGCCCCTGTAGTTTAATAAGCCACAATTTTCAATGCATGTACAAAGTGTCTGCTTGCTAGTAAGCCAGCACAACTAGAAGTCATTACATTCAGATGACATCAGTCTACAGTAAAGATACATTTTATAGACTGACACAACAATGATGTACATACAGGATAATTATTCACTGATATAGTTATTAAAACCAATTTACTCCAAGTTCCTATAGCATCTATAAGCAACTTATATGCAAATGAGCAAGTATGAGCACCAGGAGGCCGGACAGAGATCATGGAGCACTGCTTTTGTAATGCTCTTCTTGCAGTGCTTCAAGAGCTATCACCAGCCCCTGGTGCTCGAACTTGCACATTGGTATAGAACTAAAAACAAAAGATAATTCTACAGCAGTTCAACATACAGACAAAATAAAGGTCTCGTTTTAATCAGCAGGCTCAACCCTACCATGGTACCATATGCTGACAAATGCTCCATAAAGTGTGAAGCCTAACTCTTTTTTTAACATTGTTATGTTGAGACCTTTTGCAAAAATAAGATATTTCCCCATCTCTCTGTGCTGATTAAAAAGTAGCCTGCCTCCAATATCTCCAAATCAAACTGCCTAATAGTAAATCTGTCTTAGTTATCCATAGGAACCAATCAGCGCTCAGCTTTCATTTTTTTTCAAAGCCCTGTAGAAACTGAAAGCTAAGCTTCGATTGGTTGCTATGGGCAACTAAGACTGATTTATTATTTAATTTGACTTTGAGATATTGGAGGTGGGCTACTTTTTCGTGGCCCACCCTGTAGATTGTTTGAAATCTTTGCAAATTTATTGAAAAACCTAAATATTGACATAAGAATTCAGATTCTTTACTTAAGACTTAGTTGATGCACCTTTGGGACACATTACAACCTCTAGTCTTCTTGGGTATGCCATAAGGTTTGCACACCTGGATCGGGGGGGGGGGGTTCTGCAATTCTCCTCAGATCCTCTCAGGCTCTGTCAGGGTGGATAAGGACCATTGGTGGATAGCCATTTTCAGGTCTCTCTAGATGTTATAGAAGTCAGGGCTCTGGCTGGGCCACTAATGGATATTTACAGAGATGGCCATTAGCCACTCCTGTCTTGTCTGTGTGCTTAGGGTCATTGTCTTGTTAGAAGGTGAACCTTCAGCCCAGTCTGAAGTCCAGAGCACACTAGATCAGGTTTTGATAATATCTCCAATGAAAAACACCCTCATACCGTGATGCTGCCAAAACCATGCACCACAGTAAAGATTGTACTGGGCAAATATGACTCTTAGAATTGAAGTCAAAAAGTTCAATCTTGGTTTCATCAGACCAGAGAATCTTGTTTCTCACAGTTTAAGGGCTCATTCACACGACTGTAGGCAGTTTGCGCCATATTGCGGACCGCAAACCCATTGACTTGAATGAGTTCGCAATCCGCAAGATATGGCGACGTGCAGAGGAACAGATCAGAAGCCCATGGAAGCACATGACCTATTGTTTGCCATATATTACAGATCGAGGACCCATTCAAGTCAATGGGTCCACTCCGCAAATACGAGATTCACAGCCAGTGCATTGTGGGCCACAACATGGCCAGCCTACCTAGAGCCTTTAGGTGCTTTTTTTTCCCCTTCTTCTTTTACTGAGGAGAGGCTTCTTTCTGGCCACTCTGCCATAAAGCCCAGATTGGTGGAGTGCTGCAGTGATGATTGACCTTTGGAAGTTTCTCCCATCAGCACATAGGATCTTTGGAGCTCAACCAGAGTGACCATTGAGTTATTGGTCATCTCTCTAACCAAGGCACTTCTCCCCTGATCACATAAGTTTGGTGAGGTTGCAGTAAAATGTTTGTACCATTATCTAGATCTGTGCCTCCATACATACGTCTCTGAGCTCTACAGACAGTTCTTTCCTCCTCATGGCTTGATTTTTGCTCTGGTATGCATTGTCAGGTGAGACCTTATATAGACGGTTTTGTCTTTCCGAATCATGTCCAGAGGTGGACTCCAATCAAGGTGTAGAAACATCTCAAAGATGATCAAGAGAAATTGAAAGCACCCAGAAATTAATTTTAAGTGTCATAGGAAAGGGACTTCATACTTTAAATTTTAGTTTTTCCCCTTTTAATAAATTTGCAAACACAAGATTCTATCATATGAAGATCTTAAATCTTAATATACCAACATTCGTTTTAACTTCTTTCCCGATTTACAAGCCAACAGCTATCTCCAGAACTTACTGCCCAACTTAACCCCCCAAGAATGGAGCCAAGCTATACAGGCCTTCCTCAAACGATAGAGATTAGAGATAGAGATATAAAAAAAAAAAATACACAAATAGTGCAGCAGCACAGTCAGAGAGAGTGGACTGGGTGCAATTCCCCACAGAGGTCGGCCCTTCCTCCACGATTATATACTTAGCAAATGACGAGGCAGCACTTCCAGCTTTAAGTGAACGGGTGATGACCCCAAACTTTAATCCAAGCAACGTTTCGGCCTGCTCAATGAGGCCTTTACATATATAATCACACACATATACATATATATATATATATATATATATATATATATATATATATATATATATATAGAATACACCATTCACAATAGGTGATGTTAACAACACCCTGCACAGGTCACTCAGCATGTCTAGAGAACTCTTCCATAGATGGCAATGAGCAATCTTCTCTCCATTGTTCCTATTTAGCTGCTGAAAAGCATATCTGTAAAGGCTTTTAACACGGTGCCATGCACACATCTGGATTTTTTGTGGCCGTTTAACAAATTATAGAACATGCCCTATTCTGGTCTGCACTGGACAGGAATAGTCCTTTCTATTGACGAGAGTGAGAAAAATAAGGAACTCATATGGTATCCATGTTTTGCGGCCTAGTTTTAATGAAACAAGTTATTTTTATACACATAGTACTTGCCTTTCTTATTTTTCCTGTTGTGAAGTTCCACACCTCAATAAATCCATCCACTGACCCAGTCACCAAATACTGGCCATCAGGCGAAAATCGGGCACATTCTACGTGTGATTTTTGACCAAACTGTAAAAAAAATAAAAATAAAAAAGGAAGAAAATTTCAATATTAAAGCATAACCATTACCAAGCTTTTATGGATTTCACTTATGTATATAAATACTATGTATGCTTTTATTGGAGAAAAGTGTAGTTCATTTACTAGTAGGTGGAAATAATAAAACACTTGATTAGTAAATCGGCCAATAAGAATGTGTAGTGGTACACAGACAACTGACAATGATGTAATCTGCCCCCATTCCTGTCAGGCTGCTCAGCCATGATGGCATCACACACAGGATTATATCTGTGGAAGAGCAGAGTTACTGCCTGCTCTATAATTGATAGTAATGATGAGATCCTGTGTGCAATAAGCGGCCAGGCAATGAAACACTCAGTGCTATATGATGAAGGCAGGCACTAGAGCACACTGTGTAGGTTGGGATAGGGGTCCGATTGCTTGTATTCTATTGTTTTTCAAGAAAACAGTTTAAGAAAAATTATCAGATTCAAAAAAAAGAGAACAATGTGTAGTGAGGCCCACACAACAGCTCTACAGAGGGACGCAACTTGCCCTATTCACATTGAAAAACGAGATGCTGGTCTTTGGTTACAGGACTTCAATGCCAACATCACATCACAAGAGGTGATCACTGGCCTCAACGGTATACAGCAGTAGCCAAACACTGACACAAATTTTGGTTTTCAAAAAGTTTCCTGCTTTAGTTTTTACAAGGGGCAGTTTGCATTAGGCTACTTTCACACTCACGTTTCTGTGTGGATCCGTCGTGGACGGGTCTGTTCAGATAATACAACCGTCTGCATCCGTTCTGAACGGATCCGTTTGTATTATCTTTAACATGGCCAAAACGGATCCTTCTTGAACACCATTGAAAGTCAATGGAGGACGGAACTGTTTTCTATTGTGCCAGATTGTGTCATAGAAAACTGATCCTTTCCCATTGACTTACATTGTGTGCCAGGACGGATCCGTTTCAGACGACATCAAAACGCTGCAAGCAGTAGAATGGAGACTGAACTGATGCATTCTGAGCGGATCCTTTTCCCTTCAGAATGCAAACTGATCCGTTTTGGACCGCTTGTGAGAGCCCTGAACGGATGTCAAACGGAAAGCCAAAACGCCAGTGTGAAAGTAGCCTGAAAGGGATATTCTGGTAATGTTATCTGCTAGCCACAGGAAAAAAGAATATCAGATCAGTGGGAGTACCACCAATTTGTTATCCCCTATACTGTGGTTAGTGGATAGCTTAACACAGTCATGCTCAACCTGCGGCCCTCCAGCTGTTGCAAAACTACAACTCCCAGCATGCCCGAACAGCCTACAGCAGGGCATTGTGGGAGTTGTAGTTTTACAACAGCTGGAGGGCCGCAGGTTGAGCATGCCTGGCTTAACATAACCACAATACCCCTTTATCTCTAGATTGTTATGAAGGGTGATCAAATAAATAGTAATTAATTGCAGTAATTCCTTGTCATGAAAAGTAACAATCACAAAAACCCAAATTTTCACTTCATTTCAGCCCTGCCACAAAATGACCTAACTTTATTTCAGTGATCTTCTCATTAGCTCAGGAGACAGTGCTAACGAGGTAATGCTGATTGAATTAGAAGAGCAAACTGGTTGTTTTGAAAGGAGGGCTGGCGCTTCAAATCACTGTCTCCCTCTGCTAGGCCTCTTGCACACGACCGTTGCCGGACGTGGCCCGTATTGAGACCCACAAACAGCCCATTCACCTGAATAGGTCCGAAATCTGCAAGGTGAACTTGTTCTATTGTTTTTTGCGGACAGATCACGGACCCATTCAAGTTAAATGAGCCTGGAGCCGTCATGATTAGAAAATAATGGTTTGCCGTCAGTCAGGATTTGGCCCAGAAGCGGATATCAAGCATGCCAGAACGAATTGCAGAACTCTTGCGAAGGGTCAAAACTGGAATTATTTTGTCTTTGTACTTTAGTATATTATAGAAATTATAAAAAAAAAAAAAAAAAAAAAAAAAAAAATAATAATCTAAAATACTGAGGCAGCAAACTTTGTGAAAACCATTGGTTGCAGCAATTACAGACAACTGGTTTAACAGTACCAACTTGTCCTCTTATGTAGCTTTTACATGTATTTTCATTAGTGACTTTTGCTCTGTTGAATTGGGGTTAAAATGACAAACTGGGATAGAAGCAGCTGAAGCTGTGGCCTCTACAGATCTAAAGGAAATAATATATCTGGCTTACTGAGAAGAAATAACAATGATAACACATAGTGGGGGGAAAACCCCAACATAAATGCAAGGCATGAAAAGGGTTACATGAAAATATTGATTGGCGCTTTACCTTTATGTGTCTGCTCAGTTGTGTAGGGAACTTTTCTTCTTCCACATCTTTCACGGCTGCTTTACCACGGAACAAATCAATGGTCATTCCTGGAGGTAAAAGCCCCTGATGCTGCTGCCATTTCAAAGCCTGGAAAAGAGAAATCATTTGTGGAAAAACGGAGGGACATTTAGCAAGCCCTTAATGTCACTACTGTGGCGTAAAAAAGTCACAGCTTATGGCGCATGCTATGTGTGCACCATAATTTGCAACTTTTTGAGCTTCTCTGCACTTTTCTGAAATGCCGAATAAAGGGGACAGGACTTTGCACAGCCAGCCGCATATACTATAACTTTTGCCAGAAAGTGGCGGAAGTTATAGCTGAAGGTGATTAGGTGCATCTCACGCCAGTGCAGGGAGAGCAAGACTGGCGTATGGGTCTGGCTCCTGCCACCCCCACCATCAGCTGTGGGGCTCGTGCAAGTGCTGCAGCCTCTTCATTGTCTAACTGCACACCGTCTAACTTGTAGCAGCAGTGCAGCGTAATTACAACATTGCACTGTCGCAACTATCTAGTCGGCGTGCAAGTAAACAGTGAAGCAAGGATAGGTCATCAGTATACTAGCACAATCACTTATGCTTGTTTGCCTGGAGTAAAGCGTGCCAGCATTGAATCCTGGCGCGTTCCAGTGAAGGGAAATTTTAATAACTTAAAGGGGTTGGCCACTTTCTGGTTACTGCTGACTGGTGTGTTTGTAAGATGGCACCGACTAATATAGTCAGTCTTGAAATTCTACACCATTTCCAATATTTATTAAGATATGCCCCATTGTTTACAAAGTCTTTGGTGTTGTCCACACACAGAGGTCCTGTCCACAAAATGGAGATTGATGGAGGGTCATGTGACCAGGAAAATCACCTCCATGTAAGGTCTTCCCCATTCAAATACACAGTACCTGCTGTGGGGGGTCAGCTCAATAGTGGTAGGCACAGCAGTCAGAAACACAACAGGGATTTGCCTGTTTTCTTTTTTTTCATTCACAGGCAAAAATATAAGGCCTTTAAATTCAGGTAAAAACGCTAAATAAATTCCTGCTCGGCTGAGCACTAACTAAACACAAGATCACCCTTTCTATACTGGTGGCCTACTACAAGCCACACGACACAACTCAAAGTAAACTTAGCGTCCTTTTTGTCGTTTTAGCAGACTTCAGCGGTGAGGGTGAAAGACAGTCTGTTCAACCAGTCCCTCATAGTGCAGACCTTTACGCTGGGTTCAGACCCGAGCGTTCTGAAACGAGCGCTCTGTATGCGCGATTGTACGGGCGTTTACAATCGCGCATACAGAGACTGGCGTTCACACATTGTCGCGCGTTCCCGAATTTCTATGTGCGGGAACGCGCGACAAACGCCCAAAAAAAAGCTCAAGCACTTGTTTGAGCGTCGGGCGTTTTACAGCGCGATCGTACGCGCTGTAAAACGCCCAGGTGAGAACCATTCCCATAGGGAATCATTGGTTCTTGCCTGTTGTGCGTTTTACAGCGCGTAGGAACGCGCTGTAAAACGCTCAGGTGTGAACCCAGCCTTATAGCCTAGAAATGAGCCAAGATCCATCACCTGGCTGAGAGCTCTATAGGAAACCTGTTCTGGACAGGAAGGGAATGAGGAGCCCCACTACCAACCTGCTTATCATTCCATAAAAATCCAGGCCCGACAACAACATTAACCAAAGTCCTCATGTTTTACTAAGACAACCCATCTTTCCTGGATTTCTTATATCTCACCCAGCTTTCCTAGTTGAGATATCCACTTCCTGTAGCCTAGTACATTATATATGAAAGACACCTAGGCGAAATATAACGACTTTCTACTACTTTTCCAGTCACCGTCTCACACTGCCCATCTGCACTTGTTCTGTTGGCAGTTTAGTGCAGATGCAGGGTATTTGAATGGAAGAGACATCACATGGAGGTGTTTTGCCTGCTCACATGACCATCAGCAACCATTTTATGGACAGGACCTCTGTGTGGGCAGCACAAAAGACTTTGTAAACAATGGGGCATACCACATGAAATATAGAAAATGGCGCAGAATTTCAACAAAGACTATATTAGTAAGTGCCATATAGTTAACTTAGAGACACATTGGTCAACAATAACCAGAAAGTGGCCAAGCCCTTTTAACCACTTCAACCCCGCTAGCTGAAACCCCCTTCATGACCAGAGCACTTTTTACACTTCGGCACTACACTCCTTTCACCGTTTATCGCTCGGTCATGCAACTTACCACCCAAATGAATTTTACCTCCTTTTCTTCTCACTAATAGAGCTTTCATTTGGTGGTATTTTATTGCTGCTGACATTTTTAAATTTTTTGTTATTAATCGAAATGTAATGATTTTTTTGCAAAAAAAATGACATTTTTCACTTTCAGCTGTAAAATTTTGCAAAAAAAACTACATCCATATATAAATTTTTCGCTAAATTTATAGTTCTACTTGTCTTTGATAAAAAAAAAAAATGTTTGGGCAAAAAAAAAAAATGGTTTGGGTAAAAGTTATAGCGTTTACAAACTATGGTACAAAAATGTGAATTTCCGCTTTTTGAAGCAGCTCTGACTTTGAGCACCTGTCATGATTCCTGAGGTTCTACAATGCCCAGACAGTAGAAAAACCCCACAAATGACCCCATTTCGGAAAGTAGACACCCTAAGGTATTCGCTGATGGGCATAGTGAGTTCATAGAACTTTTTATTTTTTTTGTCACAAGTTAGCGGAAAATGATGATGATTTTTTATTTTTATTTTTTTCTTACAAAGTCTCATATTCCACTAACTTGCGACAAAGGAATACCTTGGGGTGTCTTCTTTCCAAAATGGGGTCACTTGTGGGGTAGTTATACTGCCCTGGCAATTTAGGGGCCCATATGTGTGAGAAGAACTTTGCAATCGAAATGTGTAAAAAATGACCGGTGAAATCCGAAAGGTGCACTTTGGAATATGTGCCCCTTTGCCCACCTTGGCTGCAAAAAAAGTGTCACACATCTGGTATCGCCGTACTCAGGAGAAGTTGGGGAATGTATTTTGGCGTGCCATTTTACATATAACCATGCTGGGTGAGAGAAATATCTTGGTGAGAGAAATATCTTGGCAAGAGACAACTTTTCCAATTTTTTTATACAAAGTTGGCATTTGACCAAGATATTTTTCTCACCCAGCATGGGTATATGTAAAATGACACCCCAAAACACCTTGCCCAACTTCTCCTGAGTACGGCAATACCACATGTGTGACACTTTTTTGCAGCCTAGATGCGCAAAGGGGCCCAAATTCCTTTTAGGAGGGCATTTTTAGACATTTGGATCCCAGACTTCTTCTCACACTTTCGGGCCCCTAAAAAGCCAGGGCAGTATAAATACCCCACATGTGACCCCACTTTGGAAAGAAGACACCCCAAGGTATTCAATGAGGGGCCTGGCGAGTTCCTAGAAAAAAATTTTTTTTTGCATAAGTTAGCGGATATTGATTTTTTTTGTTTTTTTCTCACAAAGTCTCACTTTCCGCTAACTTAGGACAAAAATGTCAATCTTTCATGGACTCAATATGCCCCTCACGGAATACCTTGGGGTGTCTTCTTTCCGAAATGGGGTCACATGTGGGGTATTTATACTGCCCTGGCTTTTTAGGGGCCCTAAAGCGTGAGAAGAAGTCTGGAATATAAATGTCTAAAAATGTTTACGCATTTGGATTCCGTGAGGGGTATGGTGAGATCATGTGAGATTTTATTTTTTGACACAAGTTAGTGGAATATGAGACTTCGTAACAAAAACAAACAAAAAATTTCCGCTAACTTGTGCCAAAAAAAATGTCTGAATGGAGCCTTACCAGGGGGGTGATCAATGACAGGGGGGTGATCACCCATATAGACTCCCTGATCACCCCCCTGTCATTGATCACCCCCCTGGTAAGGCTCCATTCAGAAGTCCGTATGATTTTTACGGATCCATGGATCGGATCCGCAAAACACATGCAGACGTCTGAATGGAGCCTTACAGGGGGGTTATCAATGACAGGGGGTGATCAGGGTGATCACCCCCCTGTCACTGATCACCCCCCCTGTCACTGATCACCCCCCCTGTAAGGCTCCATTCAGACGTCCGCATGATTTTTACAGATCCATGGATACATGGATCGGATCCACAAAACACATGCGGACGTCTGAATCGTCTGAATGGAGCCTTACAGGGGGGTGATCAGGGAGTGTATATGGGTGATCACCCGCCTGTCATTGATCACCCCCTGTAAGGCTCCATTCAGACGTCCGCATGATTTTTACGGATCCATGGATACATGGATCGGATCCACAAAACACATGCGGACGTCTGAATGGAGCCTTACAGGGGGGGGGGTGATCAATGACAGGCGGTGATCAGGGAGTGTATATGGGTTATCACCCGCCTGTCATTGATCACCCCCCTGTAAGGCTCCATTCAGACGTCTGCATGTGTTTTGCGGATCCGATCCATGTATCCGTGGATCCGTAAAAATCATACGGACGTCTGAACGGAGCCTGACAGGGGGGTGATCAATGACAGGGGGGTGATCAGGGAGTTTATATGGGGTGATCATGGGTGATCAGGGGTTCATAAAGGGTTAATAAGTGACGGGGGGGCGTAGTGTAGTGTAGAGTTTGGTGCGACTTTACTGACCTACCTGTGTCCTCTGGTGGTCGATCCTAACAAAAGGGACCACCAGAGGACCAGGTAGGAGGTATATTAGACGCTGTTATCAAAACAGCGTCTAATATACCTGTTAGGGGTTAAAAAATTTGGATCTCCAGCCTGCCAGCGAGCGATCGCCGCTGGCAGGCTGGAGATCCACTCGCTTACCTTCCGTTCCTGTGAGCGCGCGCGCCTGTGTGCGCGCGTTCACAGGAAATCCCGGCCCTCGCGAGATGACGCATATATGCGTGACTCTGCGCAGGGCTGCCACCTCCGGACCGCACATCTGCGTTAGGCGGTCCGGAGGTGGTTAAAGAGGACCTGCCACCATAAAACTGCAAAGTAATCTGCAGGCGGCATGTTATAGAGCAAGAGCAGCTTGATACATGGGTGTATGTTAAAAGATTCAGTAGAACTTGTAATTTATACATTGAAATTCCTGCTCATTCTGGGCTCTGAAGTGAAGGAGGTGGTCCTATCAGTGATTGACAGCTATCTCTATATACACAGTCATAGATGGAAGGCTGTCAGTCACTGATAGGATCGCCTCCTTGACTTCAAAGCCCAGAATGAGCAGGGATTTAAATGTATAAAACACACATTATATTAATCTGCTCAGCTCCTCCTGCTTTATAATATGCCGCCGTTAGCTCAAAAAACAGGTTCACTTTACGGGCCAAAGCAAATTCTACAGCATTTTCCTTTTTCATCCCTGCCTTTAGGGCAAGGCCACATGTTACACCACAGTCCAAAATATCGCATTGAAGGCACACTAGAAGATTGCACGCTGTTACAGCTATAAAAGTGCAACCAGCTTCATGCTAAGCCCACGGCTTTGGAATGGGATATCCAACACATACTTATATAGGAGTAAGAGTCAGGTGTTCATAAACTCAAGCCATATAGTGTACATCAAATTAAAGGAATTCAATATTTCTTTACCTGGCCCAGCAAAGCCATGAGACGAGATGGGGGTACCACACTCACTTCACCAGCAAGAGCTTGGGCTATGGCAGCTCTCCTTTTCTCTTTGCTGCTGCCATCTGGATACGCCTGTAAGAATCACCAAAATAATAATTAATAATTGTGTAGAATATTGGGTCGTGTAGAGCAGATTTCTGCTGTAATGTGTGCCAATTTTCTACCGCATGTTGTAAATTCAGTTGGGCCACGCAGGTCCTGCCTCCTCCAGCCCTCTTTTTGGAAAAGTGGCGAGGGTGTAGGAAAAAGAATTACAAATGTTGATGCAAACCAGGCCTTGTGACAGGTTTCTGGCGTAGAAGAAGCTTGATAAATGTCCCTAATTGTGTTAGGGAATGTAAGTCTCGAACACCTTGTCTAAATTTAAAGTCATTTTATGATAGAGAAAATTAGGAAACATACCTCACGGGGGTCAAAATAAGATCTAGCCAATAGGTTTTCAAGATGTATGTATCTTTCGGGCTGTGTCTGCTTTAACATGATCATGGGGTCAGTCTGTCTCAGAAGAGATCTGGCAGCTCCCAGCTCTCGGAGCTCAATCAATTCCAGAACAACCTACAAGGTAGAAAGATAAAACGCAGAAGAAGTCACAGACAGCACATACAGCATAAAGTGCTACTTATAAGGGCCCTAACAGACGGATTACCGTCCAGGTGAGTTTAAAACAGACAGCACCCAGACTGAATACCGACGCGTTTAACTAAATGGATATCATCATATTCATATACAGACTATCATGTAAAAACTCCTCCGTGTTCACTGTCTGGACAAGTTTTTGATCACCTCCCTAGAACAGTCCCTAACCCCTTAGTGACTAACCTGTTTTGGGCCTTGCCAACCAAGCGTTTTTTCTTCCTTTTTTCCATCATTGCGATCCAAGAGCTATAACTTTTTTTATTCTTCAGTCTATATAGCTTTCTGAGGGCTTGTTTTTTTGCGGGACAAGTTGTAATTTTTAATGTGACATTTTGGGGTACAAATAAAACTTTCTGATTAACTTTTATTAACTCTTTCTGGGAGGGAGATGGGAAAAACAGCAATAAGTTTTTAAGTTATAAACATTACTGCGTTTTTTTGGTATAAATAACAATCGCTTTATTCTCTGGGTCAGTATAATTACAGTGATACCAAATAATTTTTTTTTACATTTTACAACTTTTTGCAATAATTTTTTTTTTTCTTTGCCGCTTCCCAAGACCCATACCCTTTTTATTTTTCTTTCTATGGAGTCGTGCGAGGGGCTTGATTATTGCGGGATGACTTGTATTTTTCATTGGCATCATTTTGGAGTAAATGGCGCTTTTTGATCGCTTGTTATTAAATTTTTCGGTGGCAACTAAGACTAAATTAGCAATTCTGTATTTTATTTTTTTTAAGTGTTCACCGTAGGGGATAGTTTCTGAGATATTTATGAAGTCTGGGTCGTTAGGACACGGCAATAACAAACATAAGGGAAATATTATTTTATTTGCAATTTTTTTCATTGAAAAGCGTATTTTCAAAGAAAAAAAAAGCATAATTTTTTTTATTGAATAATTTAGTTTTGTATTTTACCACTTACCGTAATAGTCCCACAAGGGGACTATAACAGATTGCATTTTAAAAGCAATCAAAAAAAGCTATGCACAGTCTGCTGGAAATTACTGAAGGCTGGTCTGGGACCCCAGGCAGCCTTCACACACATCGGCACCCCGTGATCGCATTTGCGGGGTGCTGATGGGAGGCAGCGGGAGTCCACTCCCACTGTCAGCACAGTGCATGCAGCGGGCACCATTGCCCGCAGCATGTAAAGTGTTGAACAGCCCGGATAAGCACTCCTGCTGGTCCGGGCTGGTAGAGCAAGGCTGTGGCTCTCGTGCAGTATTTAGACTGGGCCGAGGTTAAAAAAAAAAAAAAAAAAGGCGGCAGCCCAGCCTAAGGCCCCTTAGTGACTGTATAAAAACATGTATGGGCGGTCACTTGGGGGTTAACATGACTTCTCCAGCCTCCTTCCCCATCCTTGCTAATGCTCATTATGTGGGGACAATTAGTTGGCAATCTTTTTCTTGTTGGTAGTTTAATCTCTTGTACGTTATAATTATTATACCCTTGTAATAGAAATCAACTCTGTGTATACTGGTGAGCCTGTGTTAGACCTGAACTTCTACAAATGTACAGACTTAATATATTTGACTGGCTGTACACTTTAATTATTCTTCATTTTAGACTAACAATAAAAAAATTGTGTAGAGATGGAACAAGTTGAGAGGCAGGCAACCAAAGTAGTACATTAATCTGTGGACTACAGCACCCAGAAAGATTATTAAAATTGGGGTTAGGCTACTTTCACACTAGCGTTCGGGTGTCCGCTCGTGAGCTCCGTTTGAAGGGGCTCACGAGCGGACCCGAACGCAGCCGTCCAGCCCTGATGCAGTCTGAATGGAGCGGATCCGCTCAGACTGCATCAGTCTGGCGGCGTTCAGCCTCCGCTCCGCTCGCCTCCGCACGGACAGGCGGACAGCTGAACGCTGCTTGCAGCGTTCGGGTGTCCGCCTGGCCGTGCGGATCCGTCCAGACTTACAATGTAAGTCAATGGGGACGGATCCGTTTGAAGATGCCACAATGTGGCTCAATCTTCAAGCGGATCCGTCCCCCATTGACTTTACATTGAAAGTCTGGACGGATCCGTCTGAGGCTATTTTCACACTTAGCTTTTTTTAAGCTAATATAATGCAGACGGATCCGTTCTGAACGGAGCCTCCGTCTGCATTATTATGAGCGGATCCGTTCAGAACGGATCTGCCCGAACGCTAGTGTGAAAGTAGCCTTACATAGTTTGGAAAACCAGGACATAATAATTTGATTATGAAAAAGATCACCGTATTGACCATTTATCTATTCATACCCAGGACTGTGACGAGGGGACATCCTCTGCGTCTGGAGGAAAGAAGGTTTGTACACAAACATAGAAGAGGATTCTTTACGGTAAGAGCAGGGAGACTATTGAACTCTCTGCCTGAGGAGGTGGTGACGGTGAGTTCACTAAAAGAGTTCAAGAGGGGCCTGGATATATTTCTGGAGTGTAATAATATTATAGGTTATAGTTACTAGACTTCTGGAGATATTGATCATGGGGCAGCACGGCGGCTCAGTGGTTAACACTGGTGCACTGGGGTCCTAAATTCACATCTGACATCATCTGCATGGAGTTTGTATGTTCTCCCCGCGTTTGTGTGGGTTTCCTCCGGGTTCTCCGGTTTCCTCGCACACTCCAAAGACATACTGATAAGAGAACTCCGACTCTGAGCCCCACTGGAGGCAAGCAATAATGTCTGTGAAGTGTGGCGGGATATGACACCACTATATAAGTGAGCAAAATAAATAATTTGGATCACCCGACTGGAGTCAGGATGGAATATTTTCCCTAAGATGAGAAAAACTGGCTTCTACCTTACAAGATCGGACCTGAACGGATGCATGTCTTTTCTCAGATGACGCTAACAATCAGTAAGTTCAACAATATATTCTTACCCTGTAGTAATAATAATAATCGGAGGAGGTAACTGAATCGCGTATAAATGGGGAAAACACTTCTTTACCTGTTCATACAGATCAATGAGGGTCTTGTCTGGCAGTTTCAGCGACTGGATAGCCTGCAGCACAGTATCCCAATGGCCGCTGTTAATGTCTGCCACGAAGCTCTCTATACTGTCCACTGTATTTAGAGACACGGTCGTCTCCTCCTGTAACGTTGCCAATGCGCGGTGCAAACTGTTCTCTTTCAGGTACTGCATGATGAGACGGATGACACTAAGGAAATAAAGAGATTGGTCACCCTGTAGCAGGACATGGCACAAGCAGTCAGAATAAAGAAGCACCCAGCTTTCCCAGGCTCCTAAATGACAGATCTACTAGTTATACACGGATGATGGCAGTAAGTAGCAGAGCTGCAGTTTAGGGGGTCCCAAGGAGTAGGTGACAACCCCCAGTAATGGTAGCTTTACAGGTTGTCACACAGGAAAGATCCCGTTTTAAGCGATAGTTTACACAGAGCTGCAGGATGAATGCAGTCAGCACTGCGTGTTGTGCGGGATTCTCTAGTATCAAGAAGCTGGTTACTGACTAGACTGATGCTGTGGGCAGTAGCAATGGCCGTCACCACATATGTGCACGCCCGGCACCTCATGCTGATCCTGGCACCGCTTAGGTGAGCACGACAGCAATATCACACTTACTCGGACGACTCGATTTCGATAGACATCTTGGAAGCTTCTTCGGTGCAACCGACTGATCTTACAGTCCTCCAACAGCAAGATAGGCCTGGGCGCACAACAATGACGTCACATCCAGAGAGCCGTCTCCGGCGTTATACATCACTTCCGGCTCTTTCCTGCAATTGTATCGCGACGACGCTAGGTGGCGCACAGAAACCTTCGGAAAGCAATATTGTTCATCAGACACATGTAATAGAAAGAGATACATAATAGCTGTGAGAATTAGGAAATACATAGATATTAGATACATGCGATAGATAGGAATGCAGCAAGACAAATAGATATTAGATAAAATGAGGTAAATGGATAGTAGATAGATATGGCACAGATAGACACTGAGATAATAGATACAGATGACACGGATAGACAATTAGATATAGAGAGAGAGAGAGAGAGAGAGAGAGAGATAGAGATAATAAAGGTAGACAAATAGATGATAGATACATATGACATGGATAGACAGATAGATATTAGATATATAGATAGATATGACACATATAGATATGACACTAATAGACAAATGATATGGATATAGTTATATAGATAGATATGACGCAGATAGATATGATATGGATAGACACAGATGATAGATACATATGATATGGATAGACAGATAGGACACAGATAGACACATAGATATTACATATGAGATAGAAATTTGGCAACACGCCAAGGTCAGTGTAAAATGTATTCACCTTGATAGCCTTTCCATATACAGGTCCTTCTAAAAAAATTAGCATATTGTGATAAAGTTCATTATTTTCTGTAATGTACTGATAAACATTAGACTTTCATATATTTTAGATTCATTACACACCAACTGAAGTAGTTCAAGCCTTTTATTGTTTTAATATTTATGATTTTGGCATACAGCTCATGAAAACCCCAAATTCCTATCTAAAAAAATTAGCATATCATGAAAAGGTTCTCTAAACGAGCTATTAACCTAATCATCTGAATCAACTAATTAACTCTAAACACCTGCAAAAGATTCCTGAGGCTTTTAAAAACTCCCAGCCTGGTTCATTACTCAAAACCGCAATCATGGGTAAGACTGTCGACCTGACTGCTGTCCAGAAGGCCATCATTGACACCCTCAAGCAAGAGGGTAAGACACAGAAAGAAATTTCTGAACGAATAGGCTGTTCCCAGAGTGCTGTATGAAGGCACCTCAGTGGGAAGTCTGTGGGAAGGAAAAAGTGTGGCAGAAAACGCTGCACAACGAGAAGAGGTGACCGGACCCTGAGGAAGATTGTGGAGAAGAACCGATTCCAGACCTTGGGGGACCTGCGGAAGCAGTGGACTGAGTCTGGAGTAGAAACATCCAGAGCCATCGTGTACAGGCGTGTGCAGGAAATGCGCTACAGGTGCCGCATTCCCCAGGTCAAGACACTTTTGAACCAGAAACAGCGGCAGAAGCGCCTGACCTGGGCTACAGAGAAGCAGCACTGGACTGTTGCATGTCATTCGGAAATCAAGGTGCCAGAGTCTGGAGGAAGACTGGGGAGAGGGAAATGCCAAAATGCCTGAAGTCCAGTGTCAAGTACCCACAGTCAGTGATGGTCTGGGGTGCCATGTCAGCTGCTGGTGTTGGTCCACTGTGTTTTATGAAGGGCAGGGTCAATGCAGCTAGCTATCAGGAGATTTTGGAGCACTTCATGCTTCCATCTGCTGAAAAGCTTTATGGAGATGAAGATTTCATTCTTCAGCATGACCTGGCACCTGCTCACAGTGCCCAAACCACTGGTAAATGGTTTACTGACCATGGTATTACTGTGCTCAATTGGCCTGCCAACTCTCCTGACCTGAACCCCATAGAGAATCTGTGGGATATTGGGAAGAGAAAGTTGAGAGATGCAAGACCCAACACTCTGGATGAGCTTAAGGCCGCTATCGAAGCATCCTGGGCCTCCATAACACCTCAGCAGTGCCACAGGCTGATTGCCTCCATGCCACACCGCATTGAAGCAGTCATTTCTGCAAAAGGATTCCCGACCAAGTATTGAGTGCAGAACTGAATATAATTATTTGAAGGTTGACTTTTTTTGTATTAAAAACACTTTTCGGATGAAATATGCTAATTTTTTGAGATAGGAATTTTGGGTTTTCATGAGCTGTATGCCAAAATCATCAATATTAAAACAATAAAAAACTTGAACTACTTCAGTTGTGTGTAATGAATCTAAAATATATGAAAGTCTAATGTTTATCAGTACATTACAAAAAATAATGAACTTTATCACGATATGCTAATTTTTTTGAGAAGGACCTGTATATGGCTGTGGCATATTAGCTCTCAGGAGTAACTTGATGGTACGTTCACAGGTTCAGAGTTTGCCTGTGGTACACCTGACATTAACAGGATGATTGTGCTGGCGGATCTGCACAAGGATTAGCCCCACTATCATTCAATAGGGTTAATCTGTGGCTATTTCATGTGGAATCTGTAGGTTTACAAGACGACTCGGGACCTCAGGAGTAGCACCGCTGGAAGGACACTCCACATATTTTACCAGAAATGGAGCCTTTATTGCACAACTACTAGTAGTCACACATGAAAGTCTCCATTTCTGGTAAAATACTTGGAGTGTCTTCTTCCAGCAGTGCTGCTCCTGAGGTCCTGAATTATCTTCTATAACTGTATTTAACCTGGCCGAGGCTCGAGTCTGATAAGGACAGCGTGCAGTAGCTGGAAACCAATTATCTGTCTGCCCTACAAGGTGTTATGCCCTTTGTATAAGGCAAGGATGAGCAGATATAACCTGACATTTTCTGTGCACATCGCATGTAGTCCTTTCTATGATGTGCTCTCCCATCTTTATCTTATGTGGAATCTGTAGGAAAAAAGAGCATGATAATTTTTCTTGTGGATGAACGCCATGGATAGGAATCTGTAGAATTTTTTTTCTGGAAAGTGAGCAGGCTATAAAATGCTTGAACTCAATGTGGAATGCTCAAACACTCAAACATGTAATAACATCCTTTGGATGCTTTTGCACAGTTTGTTAGTAGCCTTTTTTGCACTTTTGGATTTTTAGTGACTTTTTTGCTGCAAAACAGCCAGCTACAAATGTTAGCGGAAGGTCTTTGGGAAATATGAAACGCAGGACACAAGTGTATATTGCTACTGGCGCTTTTGTCAATTAGGTGGCTTTTCGTCTTTCTTGCTTATTTTTATAAATGGGATGATGTAGTGTTTGGTGTTTTTCAGGCATTATAACACCATCTCTATAGGGAAAACGCCATGAAGAAAATGCTAGTGGGCAAACCCAATTACCCAAATTTACTAATGTGTCTGCACCTAGGATCTGTCTAAAGCGTGACTTCACTCCACAGGAGCCATCAGGCCCCAACCTCTTGGAATAGGCTATGGGTAGGCAGTAGGCAGTGGAAGTCAGAGTCAGTAAACAGGCAGAGGTACCATACACAGGCAGACAAACAGGATAGCACACCGTCACTGGTATCTAACAAGCTAGGAAACCTAAAGCTCAGGCACCTTCCTCCTGGGGAAAGCGCCTTAAATACACATAGGTGGCCAGCTATAGTCTGGAACAAATCAGACCCCATGCACTACCCATCTGAGAGTCAGCAGGAGCGCACGTGTGCCCTAAGGACAGAGGAAGAAGGCTTGGCAGCAGGTGCAGCCCACAGGAGGGGCATATGTGACTCCAGGGGCTAGTATCAAGAGGATAAGTGGGTCTAGGCCACCAGGAAGAAGAGGAACTGGCCTGGTAAGTATGTGGTACATCTGCCAGCACGGAGGAGCAGGGCAGCAGCGGGTATATTCTGTCAGCATAACAATACTTCCCCCTTACACCCCCTCTTTGGAGTGGACTTTAGCAGAAACTTCTTCAGAGGAACTAGGGCATCAATCTTCTCCAAGTACTCTCCTCAAAACCAAAGCCTTTCCGTCTTGCTATTGATGCTCATGCTCAAAATATATTTTACTTAATTTCAGAACTGACTGGAGAGGCAACAGGAGTGGAACCTCTGGAATAGTGATTGAACATCACAGGTTTTAGAAGAGGGACATGAAACAAATTAGGTATGCTCAGAGAGGAACTTGTAGCAACTTGTAGCAGACTGGATTCAATTGTTTTATGACCTCGAAGGAACAGAGGAAGCAAGGTGCCAATGTATGAAGTTACCCTAAACATGATATTCTGAGAAGATAGCCATATCTTATTTCCAGTTGAGAATTGAGAGGGAGGCCTGCATTTTGGTCAGCAAACTTCTTCATCAGGTCAGCAGAAGAGCAACCCTAGTCTCCTGACAAATTTGGGAGCAAATTTCAGCAGAAAAGTCAGAATCTGGTACTCCAGACGAAACAGCGACAGGAAGAGGCACCCATAGTTGATGACCATGCACAATAAGGAATGGAGACTTACTGGTAGCCTCACTATAATGGTTAATATACCAAAACTGCTCAGCATTGGTGTAGTGGCGCAAATAGTTGGTTAAGACTTCATTAATGCTCTCCACTTATCCATTGGCCTGTGGATGGCATGCATATGAGAAATCTAATTTGACATCCAGAAGGTTGCAAACAGCTCTCCAGAACCTGGACATAATTGCACTCCTTGGTCACATATGATGTGTAAAAGGAACCCATGGAGACAGAAGATGTGCTGAATGACCAATTTAGCTATCTGGAAGGCAGATGGTAGACCAGACAAGGGCATAAAGTGACCCCTCTTCAAAACGTCGATCTGCTACCACCCAGATGACTGTGCAGCCAGTGGAAGAAAGCAAATCAGTAATGTAGTCCATGGTGATATGCTGCCATGGGACTTAGGGCAGCAGTAGAGCAAGGAGCAGTCCTGTAAGTCTTTGCTTCAGAGTACTGTTTTGGGCACAGGTGGTACAAGTTGAATCAGAATCCCAGATGTCTCTAGGCCACCAGTAGTGTTGGAATATGAGCTCAGAGGTTTAACTGAGGCCAGGATGACCTGCGACTCTTGAGCAATCACCCTAAACCAGCACCTGTATCATCTTAGCTGAAGGTACAAAGGTCTTGTCTGGCAGGATGTCCTTCAGCTGAACCAGAGCAACATAGATGATACAGGCTGGATCTATAATGTGCTGGGGTTCCTCCAATCAGTCGAGTCAAAAGATTGAGACAGAGCACCTGCTTTGATATTTGTATCTGCCAGATGAAAATACAACAGAAATTAAAGACAAATACCAGCAGGTTGAGTCACTGAGCAGATTGTAGATAAGTCAGATTTTTGTGATTAATATAGATGACAACCAGGTGACTGCCTCCCTTCAACAGATGATGCCACTGTTCAAGGGCCAATTTGATAGTGAGTAGCTTCCACTACCCCATAGAGTAATTGTATTCAATGTAGGAAAAGGTCATAAAGAAAAAGCCACAGGTGTGTATTCTTCCACAGTTACCTTTTTACAAGAGTACGGCTCCAGCTCCCACAGAGGATGTGTCCACCTCTACTGAGAATTGTTTGGCAGGATCTGGCTATGAGGAATTGATGCTGAAGAGAAGACCTGAAGGAGGAGAAGGAGTTCTCCGCTTTTCCTATATGTAGGTCATCAATATCAGATTGGCGGGGGGGCCAACTGTCGGCACCACCACTGATCAGTTGTATGAAGAAAACGTAGGGCTCATATGAGTGAATAGGACGGAGCGGATTGAAGTGAATGGGATGGAGGAGCTGTAATTACACTGCTTGCCTCTTCAATGTTAACAGTGAGCAGGTGGACAGAAAGCACTGCATTCTCTTCATACAGCTGATCAGCAGGGGTGCCGATGGTTGGGCCCACGACGATCTTATATTGACAACTAGGGATGAGCTGAAGCTCCGTACAGTATTAGAATGCATTGTCTCCGATGAGCAGAAGTTATTGCTTCCAAAAATCTTGCGAGACTTCGTGCAATAACTTCATAAATTAATTTGTACTGTAAAAAGCATTTCCTGAACTCGGGTTCGGTTAATAACTTCAGCTCATCAGAGCCAATACATTCTAATACTGTATGGAGCACTCACTCCATACAGTATTGAAACAAAGTTTTATGCAATTCGACTTCGGATGTTTCATCCGAAGTTGATTCGCTCATCCCTATTGACAACCTATCCTGAGTATAGGTCATCTATATAGGAAAAGCGGATAACTCCTTGGAACTTGAAGGCAGACTCCGCCTCAGGAGACCATACTTTAGGATTAGAGCTGAAATTGGAGCAGTCAGGAAAAGTGAAGAATAAACTATCTGTAATAGTTGGCAAATCCCAAAACCTGCTGACTAGCTGGTAGACCAGTAGGAGGCCAGTATGTAGTGTCCCACTAGGTATGGGTGGGCACTACACAAGGGTCAATTGGTGTGCGCGTTACTCCTACTCACAAGGAACAGAAATGTCATATTTAATTCTGCATTTAATGTATGTTTTAATGTGTTGTTATATGCAATGTACCCCTGTGTAATGCAGTAGCAGGCCTAGTTAGGTGTAGTTAGACATCCCAGACACTAGAGGGAGATAGGGAGCCCCTAGTATAAATGTCCAGGCCCAGACAGGGAGAGTTAGTGCAGAGTCAGGAGTCTGAGAAGACAGAGGCCAGTAAGCCTGCTCCTGACATGCAGCTGGATAGCCCTGGCTGCTAGTGATGTCCAGAAGGCTGTTGAGAAACTCCAGCCTGCCTGAGAACAAGAGAGCCTAAGTTAGCTCTGAAGAGATACCCCAGTTGCAGGATTCAAGGATTCAACCTCCTGGGAGAAACCAACAGTTATCCACCTGATAGGAGGAGGCGACCCAGGGTAAGCAAAGTGACCCTGATGGGCAGAGGATCTTAGGAATCATAGCAAGCAGTATAATACCTGAGGAAGAAAGTAACCAAGGATATAAGCCACCCTTTTAGGCATCCGGGCCTTGGGAGATATAAAGCCAGAGCAGGAGTTCTATAAAGGACAGAGTACAGTGATTCTGGGAAAGGTACAACCTGCTGCTGAGTGCTTGTGGAATTTACCCTCAGTGTAACTTGCATGACTATTGCCTGCCATACTTGTGAATAAGCCCCTTTTGTGGAACTGTAATATAGAGACTGTGCTACACCTGCTGTACAAAGTTGGATTGTCCAGTAAAGTTTACGTTTGGTTCACTGCATACTTGTGTACCTTCATCATTCCAACCACCAACCGGCGTGCCACCGTCCAAAGGCACTGGCGTCACGAATACCACAGGGACCTTGCCCCAGGCACACAAAATACCTGTAACATCCAGGGCACCTCAACTACCATCAGGCCTGGTCCCTCTCTACAGAGCGTGCCCCAGAGGAACCGTGTCTACCTCTCCTTCACTGCCACGCGCCTGCCCAGGGTTCTTCAAATATAGTGAGTACCCTCGATTGCCCATAACTGTGACCTCACTTCGTCATCCCCTGCAGGTCTGGCGTGTTGCAAGTTCAAAACTGCTGACAGTTTCTCAGGATTCATAGAAATACCTTTGTCAAAAATAATATAACTCAGGAAGGGTACAGATGTCTTTTCAAATAAACATTTTTCAAATTTAGGGTATAGCTAACATAAGAGCAGGAGGACAGTGCGGCATCAGAGGAGAAGATCAGAATGTTGTCCATCGGAGGAGAAGATCAGAAAGTAATGGGACAGAATAATAATCATAAATCGATCTTTCACTTTTTAATACTTGGTTGCAAATCCTTTGCAGTCAATTACAGCCTGAAGTCTGGAACGCAAAGACATCACTAGACGCTGGGTTTCATTCCTGGGTTTCTGCCAGGCCTCTAATGCATCTGTCTTCAGTTCCTGCTTCAGTTCCTGCTTCAGTTCCATTGGCAGCCATATATGCCCACGCCATGACACTACCACCACCATGCTTCACTGATGAGGTGGTATGCTTAGGATCATGAGCAGTTCCTTTCCTTCTCCATACTCTTCTCTTCCCATCACTCTGGTACAAGTTGATCTTGGTCTCATCTGCCCATAGGATGTTGTTCCAGAACTGTGAAGGCTTTTTTAGATGCCGTTTGGCAAACTCTAATCTGGCCTTCCTGTTTTTGAGACTGACCAATGGTTTACATCTTGTGGTGAACCCTCTGTATTCACTCTGGTGAAGTCTTCTCTTGATTGTTGACTTTGACACACATACACCTACCTCCTGGAGAGTGTTCTTGATCTGGCCAACTGTTGTGAAGGGTTTTTTCTTCACCAGGGAAATAATTCTTCAGTCATCCACCACAGTTGTTTTTCGTGCTTTCTAGTCTTTAGGTGTTGCTGAGCTCACCGGTGCGTTCCTTCTTTTTGAGAATGTTCCAAACAGTTGTTTTGGCCACTCCTAATGTTTTTGCTATCTTTCAGATGTTTTGTTTTTTTCAGCCTATGGCTTGCTTCACTGATAGTGACAGCTCTTTGGATCTCATCTTGAGAGTTGACAGCAGCAGATTCCAAATGCAAATAGCCCACTTCATATGAACTCTGGACCTTTTATCTGCTCATTGTAATTGGGATAATGAGGGAATAACACACACCTGGCCATGGAACAGCTGAGAAGCCAATTGTCCCATTACTTTTGCAGTTAAAGCACATCTTCATTTCATTTCAAATCCATTGTGGTGGTGTATAGAGCCAAAAATTTTAGAATTGTGTCGATATCCCAATATTTATGGACCTGACTGTATGTCCCGACGTATGGGCAATGCGGAAATTTCTGGAACACTTGGTACCGAATCTGTCATTAATACATCTCTATGAAAATGAATGCCGGATCTGGCAAGTGCGGTATTGTTCCGGGATTTTGGCCAGAAAAAAATGATTTTGTCCGGTCAAATACCATACAAGGGACGGAATGGAAGACATCCTGATGCATACTGAATGGATTGCTTTCCATTCAGAATGCATTAGGACAAAACTGATGCGTTTTTTCCGGTATTGAGACCCTTTACCGGATTTTAATACTGAAAAAAATAACGCTAGTGTGAAAGTACCCTGAGTTCTACAGCTGTGTTCTTGGGAATGTGGTGGTTGGGACGTGTGGGGAGGGGGTGGATGAGGGCACTGGCATCAGGACAGCTACTGCACATTCCAAGGGGAAGGTTGTGGACATAGTGGAGGCTACATTCACCTTATTTTGGATAGGGGGGGGGGGGAGAGTGATTCCTACAGGCAAATGTCATTTACTCCACCTTCCATCCAGACTAGATTGAAATGATCTTGGAATTACAGTATCTGGGACCAAAAAGAAGCCTTACATTATATTTCTATTAGGTCTAATAAGTAATGTAAAGCTGATTTGTGGTCCCCTATACTTCCAAGATCACTCCAATAAATTATGGAAGGGGCTTGAAGTACAAGCATACCCCCATAAAGATCCACCAGAAAGCCTATAGATGAAACACCTAAGACCCCAAATGACAGCCAACAGATCCTAGTCGTTAACCCCTTAAAAGCTATATGACGGAACGGTACATCATAAGCGTTAAGGGGTTGTATGTGAACACATTTGTGCAATTAAACAGAGGGAACGGGGCCCCATCAGTGCCCTGTGATGTGACCGTGGGCACATATCACTCAAGCCTTAATTAGCCATTTTATAAAATAAATGTCTTATTTATAATGCACAGTGAATGCCAGAAAGGGTCACAATACCATCTGTCCCCACCAAAAACACAGAAAAAGTGATCAAAAAGTTGTAAGTACCCCAGAATGAAAACAGCAGTTCACACAAAAAATAAGCCTAATACATTTTTTTACAAAAACAAAAATTAAAAACATTTAGAATCTCAAAATATAATAACACAAAACAGATTTTTTTTTTAAAGAAGCATCTACAAAGGTAGGAAGTGTGGTATGGTCATAGATTAGGCACTGGATTTATTTAATTGTTATCCACCAAAACCCCATGCACTCTCGGCTAGTATGTATGTGTATGGGGGAGTTGAAAGAGACAGCTATCTAAGGCTGGATTCACATCACCTTTCATTTTCCGTTCTGCTGATCCATCAGAAGAACAGAAAAAAAACAGATCCTGTGCATCCATTATGAACATTGTGCATCTGTTTTAGCTCCATCAGAGATCGGCTTTTTTTTAAGGTGGAATGCATGCAGCACTTTTTTCTGATAAAAAAAAACGTATCTCAAACAGAAATGGCTTAAAAGTATAATCTGTTTCTAGTGCTAAGGCCTGTGTATCTGGGGGGGAGGGGACAGGGTAGATATTTCAAGAATATTGCACATATGCATTGAGGCTTGAGCTCCGGATCTTTTGAGACCATATCAATGCCCCTGATGCCCCCAATGTCTGAGGTAAAACAACCCCTTTAAGACCCAAAACAGACAAGTGTTCAAGGGGTTAAACAGACAATACTTTTTAGGTTGTCAGCAGGGTTGATGGATAAGTTATTCATCACTTTATGCATCTTGCTTTATCATAAGTGAGACATATATATGCTTTATATGGTTCAGTAATATTATATACTTGCTAAGTCCTAGTAAACTAAGAAATCTAGCTTAACCCTTTCGCTACCAGCTCTGTACATGTACAGCGCTGGAGCGATGTGGGAAAATGGCCGGCAAGTCTCCTGCAGCTAATTACCGTGACCGGCAATAATGCCAATCGCGGTAGTTAAAGGCTTTAGATGCCGTGATCAAGTGAGATCACGGCATCTAAATGCGCAAAAACCTGGAAGCTCGTGCTTCTGGCTTCCTAGCAACACCCCCTGTGGCCAATGGGGGCATCCGTAGTTGCGCTGAACCCTATCAGCCTTGCTACAATTCTGTCACACTTCGGTGTGGGAGGGAAACACCACACCGAGCATAAGAGGGAAGGGGGAACAGGGAATCAGGCCTTCAGAACTAGGGAAGGAAGGTGGAGACCTCCTAGTAATACCCTAACCCAAATCCTGACTGACTACCAGTATGAACAGACCCCAGAGGTAGGTGTTTTCATACGCAGGAATACTTAGAGTCCTATCTAGCCCTATAGGACCCTGTTACTAATGGCAGGGACGAGACTACCTGTTCCTCCAAAGGGAAGGACAGACAGGAGTCTCCTTCAGGCCTAATACAAACAATAGGGAAATGCAACATACAGAACCCAAAAAAATACAAAAGGGAAAGGAAAGACTTAACTTCAAAGAGGCTATGGAAGCACCAGGAACGCTGCTGAGATCCACACACCAGCAATCCACAAATTAAACTGAAGCTATAAATCGCACAGCATAGTGGGAGAAGCAACTATAAATAAGGAAGGTTAAATGACCACATAAGCAACACCTGGAGGCCAGGTGGCCATTACCAGAAACAACACAGACACCTATTGATCCACAAGGAAAACCTGTCAGATCAAACTACATGTTGCCAGTCTCACCGATCTCCTGCCACCTGTCGCGGGAACGTCCGTGACAGTATCCCCCTTTCCATGGGTGACCTCCGGGCACCCAAGACCGACCTTATCCGATGAGACCTGTGAAAAGTGTTCACTAAATGACTGGCATTCACGTCAGATGCCAGTACCCACATCCTCTCCTCTGGTCCATAACCCTCCCAGTGACCAAGGAGCTGAAAAGATCTACGGAGAACTCGAGAGTCAGTTATCTTGGCGATCTGAAATTCCAAACTACCTTCCACCATGACAGGAGTGGGTGGCATTGAAGACGGCTCCAAAGGTTCAACATATCTCTTCAACAAAGATTTATGAAACACATTATGAATTTTCAGGGCCTGAGGGAGTTCAAGACGAAAAGCTATATGATTTATAATGGCAGTGATCTTATATGGACCAATAAACCTTGGACCCAACTTCCAAGAAAAACGTTCCTCCTCAGGGATACCAGAAGTATCAGAATTATAAAATGTGCCAAACTGCGGGTGAAACCCATATGCCCTAAAAAACTACGACAAAACTCTGCCAAAGACAAAAACGAAGACCACTCCTCCTGGTTCTCAGAGACAAAACATCTCAAGTAAGTCTTCATTGACTGATTAGTGTGTTCCATCTGTCCGTTCGACTGAGGATGAAAAGCCAAAGAAAAGGACAGTTGTACCCCCAGTCGAGTACAGAACGCCATCCAGAATCTGGAAACAAACTGAGTCCCATGATCCAAGACCACGTCAAAGGGAATGCCATAGAGTTAACAAACATTGGTGCAAGTGTTTTAGCATTAGGTAGGCCCAGCAACGCTATAAAGTGCACCATTTTACTAAAGCGATCAACTACCACCAGAATAACTGTCTTTCCTGAAGAATTAGGTAGATCAGTAATAAAATCCATGGATAAGTGAGTCCATGGGCAACAAAGTAGAGATCCGGAAGACCGAGTATGTGTCACCTTAGCACGTGCAAAGGTACTACAGGCTGACACATAGTCCTCAACACACTTACACCACACCGGCCACCAGAATCTACCAGAGATGAGGTCGGCAGTGGATCTACTCCCAGGGTGTCCTGTAAGAACCATACAGTGATGTTCCTCAAACACCTTGTGACGCAATTCCGATGGCACAAACAGAATGACCCAGAGGGACAAGAATCCGGTGCGTCTCCCTGGGCATCTAACACCTTCACCTCTAGGTCAGGGTAAAGTGAGGAGATCACCACCCCTTCCGACAGTATAGGACTCGGATTTTCAAAATCACTATCTCCAGGTAAACAACATGACATGGAATCTGCCTTGACGTTCTTAACCCCAGGACTATAGGTGACAATGAAATTGAATCTGGTGAAAAACAAAGACCATCTGGTTTGTCTCGGGTTCAGTCATTTAGCCGACTCCAGGTAAGGTAGGTTTTTGTGATCTGTGAACACCGTGATCGGATGAATCACCATTCCTCAAAAGCCAACTTAATGGCCAGTAACTCTCTGTTACCCACATCATAATTTCTCTGAGTTTTTTAGAGAAAAAGGGGCATGAACGCCATTTACCAGGTTTAGGGCCCTGCAATAAAACTGCTACTATCCCCACCTCGGACGTGTGCTCTTCCACAATGAAAGGTTATGATACATCCAGCTGCACCAATATATGGGCAGAAGAGAAGCATTACTTAAGTGTAGAAAAGGCTCGCAACGCCGAATCAGACCACACTGAGACATCTGTCCCTTTCTTAGTCATGTCAGTTTTACTATTCTCAAATAATTCTGAATATATTTTCGGTAATATTTGGTGAACCCCAAAAACCGCATAAGAGCCTTCAGATTTTCGGGTCGATCCCAGTCCAATACAGCACAGACTTTCTCTGGATCCATTTGAAAACTTGAAGATGACAGGAGGTAACCCAAAAACTGCACCTCGTGTATAGCAAAAATACACTTCTCTAATTTTGCGTGCAATTTATTGTCCTTTAGGACATCGCGGGCTGGCAAAAGTTTCAGGACAATTTCGTCATCAGCCTGTCATCCAATGATCGTCGCTGGCAGGCTGATAATTTAAAAAAAATCGAACCAGAAGCCATCTAACACATTATATTTATAAATATAATGTGTTAAATGGCTGCTGTGCTCCTCTGCTGGTTCTTTTCATCGGTTGGTTCCAGCAGAGGAGCACAGTTCACAATGAGTACACACCAACAGTACACTTAGCCCCAGATCAACCCCCATCACCCCAATTAACCCCTTGATCACCCCTGTCAATCACCTAGTGAAAGGGAAAAAAGTGATCAGTGTAAACTGTCACTTTATTTTTTCACTGGTATTGACTGATAGTTTTAGGATAGTTTAGGCCCCTTGGTTAGGTAGTTAGGGATCGTTTAGCGCCCAGCCCACCTCACCGCAGTCACTGATTCGCTGATTAGCGTATCGCTAATCAGCATTTGTACTGTTATAGTATCTGTAAGTGATCAGAGCTGATCACAGTCATAGTACATAACATAGTACATAAGGCTGAAAAAAGACATTTGTCCATCCAGTTCGGCCTGTAATAGTATTAGTGTCACCTTAGCTCGCCCTCCACCCAAAACGCAGTGTTTGCCTGATCAGGCCTGATCGGTCGCCCACACGTGCGTTCACCCACGCCCGCCCAGCCGCAGTGACAAAAAATTATATATTTTTTGATCACTGCACAATCACTTTACAAGCGCTGCGGCGATAAAAAAATCAGTTTTGATATTTTTTTATCAATCGCAGCGGCCTCTGGTACTTCGCTAGCCTCCTATTTGTAAGACAGGCTTGCTTTTTTTCTTGGGTAGTCTCAGGGAATACCCCCTAAATTTAGTAGTCCAAATGGCAAATAAGGGGTATTCTTCTGAAGAGGCCTACAGGCTTCTGACCCAGTCGGATGAGGAATGGGAACCCTCATCTGACGAATCCAGCGGGTCAGATTATGAACCTGTAGAAAGCAGTGGCAGTCTGACCCAAAGTTCAGACGAGGAGGTTGAGGTCCCTGATACCACCAGGCGTACCCGGCCCCGTGTTTACTAGACCACAGGTTGCGCAGGATCCGCTTCAAGGGCAGCAGAGTGGGGCTGGCGCTGTCGGATTACGTGGTGAGGCATACACCAGCAGCGCAGCCCATCCTGGACCTAGTACCAGCACTGCCGTAGAACATGGTGAAGTGGCGAGCACCAGAAGGGCAGTTGAAGCTGGTACAGTGGCACGTGCAGTATTTCCCCCGTCGCAGCCACTGCACAGACAGGCCCGTAGAGCCCCTAGAGTCCCTGAGGTGCTGGCAAACCCTGATTGGCAGCCCCCAACTTCAGCCGCACCAGTAGTTCCCCCTTTCACCGCCAAGTCTGGAGTTCGGGTTGAGACAGCTCAGATCGGTTCGGCACTGGGATTTTTTGAGCTGTTCTTGACTGCGGAGCTCTTGGACTTAGTTGTGGCAGAAACAAATCGATATGCCACTCAATTTATAGCCGCCAACCCGGGAAGCTTTTATGCCCAGTCTTTCCGGTGGAAACCCGTCCAAGTTTCCGAAATGTTATACTTTTCTGGGCCTTCTCCTCAACATGGGCCTAACAATATAGCATGAATTACGGTCATATTGGTCCACAAACCCAATTCATCACATGCCCATGTTCTCTGCTGCCATGTCCAGGGCACGATTTGAGGCCATCCTGCGTTTCCTGCACTTTAGCGACAACAGCACCTCCCGTCCCAGAGGCCACCCAGCTTTTGACCGGCTCCACAAAATTCGGCCCCTCATAGACCACCTTAACACCAACTTTGCAGATTTGTATACCCCTGAGCAAAACATCTGTGTAGACGAGTCCCTTATACATTTTAACGGGCGTCTTGGCTTCAAACAATACATCCCAAGCAAGCGCGCCCGGTATGGGGTCAAATTGTATAAAGCTCTGTGAAAGGGCCACAGGCTATACCCACAAATTTCGGATCTATGGTAAAGATCAGACCCTGGAGCCGGCCGGTTGCCCTGACTACCTGGGGAGCAGTGGGAAGACAGTCTGGGACTTGGTGTCACCCTTATTTGGCAAGGGGTACCATCTTTATGTGGACAATTTTTACACAAATGTGCCTCTTTTCAGGCATTTGTTCCTAGAACAGATTGGCTGCTGTGGCACCGCGCGACCTAGTCGCCGGGGCTTCCCCCAACGGCTCGTTACCACCCGTCTTGCAAGGGGGGAGAGGGCTGCCTTGTGTAACAAAGAACTGCTTGCGGTGAAATGGAGAGACAAGCGTGACGTTTACATGCTCTCCTCCATTCACACAGACACGACAATACAAATTGAACGAGCAACCAGTGTCATTGAAAAGCCCCTCTCGGTCCACGACTATAATTTGCTCATGGAAGGGGTGGACTTCAATGACCAGATGTTGGCTCCTTATTTAGTGTCCCGCCGCACCAGACGCTGGTATAAGAATGTGTCTGTATATTTGATTCAATTGGCTGTATATAATAGTTTTGTTCTCTACAGTAAGGCTGGGAGAACAGGATCCTTCCTCAAATTTCAGGAAGAGATCATCGAGAACCTCCTGTATCCAGGAGGTTCCGTGGCCCCATCCACCAGTGTAGTGAGCCGTCTACACGAGCGACATTTCCCCAATGTCGTTTCTGGTACCTCAACCCAAGCGTCACCCCGAAAAAAAATCTGTGTCTGTAGCAGGAGTGGAATAAGGCGTGACACCCGCTATTTTTGTCCTGACTGCCCTGACCACTCTGCCCTATGCTTAGGGGAGTGTTTCCGGAAGTACCACTCACAGGTACACTATTAGCATAGGGATTGCATCTCACAGGACAGGTACACAGGGCTATTAGGGCCCTTTCTGCTGCAAACCTCTCCTTTCACCTGGGACAAAGTGCATAATGTACTTTGCCACATCTCTGGGCGATTTGCGCTTTGCACATTGTCCCATGGGGAAGGAGAGGTTTGTCCTATAAAAAGGTAAAAAAAACAAAAGCAAAAAAAAAAATCACCGGTAAGCAAAAAAGTTAATGTTCCGTTCAAATGTTATTATAATGTTAATAAATGTATTGCGTTGCGGCCTTTTTTTTTTTTACCTTCTAGGTGGACCAACCGATGAACCAGCTGCAGCACTGATGTGCATTCTGACAGAAGCATTGCGCTGCTGTCAGATTACACAAAAGTCGGTGTATGCGGCGCTGCAAGACGAGATTTCTCCTCTGCAGTAAAAGACACGTTTGCCGAGGCTTATGAGCTGAGGGGGCGGTGGTGTTCATATGCTTTGGCAAACACTTTGTATATAAAAAAATCAAAAAATCCCGGCAATGATTTATTCATCCACATCGATTGATGTGAATGGAGAAATCGGGTTTGCCAGGGCATACGAGCTAAGTGGGTATGGATGTTGGGCGGAGCTCCTTTGTCCTGGCAGACGCCTTTCCCCTCCTTTTTTTTGGGGGGGGGGCAGAGATTTTTTCATCCACATTGATTGAAGAAATCTGTGCCGTTCATTTTTTCTTTAAGCCCAGAGGCTGAACGGAAAAAAAAAATCTCATTACCCGTATGCTCAATATAAGGAGAATAGCAGAAACTCCTAATGCTGGCCATACATGTAATGATTGCGGAGACCCTCAAATGCCAGGGCAGTACAAACACCCCACAAATGACCCCATTTTGGAAAGAAGACACCCCACGGTATTCGCTGAGGGGCATATTGAGTCCATGAAAGATTGAAATTTCTGTCCCAAGTTAGCGGAAAGGGAGACTTTGTGAGAAAAAACAAAAAAAATCAATTTCCGCTAACTTGTGCAAAAAAAAATAATCTTCTATGAACTCGCCATGCCCCTCATGGAATACCTTGGGGTGTCTTCTTTCCAAAATGGGGTCACATGTGGGGTATTTATACTGCCCTGGCATTTTAGGGGCCCTAAAGCGTGAGAAGAAGTCTGGAATCCAAATGCCTAAAAATGTCCTCCTAAAAGGAATTTGTGCCCCTTGGCTGCAAAAAAGTGTCACACGTGTGGTATCGCCGTACTCAGGAGAAGTTGGGCAATGTGTTTTGGGGTGTCTTTTTACATATACCCATGCTGGGTGAGATAAATATCTCTGTCAAATGCCAACTTTGTATAAAAAAATGGGAAAAGTTGTCTTTTAGAGAGATATTTCTCTCACCCAGCATGGGAATATGTAAAAAGACACCCCAAAACACATTGCCCAACTTCTCCTGAGTACGGCGATACCACATGTGTGACACTTTTTTGCAGCCTAGGTGGGCAAAGGGGAACAAATTCCAAAGAGCACCTTTAGGATTTCACAGGGCATTTTGTACACATTTTGATTTCAAACTACTTCTCATGCATTAGGGCCAGGGCAGTATAACTACCCCACAAGTTACCCCATTTTGGAAAGAAGACACCCCAAGGTATTTTGTGATGGGCATAGTGAGTTCATGGAAGTTTTTATTTTTTGTCACGCCTTGTTTGCACACCTTCCTAAGCAAAATTAAATTATCAGATGCCCCAGAAAATCTGTCCGGGGGAGCAACTTTAGGTTCAAGACAGATCTGGTAACCACCAGCACCACTAGGACCAGCAGCCTGTGGTCTCTGCATCTGCGAGACGGTCGTGCGGAGGTCAGCTACCTCCAAAGATAGCCCCTGCAGCTGACCTTTCAGTGCAGCAATGGGATCCATGGCTGCACACAAACAAAAAATGATGGTTTTGGCGGTTTATAATGTCACACTTGGGTGTGGGAGGGATATACCACACCAAGCATAAGAGAGAAGGGGGGGAACAGGGAATCAGGCCTGAGAACTAGGGAAGGAAGATGGACACCTCCTAGTAAAACCCTAACCAAATTACAAAAGGGAAAGGAAAGACTTAACTTCAAAGGGGCTATGGAAGCACCTGGAACTCTGCCGAGATCCACACACCAGCAATCCACAACTGAAACTGAATCTATAATAAGCACAGCATTGTGGAAGAAGCAACAATAAATAAGGAAGGTTAAATGACCACATTAGCAACACTTGAGGCAAGGGGTGTGGCCAGAAACAACACAGACGCCTATTGATCCACAAGTAAAACCTGTCAGATCAAACAACGTGTTGCCAGTCTCACCGATCTCCTGCCACCGCGGGAACGTCCATGACATTTTGTCTTTCAGGGGGGGCACTAAAAATGATTGTTCCTATGCAGCAGATTGTGCTGTCTAAACAGGGATCTGCTGTCAGGAACAATGATTTTCTATGGGGACAAGTGATTGCTGAATGCATCATTTGTCCACATACAGTGTAGTTGACTGCAATCAGCTAACTTATAAAGAACATTTATTTTTCTGCCGATAATTGCCTGACACATTGGTCCGGGTAAGGATACTTTCATACTTGTACTAGCAAGGTCCAGCAGGCCGTTCCCCTGTCATATCTGTACTAATGCTAGCCCATGAGTGCTGCCGGAAGTCCACTCCAGCCCCATTCACTATAATGGGGATGGGCCAGAGGTCCAGCCGCAGCACGGAAAACATGCCGAGCGGGGGCTGGACGAAAACTACAGCATGCTGCAGTTTTTGTCCGGCCATCTCTTGGCATGTTTGCCGTGCTGCGGCCGGACCTCCGTACCATCCCCATTATAGGGAATGGGGCCAGAGTTGGCTTTTGGCGGCACACATGGGCAAGCGTTAGTACGGATCCAGCAGACTGTTTTCCTGACGGTGTTCCGTCAGAAAACCTTAAATCGTCAGATTCCCTTACCCCACGTGACTTCCGGGGGTGTGTGCCTCTTCGCAAGCACAGTAACACGGCACAGCGCCTCTGCGCAAGCGCTGTACCAGGGCATGGGTAAGTTAAAATTACACTGAGCGTTGACTCATGAACGCGCGCACGGACACTGTGCATGCACCCAACCGCATGTGCGCTCTCAGGGGTATAGAGATCTGACGGTCTTTTGTCTTGTTAAATCTTCTTACCCTCACACTGCACACGCGTGGATTGAAGCCAGCCAGCAATGAATATGAAGCGCGCAGTGTAGTGAGGGTAAGAAGATTTTACAATCCGCACGTGCGCAGTGTGAGGGTAAGAAGATTTACCAAGACAAAAGACCGTCAGATCTCCTTACCCCTGAGAGCGCACACGCGATGTAATCTTAACTTACCCTTGCCCTGGCACTACGCTTGCGTGGAGGCGCCGTGCAGCGGTACTGCGCTTGCGCGGAGGAGCTCACCCCCGGAAGTCACGTGGGGTAAGGGAATCTGACGATTTAAAGGGAGTCTGTCACCTCCATATGGCCATATACAGTGCTTACATTGCCCTATAGCACACCTATACATGAATGTAATGGTACATTTGTCTTTGTCTTTACACTTGCAGAAGCTGGAAAAACAAACTTTTGATTGATATGCAAATGAGCACTCGCAAGTGCCCAGGAGTGACGTTCACTGTGTTGGTGCACAGGCTGCCCTGCCTTTTTTCATTGTTCCCCCGCTCCAGCCTCTGCATATGCCCGCCCTCCTATTCCCTTGCGTCATCCTAAGGTCCGGCCGAGATCCCGCGACTGTGCACTGCATCGCCGGAGCATGCGCAGTAGTTAAAGCACATGCTCCAGCCCAGCGAGGCAGTGCACAGTCGCGGGATCTCGGCCGGACCTTAGGATAACGCAAGGGAATCAATCAAAGTTCGTTTTTCCAGCTTCTGCAAGTCTAAAGACAAAGACAAAGGTACCATTACAATGCTGTATTGGTGTGCTACAGAGCCATGTAAGCACTGTACAGGTCCTTCTAAAAAAATTAGCATATTGTGATAAAGTTCATTATTTTCTGTAATGTACTGATAAACATTAGACTTTCATATATTTTAGACTTATTACACACAACTGAAGTAGTTCAAGCCTTTTATTGTTTTATTATTGATGATTTTGGCATACAGCTCATGAAAACCCAAAATTCCTATCTCAAAAAATTTGCGTATCATGAAAAGGTTCTCTAAACGAGCTATTAACCTAATCATCTGAATTAACGAATTAACTCTAAACACCTGCAAAAGATTCCTGAGGCTTTTAAAAACTCCCAGCCTGGTTCATTACTCAAAACCGCAATCATGGGTAAGACTGCCTACCTGACTGCTGTCCAGAAGGCCATCATTGACACCCTCAAGCAAGAGGGTAAGACACAGAAAGACATTTCTGAACGAATAGGCTGTTCCCAGAGTGCTGTATCAAGGCACCTCAGTGGGAAGTCTGTGGGAAGGAAAAAGTGTGGCAGAAAACGCTGCACAACAAGAAGAGGTGACCGGACCCTGAGGAAGATTGTGGAGAAGGACCGATTCCAGACCTTGGGGGACCTGCAGAAGCAGTGGACTGAGTCTGGAGTAGAAACATCCAGAGCCACCGTGTACAGGCGTGTGCAGGAAATGGGCTACAGGCAGGGGCGTAGCTAAAGGCTCATGGGCCCTGGTGCAAGAGTTAGGCTTGGGCCCCCCTTCCCTCAGTGCTTTGTGTGTCTTCTTATGCAGCACAAGGGTCTTTGGGCCCCCTCAGGCTCCTGGGCCCGGTAGCGACTGCTACCTCTGCACCCCCTATAGCTACGCCCCTGGCTACAGGTGCCGCATTCCCCAGGTCAAGCCACTTTTGAACCAGAAACAGCGGCAGAAGCGCCTGACCTGGGCTACAGAGAAGCAGCACTGGACTGTTGCATGTCATTCGGAAATCAAGGTGCCAGAGTCTGGAGGAAGACTGGGGAGAGGGAAATGCCAAAATGCCTGAAGTCCAGTGTCAAGTACCCACAGTCAGTGATGGTCTGGGGTGCCATGTCAGCTGCTGGTGTTGGTCCACTGTGTTTTATCAAGGGCAGGGTCAATGCAGCTAGCTATCAGGAGATTTTGGAGCACTTCATGCTTCCATCTGCTGAAAAGCTTTATGGAGATGAAGATTTCATTTTTCAGCACGACCTGGCACCTGCTCACAGTGCCAAAACCACTGGTAAATGGTTTACTGACCATGGTATTACTGTGCTCAATTGGCCTGCCAACTCTCCTGACCTGAACCCCATAGAGAATCTGTGGGATATTGGGAAGAGAAAGTTGAGAGACGCAAGACCCAACACTCTGGATGAGCTTAAGGCCGCTATCGAAGCATCCTGGGCCTCCATAACACCTCAGCAGTGCCACAGGCTGATTGCCTCCATGCCACGCCACATTGAAGCAGTCATTTCTGCAAAATGATTCCCGACCAAGTATTGAGTGCATAACTGAACATAATTATTTGAAGGTTGACTTTTTTGTATTAAAAACACTTTTCTTTTATTGGTCGGGTGAAATATGCTAATTTTTTTAGATAGGAAATTTGGGTTTTCATGAGCTGTATGCCAAAATCATCAATATTAAAACAATAAAAGGCTTGAACTACTTCAGTTGTGTGTAATGAATCTAAAATATATGAAAGTCTGATGTTTATCAGTACATTACAGAAAATAATAAACTTTATCACAATATGCACATTTTTTTAGAAGGACCTGTATATTGCTATGACGACTGGACGTCTCATCATGTGATGTCAGATCTACGTAGTCAGTACACATGACCATTGTATATGCGTTGCCTTGACTACCTTAAGTCACGTCCTGTGACGTCAGAATCAGCGGGCTATTTAAATCTCTGTTTGTTTTATACTTATTTGTTTGACACTTATGTCCTCCATGTGACAATAAAAAAGAAGTTCTTTTCATCTTATCCAGCGAGTGCTGGTCTTTTTCTCGATTTAAGGTTTTCTGACAGAACACCGGAACAGCCTGCCGGACCCTGCTGGCGCAAGTGTGAAAGTAGCCTAAAAAGACCTTTACAAAGGACACTGGACAAGTGCAGCCTGCATATCATTCTGTAATTAATACATGTTTATCTTTCCATAATAATCACCAGCAGACATTGTGTAAACTGCATAAAATGTTAAGTACTGGAAACAAGCCACAGCCTTTGGAGAACTAGTTTACGTTGGCAGTGGATATTCTACAACCATTTCTCACATTTCCATGTTTAACACAGACTATTCCTCCTTTTTTCACTGAAAAGTTGCACATAAAACCTGTAGAGCTTTTAGCTATAACAGATGCTTTCTATTGTGTGTAGTCATTTTAATTTGGGTTATGTTTTATCCGCTTCTTCAGCCATGAGCCATCACTTTCCACTTAGCTGTCACAGCCAAATAGTAATATTTAGAGAGAATTCTTGGAAGTGGCTTTGCATTTTTAATTTGTACATATAAATGCTGGGGAAAGTAAATTAAAGAGGTTTACAACACTTATTGCCTAAACCATTTCATATTTTTCAAGCCAGATATATAATGATGGAAAAAAGCCATCTCTCGGGAAAATTATGTGTTGGCAAAATTTCAATGCCTGATCCATGTTCTCATGGGAGATAAGCTGATGCCAGAGGCGTCTAGCTGTGGCTTTCTCCTCTATCCCCATTGAAAGCGCATACATGCTTGGCTGAACTGAGCGTGTATGTGTATGAGGGGGTCATCAACACGACCAATGTTAGTTCTCCCTACATCATACCCATCACCCACTATAGTGCACCCTTCCACTCATCCATTCCAACCCCCACAGCCACACTATGATCATCAGAATGATAGTGTGACAGAGGTTGCCAACCAGTACATTTACATTTGTTTCTAACACCAGCATAATAAAGTTATTGCAGCACTTTTAGACTGAGGCTACAGGGGCATCTTGGCCGTGAAACTCGCTGTATGACCAAAGATCACTGTGTAGCAGTACAGCCATTGCACTGAATGAGGTTGCAGCACGACTCGCAAGTAGCCGCAACCCCTGAATTGCAAAAAACTCCAACATTGCCTGAAATTCTGGGCTGCGGTCCTGGGTGAAGTTATGAATCATACTGCAACCTCATTCAGTTCAATGACTACACTGCTACACAGTGATCTTTTGTCAAGCATTGGGTGTTGTGGCCACGATCACATGTAGCTCAAGCCTAACTTCTACTAACGAACCTGAAACAATTATCAACAGTGACACACAGGGAACAGTTTATAGAATCACCAGTATGAATCAGGCTCTGAAGCTGGCCATGCACATTAGTCTTTTGTCGGCTAAACCGATACTCTAATGTGTGTGGGGAGTTCCCGACTCTCCCCGACAAATGATGGTACAATCCTTTTGTCAGAATTCTCTGGCAGTGGCTTTCCCTGCTCTCACCATAGAATACACATACATGTTCGGCCAAGCCAAATGCGTATGGGGTAGCCAGGATGCAGCTGTCAGAGATAGCTGCCAGTCGAACGATTGTTCAGCCTACAGCTATCGTTCGTTATCTTCCAGCTAAAACCAGATCCTTTTTTTCTAAGCTGATTTTATTTTCTGATTACTGATTTTTTAATTCTGTTTTCTGAATATAATTTTGGGGGCTGCCATCTTGCCTGAACTGTTCTTAACTGCGTTTACAAAGCATTAAAAAAAATAGATTTTTCGGCAGCCCATGGTCCATAGACAAAATGATCATGAGGGGACCTCATTGACTTCTATGGGAGAGTTTTGTAGGCATGCTCTGTGACCTGTGTAGAGGTCATTGTACAAGGGAATAATAGATAAGCTTTGATAATCCCCTGTTATTAAAAAGGACGCGTCACCACTGCGGACATGCCTGTTATAATAGCTTCATGCATTCCCCATGTAATAACAATTCTGGAGCATCTATTCTTATGGCTCTGTGTTCTGCCATCCCTTTATTATTCCTACCAGAAGTTATGAATGAATTGCTAGCAGTCTGCAGTAAGGGTACAGAGGGGTGGTAACGAGTTGGAGGAGGGGGGGTGCACCTGCTCAGACTCACTCTATCTAATCAGTGCTGCCATTTTCAGACTGTGAAGGTACACACCCCCAACTGGCAACACACCCCTGTCCCCTTACTGCAGATTGCTAGCAATTCAAAATAACATCACCAAAAAATCTTTAAAAATATGTTAAACAAAAATGTGATTTAAAAGATAGGTCAATTTCTGATAACACATTTCCTTTAAGCCTGTGCAGAATCCCTCCATCTGCAAGCCAACAAGGGTGACTCAGAGACATTGCAGCTGCTGCAGTAAGAGTCGGTGATTTGTTTGGCAGTGATTTAGACCATAAAAAAAATAGCATTTTGTAATTTAAACATAGTTCCCTGTAGAGTATCCAAAGTATAATGGAACTGTAAATATATATATATAGTAGTTACAGTGGGGGATATGTATCATCTGCAGCTTGCCAGTCTTGCCTTAAGTAGCGATCCTGTGCAGGAGGCAGAAGGATGGGAGTGATAGTACAGGCCAGATGGTCGTGGTAGTCAGTGGGCTTCAAGGACAGAGGTAAGGCTCGTAGTTTTATTCCAAGCAACCGTGCCTCTGCCGGGACTCCGCCCCGGCCCCATTACAGTTAATGGGAACAGAGCGGCAATCCGGGGGCACACGGTCACTAGCAGCAGGACGGATCTGGCAGGCTGTTCACCCGACGGAACAGCCTGCCGGAGGTCCGTGCCGCTAGTGTCGAAGTAGCCTAAGATGCAATGATCAGGCCAATTTTGGCGAAACAGCTGTCTTGACTGAAATTTTTTGGCAAAGTACAAATGCACATACTCTTCCATACAGGCACAGTTCACAGTTCTTATTATGTACAGTCTTGCAACGGTTGAACGGTTGTGGTGAACAGTTTATCCTGAGACCATGAATATAGGTGATCAGGCCAGGGATTCTCTCTCTCTCTGAGTCACTCTTCAATAAACCAATCCTTCTTTTCCAGCCAAAGGGGTGCGATATGTCTCTCAATACACAGGGAGTGCAGAATTATTAGGCAAGTTGTATTTTTGAGGATTAATTTTATTATTGAACAACAACCATGTTCTCAATGAACCCCAAAAACTCATTAATATCAAAGCTGAATATTTTTGGAAGTAGTTTTTAGTTTGTTTTTAGTTTTAGCTATTTTAGGGGGATATCTGTGTGGGCAGGTGACTATTACTGTGCATAATTAGTAGGCAACTTAACAAAAAACAAATATATACCCATTTCAATTATTTATTTTTACCAGTGAAACCAATATAACATCTCAACATTCACAAATATACATTTCTGACATTCAAAAACAAAACAAAAACAAATCAGTGACCAATATAGCCACCTTTCTTTGCAAGGACACTCAAAAGCCTGCCATCCATGGATTCTGTCAGTGTTTTGATCTGTTCACCATCAACATTGCGTGCAGCAGCAACCACAGCCTCCCAGACACTGTTCAGAGAGGTGTACTGTTTTCCCTCCTTGTAAATCTCACATTTGATGATGGACCACAGGTTCTCAATGGGGTTCAGATCAGGTGAACAAGGAGGCCATGTCATTAGATTTTCTTCTTTTATACCCTTTCTTGCCAGCCACGCTGTGGAGTACTTGGACGCGTGTGATGGAGCATTGTCCTGCATGAAAATCATGTTTTTCTTGAAGGATGCAGACTTCTTCCTGTACCACTGCTTGAAGAAGGTGTCTTCCAGAAACTGGCAGTAGGACTGGGAGTTGAGCTTGACTCCATCCTCAACCCGAAAAGGCCCCACAAGCTCATCTTTGATGATACCAGCCCAAACCAGTACTCCACCTCCACCTTGCTGGCGTCTGAGTCGGACTGGAGCTCTCTGCCCTTTACCAATCCAGCCACGGGCCCATCCATCTGGCCCATCAAGACTCACTCTCATTTCATCAGTCCATAAAACCTTAGAAAAATCAGTCTTGAGATATTTCTTGGCCCAGTCTTGACGTTTCAGCTTGTGTGTCTTGTTCAGTGGTGGTCGTCTTTCAGCCTTTCTTACCTTGGCCATGTCTCTGAGTATTGCACACCTTGTGCTTTTGGGCACTCCAGTGATGTTGCAGCTCTGAAATATGGCCAAACTGGTGGCAAGTGGCATCTTGGCAGCTGCACGCTTGACTTTTCTCAGTTCATGGGCAGTTATTTTGCGCCTTGGTTTTTCCACACGCTTCTTGCGACCCTGTTGACTATTTTGAATGAAACGCTTGATTGTTCGAAGATCACGCTTCAGAAGCTTTGCAATTTTAAGAGTGCTGCATCCCTCTGCAAGATATCTCACTATTTTTGACTTTTCTGATCCTGTCAAGTCCTTCTTTTGACCCATTTTGCCAAAGGAAAGGAAGTTGCCTAATAATTATGCACACCTGATATAGGGTGTTGATGTCATTAGACCACACCCCTTCTCATTACAGAGATGCACATCACCTAATATGCTTAATTGATAGTAGGCTTTCGAGCCTATACAGCTTGGAGTAAGACAACATGCATAAAGAGGATGATGTGGTCAAAATACTCATTTGCCTAATAATTCTGCACTCCCTGTATATTTGCTGGTTGTGACATGATTGGGGGTACAGTTGGGGGAATTTTTCTTCAACATTTTACAGCAATATTATCTATTTTTTTTAAATATATATATTTGTGATTTTCATAATAAAGTTATGCAATACTTTGATTTTTGGGCTCGCTCGTTTCTTTTTTTGTGGTTTGTGATAATTTGTAGAGCTACGGCCACTGTTATACTCATGTGGGCATTTGTGGGTATTACTTCATACACATTAGGGCTGTGGGCTGTGCAAGCTCATTCAGTTTGGTAACCCCATTCTAGAGAGAGATGCTGGTCCCTATCTGACATTGGTGCCAAATCCTAACGATATGCCACCAATATATATTTTAACGTATTTGTTGCCTGCCTTCTGTTTCAGTGCATTTGAGAGCTCAGGGTCCTGTTGATGTATACACGTATGGTATATATGAACTTTACATACCTTGGTATTATTTAAACCCTTTGTGTATAAAGCTCTGCTTGTATGCATTTCTGCTTGTCACAAACTTGTTTTGTTGTCTTATATACCTACAGAATTATAAGGATATCACAGACTACAACACAGGCATCGAGAGGAATATTTTTAATCAAGTTGTTTGGGGCACATATCTATTCTATTTTAATTATAATGTTAAAAGCTAAGTTTTATATAAACAAGTCACAAACAGGGTTTTTTGTAGCTTTCAGCAATTTTTCTTTTGTTTCTGCTTGTCACAAAGTTACATGAAGGTGGACATGCTACGGTAAACAGCATGCCAGGACAACTGCAATTGTCAGGTGTTCTGGACCCAGGAAATACATAGGGTGTGTGGGTTAGTATAATTTTTTTCATTTTAGGTTTTATTTGAACATAAAAGCAGGGGTGTTGCTAAAGCCCCCAATGCATGTGTTACATTTTCAATTTAACATCTTAGGTTCTTCACTTTTCTCATCATCCTCCTCATCCTGTTGTCTCAACAGAGTTATTCTGCTCCAACCCCCAATACTATTCCCACTGTGTTCCCCAGTACCTCCAAAATACTATACTTAAAGGTAACCTGTCACCGATTTGATACATATGCAAATTAACCTGAGATGTGTGATGTACGTGAGATGAGTCAGGGACAGAACTCATCTCAGGTTAATTTGCATATGTGTCAAATTGTTTTTTTTTACGCAATAAAAGCACACAGAGCTATGGGGACTGGTTATTGCGGATGTGCTAGCAGCCATCTAGCAGCCCATGTCCTCAGCTCTATACTCAAAATCCAGGTGACAGGTTCCCTTTAAGAAATAATAGTGCAATACAGATAGTCTCCAGTGTTTCTAAAAATCCCACCAATAATACTTTTTACCCCAGAGTGCCCACAATATGGTAATATTGTCCTTTGCAGTGATAATGCTCCCCAAGCGTGCCTGTTAGAAGTAATGCCCTCCATATTAATGCCCCTACAGAACCCCCCTGTAATAATAATGTCCCATAATGCCCTCAGTAGTGATATAGCTCCCCAAAGTATCCCTGTGGTAATAAGGCCCCTCCATAAGGCTCCCGGTAGAGCCCCCGTAGTTATAACGGCCCCTATAGTGCCTCCAGTAGTTATAATTAGGGATGAGCCAATCGAGCTTCAGATCCAAGATCCGAAGTCGACTAGCTCACATTTTCATTTTAATGCTGTACAGAGATCCGCCTCCATACAGCATTAAAATGTATGGGCTCGGGTGAGGAAAATTCATTATCACTGAAGTCTCGTCTGAGTTCGGTGAATAACTTTGGGATTTGATTTTTCAACTTGAAAACCATTTAAAACGTGGTCCCGAAGTCAGCTTTGGTATCGAGGTACCAGAAGATACTGAAGCCAACTTCGGATTCCTGTTTTAAAATGGCTTTTAATTTTTAAAATCAAATGCCAAAGTTATTCACTAAAGTCTCCCGAAACTTCAGTGACTCGCCGGAGCCCATACATTTGAATACTGTATGGAGGTGAATCTCCATACAGTATTCAAACAGAGTTTTGAACGAAGGGACATCAGATCTAGGATCCGAAGCTCACATCGCTCATCACTAGTTATAATGCCCCCCTAGTACCACCAGTAGGTATAATGGCCTTTATAGTGCCTCAGTAATTATAGAGACCTCCTATAGTACTCCAGTAGTTATAATGGGCCCTTGTAGTGCCTAAAGTAGTTGTAATGCATCCTATTCTGCCCCCTATAGTGCTTCCAGTAGATATAATACCCATATAGTACTCCAAGTACACATATAGTGCCTCTAATTATAATAGCACCCTGGAGTTTCCTCCTAGTAGTTATAATGCCTCTGTAGTTCTCATAGATATAACCCCAACCTGTAGTCCTCCATTAGGTATAATGTCCAATAGTGCTCCTAGTAGTAATAATTTCCTATACAGTGCCCAAGTTGTAGTGGCCCTAGTAAGTATAATGCCCCTTTTAGTGCCTACAGTGTCGGGTATTTAATTGAATTATTACAACCCGACAACAGTAGGTATAACTTCCCTTGCAATGCATTTTTTTGCAAAATTTGGTGAAGCAGCCAAATAGAATGAATAATGAAGATAGTGATGGGGCAGTATGTGGGGGTACATTATAACTACAGGGGGTAGTTATAATTTACCCCCACATACTGCCCCATCACTATCTTCATTATTCATTCTATTTGGCTGCTTCACCAAATTTTGCAAAAAAATGCATTTGTTTGGAAGTAGCGGGTGCAATCACGGGGAACAGTGATTGAGCAGCACCTGATCATTGAACCCCTCAGTTACCACATTTATCGCTGATCGCGGCATCTGAGATGAATATTAAGACCTTTAAATTGTACTTACTTTATACTTCTCGGCGCAAAGAGGCCACCATGGTCATCTTGCTTGAGGATCCAGCACGCAATGTCATGTGGTGCATAGTAGACCATTTACAGGGGCTGCCTCAGTTTTTATTAAGCTTGGACCTGATTTGCAACAGTTAGATTTATAACTTAATTCGACCATAGACATTAGGTTAATGTTGGCTGAACCAGCAGATCATCTAATGTATATGGAGGGCTAATTTCAATGATAACTACTGCCTGCTCATTCTTTTACATCTCTCTGCAGCTTTTGACACTGTATACCACCATCTCCTACTCACCATGCTCTAATGCTTAAGAACACCCCTCTCTTAGTTATCTTACTATCTCTCTGGCCGCTCTTTAATTGCATCATTTGCTGGTTCTAATTCCCCTTCTCTCCCTCTTGCTGTTGGGGTTTCTCAGGATTTAGTCCTAGGTCCTCTACTTTTCTCGCTACAATCCCCAATCGGACAGAGTACCAGTAGATTTGGTTTTCAGTACCATCTCTATGCTGATGACACCCAACTATACACTTCAACTAGAGATGAGCGAATTTCCGCTTATGAAATTTGTTCATACTTCGTTTGGTGGTAAAATGTGAATTGCGTTATAACAGAACAAATAACAAAATTCACTCATCTCTAACTTCAACCCGTGACATCACCCCTGCTGTTATACAGAACACCAGTGACTGTCTGCTGCTTCTAACCCCATGTCATCTATCTGAAACTGAATCTGTAAAAAACTACAGTTTTCTCCATCTACTAACCTACATAAACCTGATATTGCCCTCTCAGTGTGTGGCACTAGTATAATATCTCCCCTACGGTGCTGCTCCCCCCTACATCTCCTCCCTCATTTCTGTCTACGATCCTACCCATGGTCTACATTCTGCAAATGACTTACGACATCCACCATAATCCAAACCTCTCCATTCCGTCTCCAAGACTTCTCCCGAGCTGCACCAGTTCTCTGTAATGTCATACCCCAAGCAATTAGGTTAATTCACAACATTCACAATGTAAGCTCTCCCTAAAAACACATCTTTTTAGGGTGGTATATCTTATCCCCTAATCTTGTTCTTCTCCATTCACTTCCACCCCTTCAACATCTTTCTTCTGAACCTGATCTATCATCAATCACTATCCACCACACCCCATGCACTTGACACTACAGATACTGGCTCATGCAGATTTTTATCTACTACACTATTGTGTTAAGATGGTAAAAAGCACATTTTACCTTTTGTGTTACTCCTATCTCCTTATAAATTGTAAGCTCTTGTGAGCAGGGCCCTCACTCCTCTTGTTTTTATTTGTTGACTTGATTGTTGCCATGTTATTTATAACTGTTTGAACACAAACCTCCTGATTGTAAAGAGCTGAAGAATATGTTGGCGCTATATAAATAAACATTATTAAACCACATATTTTGTATCTGTACCTTGCTCCATGCCTTAACAGGATGACATGGAAGTGATGGTTATCAGGAGTAGCAAAGTGATATATAATATGTAGTCTATTTCATAGTTGTTGCTAATACCTTAACTAACAGGTCTTCTTTTGTTAACTTTAAAAAGGACAGTTAAAGGCTGCCAGTGAAAAGGCTGAGGATTAACAAAATACCCACCCAGCAAATCTTTCTGCGTGAAAATAGGCATGAAGTGACTGACTGGAAACTTTTACTGCTATTGCATAATTCAACAGTTCAGAGGAATAAATACTTCACACATTTTATGCTGCGTGCAGAAAATGTCAAATAAAACCAGATGACTACAAATCTATACACCCTGGGCAGATTTTCTAATCCTGTACAGTGAGGAACAGAAGTATTTGAACACCCAGCGATTTTGCAAGTTCTCTCACTTAGAAATCATGGAGGGGTCTGAAATTCACATTGTAGGTGCATTCCCACTCTGAGACAGAATAAAATAAAAAATTCAGGAAATCACATTGTATGATTTTTAAAGATTTTTTTTGTCTTGCACTGCTGAACATATGTATTTGAACACCTGAGAAACAGTAAGAATTCTGGCTCTCAAATACTTGTTACTGTGCCTTTAAAAGGTCCACCTCGACTACACTCATTAATCTAACTTAGTAGCACCTGTCTGAGCTCTTTAAAGACCCCTGTCCACCCCACAGTCAGTCAGACGCCAACTACTACCATAGGCAAGACCAAAGAGCTGTCAAAAGACACCAGAGACAAAATTGTGGACCTCCACAAAGCTGGAAAGTGCTACGGGGCAATTGCCAAGCAGCTTGGTGAAAATAGATCAACTGTTGGAGCAATGGTTAGAAAATGGAAGAGGCTAAAGATGACTGTCAGTCTCCCTCAGATTGGGGCTCCATGCAAGATCTCACCTCGTGGGGTATTACTGATGATAAGAAAGGTGAGGAATCAGCCCAGAACTACAAGGGAGGAGCTGGTCAATGACATGAAGAGAGCTGGGACCACAGTTTCAAAGGTCACTACGCCGTCATGGTTTCAAATCATGCATTGCGCGGAACGTTCCCCTGCTCAAGTAATCACAAGTCCAGGCCCGTCTGAAGTTTGCCAATGACCATCTGGATGATCCAGAGTAGGTATGGGAGAAAGTCATGTGGTCAGATGAGGCCAAAGTAGAACTATTTGGTCTAAACTTCACTCGTCGTGTTTGGAGGAAAAAGAAGGATGAGTTGCATCCCAAGAACACCATTGTGACGGTAGTTGAAAATATCCCCGTCAAGCATTCCCTTCTTCCCATGAAAGAAAGTCACCCAATATTCCACGAGTAGGAATATCCCTGGAATCGCCGAGTAATCCACACATGAGTCAAAACTTAATGCTGGAAACACGAGACTGACTTTACTGGCGCACAGAACTCACAATTTATGCAGCATAAAACCCCTCCTCTGGGCCCGGCTAGATAATTGAGTTTTAACAATACACACAGCTCAATTGTCTGCTGGCCAGAACATTTACAACTTTTAACACTTTCAGAATACACACAGCTCAATTGTCTGCTGGCCAGAACATTTACAACTTTTAACACTTTCAGAAAAGTACTTTCCATCCCACATACAAACATAATTTCAGCCTCCCTGTTCGGTACACGAATACATTCATTCTTGACATTTGGAACCGAACAATATAGACCTTAAAATAGCAGGGAGAGAATTAAACTGAAGCATATAGGCAATTGCATCAAAGTCCTTCACAATGGCCCCCCTTTTTCTCCCTGCTCCGGCAACTCGGTTGGACCTTTCCTGGTCCAGTAGGGTTGACGGGTTCAGAGCTTTTAGTCCGAGGTTAAATCCGTTTGGCGTGACAATCCATCGGCATTCCCGTTTTGCTTGCCTGGGCGATAATGAATCGTAAAGTCATAGGGCTGTAAGGCCAAGCTCCAGCGTAGCAAACGGGCGTTGTCCCCTGAAACCCGGTTAAGCCACACCAAGGGGTTGTGATCGGTGATGAGAGTGAACGCCCGGCCATAAAGGTAAGGTGTGAGCTTTTTGAGTGCCCACACCAAGGCCAAACACTCTTTTTCAATGGTGGCATAGCTGACCTCCCTTGGCAACAGCTTCCGACTCAGGTATGCCACCGGGTGCTCACCTCCATCCTCCCCGATCTGGCTCAGTACTGCCCCCAGTCCAAACATTGAAGCGTCTGTGTGGACAATAAATCTTTTGTTAGGATCTGGGGTAACCAACACCGGAGCATTAACCAGAGCAGTCTTTAGTGCTTGGAAAGCCACCTCGCATTCCGGGGACCACAGGACTTGTCGGGGTAGCTTCTTTTTGGTCAAGTCGGTCAGGGGTTTGGCCAGGGCGCTATAGTCGGGTACAAAGCGTCTGTAATAGCCGGCTGTGCCTAAGAAAGCCATGACTTGTGTCTTGGTGTGGGGAGTGGGCCAATTGGCAACAGCCTCGATCTTAGCCGGCTCCGGCCGTTGCTTACCACATCCTACTCGGTGGCCCAAATATTGTACCTCCGCCATACCCAAGTGACATTTGTCGGGTTTCAGGGTCAGCCCGGCCCCCCTGATCCTATCTAATACTACCCCTATGTGCTCTAGGTGCGCTTCCCAGGTATCGCTGTGGATGGCGATGTCATCCAGGTAAGCGCATGCAAAGCTCTGGAGACCCCCAAGTAACTGATCCACCATCCGTTGGAAGGTGGCCGGGGCGTTCTTCATCCCGAACGGCATAACCCGGAATTGGTATAGGCCGAACGGGGTGATAAAGGCCGACTTGGGTATGGCATCTTCTGCTAGGGGAATCTGCCAATATCCCTTGCATAGGTCTATTGTGGTCAGATACTTCCCTGCAGAGATACGGTCAAGCAGCTCGTCCATCCGTGGCATCGGATAGGCGTCCGTAACTGTCTTGTCGTTGAGGCGCCGGTAATCTACACAGAAGCGGGTTGTCCCATCCTTCTTTGGCACTAAGACTACCGGCGAGGCCCAAGGACTTTCTGAGGGCTCGATTACGCCTAGCCGAAGCATCTCATCTATTTCCTTCCGCATCCCTTCCCGGACTGCTTCGGGGATACGGTAAGGGGGCTGTCTCAGGGGTGCCTGTCCTGGAGTCTCTACCTTGTGTATGGCTAGGAGTGTGTATCCAGGCTCCTGAGAGAATGTGGCCTGTTTTGTTTCTAGTAAGCGGACAGCTTGAGCCCGCTCTTGCGGCTCCAGCTGTTCACCTAGCTGGACTTTCTTTATCTGGGTCATCCCGTCGTTACTGCCCAATAGGTCGGGAAGGGGTAGGGTCTCTGTGTCTTCTCCTGCTGGTGCACAGATAGCGGCTACCTCCTCTGCCCGTTCCTGATAGGCCTTGAGCATGTTGATGTGAAAGGTTCGTTTCACATCTTCATCCTCGCAGCTGGCTATCGTGTAGGTCGTGTCGCATATCTGTCCTATAACTTTATAGGGGCCCTGCCAGGCGGCCTGGAGCTTGTCTGTTCGGACCGGTCTTAATACCATGACCTTTTGGCCTATCTGAAAGCTCCGGTGCCTAGCCCGTCGGTCATACCATACCTTCTGGCGCTGCTGGGCCGCCCGGAGGTTCTCTCGCACTGTCTGGGCTAATTCCTCCATGCGGTCCCTCAGCTCCAGGACATAAGGTACAACCGGGGTCCCCTCAATCTCTGTCTGCCCCTCCCAGTGATCCTTGATGAGATCTAAGGGCCCCCTCACCCGCCTCCCATAGAGAAGTTCGAAGGGTGAGAATCCGGTCGATTCCTGCGGCACCTCTCGGTAGGCAAAGAGAAGGTGTGGCAGGAATCGCTCCCAATCCTTGTATGCCCCCGTGAACGACTTCAACATTTGCTTTAGCGTTCCGTTGAAGCGCTCGCACAGGCCGTTAGTTTGGGGATGGTATGGGGAGCTAGTCAGGGATTTAACTCCACAGGTTTTCCATATCTGCTGGGTTACCTCGGCCGTGAATTGGGTACCTTGGTCGGACAGAACCTCCTTGGGAAAGCCTACTCGGGAAAATACTTTAACTAGGGCCTCTGCTACGGTCTCAGCCTGTATGTTAGAGAGAGCTACCGCTTCGGGGTAACGGGTGGCGTAGTCTACTATGGTGAGTATATATCGCTTGCCGGAACGGCTAGGTTGGGCCAGGGGCCCTATAATGTCCACGGCTACCCTTGTGAACGGTTCTTCAATAATGGGCATGGAAACTAGTTTAGCCTTTGGGTGGTCTCCTTTTTTACCTATACGTTGGCATACCTCGCACGTTTGACAATACGCCCTGACGTCGTCGGATACCCCAGGCCAGAAGAAGTTCTGGGTTACCCGATACCCTGTCTTGCGTATTCCCAAATGGCCTGCCAAGGGTACGTCGTGCCCAATCCTCAATAACTCCTGACGGTATTTCCGGGGAACTACCAGCTGGCGTTTTTGCTTAGGCCCTGGTGCATTACCCCGGGTCTCGGTGAGTCTGTACAAGCGGCCGTTCTCCCAGATAAATTGCTCCTTCTCTAATCCCCCTTGGCCCCTGAGGGAAGGGTCTCCGGTCACCTCCCGCCCAAAGTCCTCTGGGGTGTCCCAGGGTAGGGGTTCTACAGTCAAGGGTAGGTTGGGTTGGCTTACCTGGGTCTCAGTAGGAAGTGGATGGCTCTCGGCAGCGCGACTTTGTGCTCTGGTGGTTACTGCGTGGGCCTCCTGAGCGGGGGTAGAGGCGAACGCCGAAGTCAGGGGGCCAATGTCGTTGCCCAAGATGACTTCAGAAGGTAAGTCTTTCATGACGCCCACATGAACATTGCCAGCTCCCGCCCCCCAGTCTAGGTGTACCTGTGCAGTAGGGATACGGTATACTGCCCCCCCTGCCACTCTCACAGCAATTGATTTCCCCGGTTTCTCTGATGCCTTAATAAGGTGTCTTTGTACCAACGTGATGGTTGCCCCACTGTCTCTCAATCCCCGGGCGGTTTTTCCATTAACCATGACCAGCTGACAATGGTGTTTCCTGTTGTCGGTAATAACAGATTGTACTATGAGGGCTTCGTAGAGGGTGCCCAATGGTTCTTCCTGACCCAGTTCCTGGGGATCCCAAGCCGAGTCTACACAATGGGCTGCTGCTGGGGGGCGGTACCCAGGTCGAGACCAATTTGACCTGGTGTTGTTGTCCATGGGGCAATTCTGCTTGTAGTGACCCAGCTGTTTGCACCGGAAGCAGCGTTGTTCATTGCCCTCCTGGCGTGGATAGCGAGGGCTAGATGTCACCGGTCTGTTAGGAGGTTGGTATCTAGCGGCGGGTGGGTATGAGGGCACCGTTGGTCGTGGAGGTTGTACCCGTGGTGTGACCGGGTTCGTCTTGCGAGTATCCGCATATTCATCTGCCAACTTAGCGGCCTCTGGTAGAGTCATGGGCCGGCGATCTCTCACCCAGTCTTTGACATCCGTCTGGATGTGATCGTAAAATTGTTCCAGGAGCATTAGTTGCAAAATGTCCTCTGCGGTGGTGGCCTGGCTGCTGTTGACCCAGTTAGAGGCCGACAGGGATAACTGGCATGCCCATTCCACGTAAGAGTCTTTCGTGGTTTTGCGTGAGTCCCTGAATTTTTGTCGGTAGGACTCCGGGGTTACCGCATAACGAGCCAGGAGCACTTCTTTAACCCTGGCGTAGCTATGGATCTCCTGCTCTGGCACGGTCCGGAAAGCATCAGAAGCTTTGCCTGACAGTTTGCCTGACAATATTGCGACCCACTCTCCTCTATCTATTCGGTGCAGGTTACATTGTCGCTCAAAATCTGCCAGGTAATTATCAATTTCACAGTCTTTTTCATCAAAAGCTTTAAAAGCGCTAAACTGAATCTTCCTTGTGTCTGCTGTACTGTACTCACTGTTTGGAGAATGTGCGGCTGCTTGGTGGACTGCTGCCAGTTTTAGCTGTAGCTCTGCGTCTCTTATTTGTTTAGCCTCCTCCGCTAACAGGTTCATCACTTTCAGCACCACATCTGCCGTTGGGTTCGGACCGAACCATGCTAGCTTCTCTCTCATTGCCTTGTTGGCTGGTGATTCCTCCTCCTGAATCATTGGTGTCCCCATCTCTTGTACTGCTGGCGTTGCTGCAACCAAGTTCTCCTGGTCTAGCTCCATTAATTCTGCTATAATGACCCGCTTGGTTTTGTTGCTAGCAATCCTTCCACGGACTTCCAGTAGTTCTTTCAGTGTATTTCTTTCTAGCAGGGTGTACCAGCCTTCCATTCACTGTTCCCAGTGTCTGCTTGGAATCCTGGTGTAAAGGAAAGTAGAAGGGAAAATCCCGCTGCTGCCAACCAGTTGTGACGGTAGTTGAAAATATCCCCGTCAAGCATTCCCTTCTTCCCATGAAAGAAAGTCACCCAATATTCCACGAGTAGGAATATCCCTGGAATCGCCGAGTAATCCACACATGAGTCAAAACTTAATGCTGGAAACACGAGACTGACTTTACTGGCGCACAGAACTCACAATTTATGCAGCATAAAACCCCTCCTCTGGGCCCGGCTAGATAATTGAGTTTTAACAATACACACAGCTCAATTGTCTGCTGGCCAGAACATTTACAACTTTTAACACTTTCAGAATACACACAGCTCAATTGTCTGCTGGCCAGAACATTTACAACTTTTAACACTTTCAGAAAAGTACTTTCCATCCCACATACAAACATAATTTCAGCCTCCCTGTTCGGTACACGAATACATTCATTCTTGACATTTGGAACCGAAGAATATAGACCTTAAAATAGCAGGGAGAGAATTAAACTGAAGCATATAGGCAATTGCATCAAAGTCCTTCACAACCATCCCTACTGTGAAGCATGGGGGTGGTAACACCATGCTTTGGGGGTGCTTTTCTGCAAAGGGGACAGGACGACTGCACTGTATTAAGGAGAGGATGAATGGGGCCATTTATTGTGAGATTTTGATCAACAACTTCCTTCCCTCAGTCAGAGCATTGAAGATGGGTCATGGCTGGGCCTCCAACATGACAACGACCCGAAGCACACAGCCAGGATAACCAAGGAGTGGCTCCGTAAGAAGCATATCAAGGTTCTGGAGTGGCCTAGCCAGTCTCCAGACCTAAATCCAATAGAACATCTTTGGAGGGAGCTGAAACTCTGTGTTGCTCAGCGACATCCCCAAAACCTGACAGATCTAGAGGAGATCTGTGTGGAGGAGTGGGCAAAAAACCCTGTTGCAGTGTGTGCAAACATGGTCAAGAACTACAGGAAACATTTGACCTCTGTAATTGCAAACAAAGGCTTCTGTACCAAATAACACTGAATTTCTCAGGTGTTCAAATACTTATGTTCAGCAGTGCAAGACAAATAAATTCTTTAAAAATCATACAATGTGATTTCCTGATTTTCTTTTTGAAATTCTGTCTCTCAGAGTGGGAATGCACCAAAATGTGAGTTTCAGACCCCTCCATGATTTCTAAGTGGGAGAACTTGCAAAATTTCAAGTTCCTCAATGTATATGATGTAAATTTAGATGGGCTGTCTAGACTTGCACCAGATTTATCACAGTAGCTCTGGCTGGATAGTACATGTAGTGCAGGGATAGACACTTTTCTCTGATTCTGTATCAACTATTGGTTAGCTTTTAGTCAGAACTTCAAGGCAAAATAGTGGTGCAACTTTGGTGCTAAATTTTGCACATTAGTCCACTCCCCAAGTCAAGGTGCAGATAGTTTATCTAAACCTAAATGCGCCACATTACACCACATTTTGGCACAATTTGCGCCATAATCTAGGTGCACTCACATTAGTAAATGTGGGCCACTGTTGCCATCAAATATATGGACTGTCAGTAAGCTAGTGAATACTGTAGGAATCAAGGAAACATTTATGTAATGAGGACAGAGTGGCTCAATATCAAATGACTATCTCACCTCCATCTCGCAGTTACTTTACTGACTGAGAAAAATGTCATTCAGAGTGGAAGAGGGAAGCTGGTTCCCACTCACTCATCAAATTTTTCTGTATAGACAGAGGTGCAAGATGAGAGCTGTTATAAGCCCACTAGAGCGGTGGCCCTGGCGGTACAGCCCCATCACCCCTAAAGCTCAACAGCGAAATCTGCCATAGAAGCTGTTCTAGAACATTTTAAAGATACATGACCGTCTAGTTGCACACATAACTAGTGCACTTCTCAGTAATCCATTACAATCAAATAGTACTGGGCCCGAGAATTGGTTTAGTGCAGAGCAACCTATTATAGGAGTGTGATATGCAGCCAATTATGGTTTGTAACTGTAAGTCTTTAAAGGGGTACTAATAAAGAAATGCTTTGATATGTAGGTAGGGCTAGTCCGTGAAATCAGGCAGTTCTCACCAATAATGACTTTTTTGTTCTATTTGCAATATCCTGCCACACTACTAGTCTTTGGGTCCATTCTGTATTTTTGATGTTTAGTCACATACATCTGGGACTCAATCATTGGTGCCATTGAAAAGTACAACTTGTTCTGCAAAAAAACAAAAAGCTCTCATATGCCTATGTGAATGAAAAAATTTACTCCAGTCCATCAAACATTTTTCGAGATGCAAAGTGACAATTTAGTTATAAGTGACTACAAACATGAGGTTTTGGTCAATTAAGCCCTTATTCCAACAACTGGAGAGAAAGGATTTGTAGGAAAAGCACTGGAGTTAGAGTATATGACACTAAGATTTGTGCAATTGATCGAAAATCTTAGTGTGATACACTAATTCTGGCAAAAAAATTAAAGAGTTATGGCTCTGGGATGGCAAGGAATAAGAAACTAAAATGAAAAAACAGTATATCACCTGAGGATGATTGGGTTAAGGATGAAACCCAATTTTTCAAATTTACAATTTTTACTTTTAAAGAGGACCTTTCACCACTGCGGACATGCCTGTTTTAATAGCTTCCTGCATCCCCATGTAATAAACAATTCTGGGGCATCTATTCTTATGGCTCTATTTTGTGCCATTCCTTTGTTATTTTTACTAGAAGTTATGAATGAATTGCTAGCAGTCTGCAGTAAGGGTGCAGATAAGTATTATGAGTTGGGAGTGTGACCCTGCCCAGTCTGACTTTATACAATCAGTGCTGGTCAACTGGTTACCAGCACTGATTGTTACCACCCCTCTGTACCTTTACTGCAGACTACTAGCAAATCATTCATAACTTCTAGTAGTAATAATAAAGAAATGGCACAACATAGAGCCATAAGGATAGATGCTCCAGAATTATTATTACATGGGGGATGCATGAAGCTATTAAACCAGGCATGTCAGGAGAAGTGAGCGTTCTTTAAAGACATACATTTTTTAAGACACCATTTCAGGTTTGCAGTGGTCTTAAAGGGTGAAAGCATAAGAAACACCCCCAAATGCCCCATTTTGGAACTACAACTCTCAAGGCATTAATATAGGTGTGCAGACGCCCACAGGTGTTTCATACAATTTTTTTAGACCTGGTGCATGAAAATAAAACATTATATGTTAACAATAATAAGTAGTTTTAACTCACACTTCCTTTTTACATGGGTTAACAAGAAAAAAAAAAGTACCTCTAAAACAGTTACATAATTTCTTCCAAGTATGGCAATACCCGATATGTGGGCCTAACCTGCTGTTTTGGCACATGGGCTCAGAAGCACCATTTGGCTTTTGAAACCCTGATTTTATTGGATTAGGTTTGGGCACCAACTTGCAGCACCCCAGAGGTTCCAGTACAGAGGAAACCCCAAGCAAGAACCCAATTTATTTTTTTAAGTAAACCCCAAGGATTTCAGCTAGGGTTGTAGTAATTTTGAACCCACAGATGTTTCATAGGCTTTTTTTTTTTTACACCATTCATTGCAAAAGGATAAGTAACATAATACTCGGGTTGTTACGGATGCAGCGATATCAATCATGTGTAGTTTATTTTTTAACCAATTAAAATGTTTGGTTATAGGTAGGTTTGAGTGAATAGAATATAGTCTCTGTCCTACTGTAAAATGTATGGCCTCCGGAGGACTTTCTGAAGTTTCAGCAAGTATCGTGAGACTTACTTCGTCTTGCCTCTATCATGTGTGACTTCATTCATTCACAAATTACTGTATCAAAATATGAAGCTGAACTCTGCTTCATTAATGAGGCACGAAGCAGAGTTTGGCTTTGTATTTTGACATGAAGTGACGCGTAATAGAGGCGAGACGAAGTAAGTCTTGCTGCGGAGGCCGTATATTTTACAGTAGGAGGGAGCAGATATTATTACGTTTTTAAAAGAATCGGGTTGGGACAATCGGAACGCGATTCACTTACATTTTATTTTTAAATAAAGTCTCCGCTTGAAGATCCAGTAGTCTGATGGCTGGTACAATGCCCTGCAATAGTTATCTACTGCAGTGCATTGATCATGTCATTTTACACTGATACTTGCCTATTAGACCCTGCCCCCGACAAAGACTGTTAGACTTCGGTACATAGCAGGCCCAGAGGCCTTTGTAAAGCCTCCAGACGTCTTAGCAACCATGGGACCCTGCGATTGTGATGTAGAAGCCTGATAAGGGAGGGAGATCGCTCCCTCTGTAAACTACTGACAGCAGCATCTAAGGGAGTTGCAGCAGGTTGTCAGCTATATGTTACAGCTAACACATGCTGCATCTCAGTGCCATTGCAGCTGCCATCTTCATATATACAGTACAGACCAAAAGTTTGGACACACCTTCTTATTCAAAGAGTTTTCTTTATTTTCATGACTATGAAAATTGTAGATTCACACTGAAGGCATTGTGTGAAACAACTGAAAATATGTCATATTCTAGGGTCTTCAAAGTAGCCACCTTTTGCTTTGATTACTGCTTTGCACACTCTTGGCATTCTCTTGATGAGCTTCAAGAGGTAGTCACCTGAAATGGTCTTCCAACAGTCTTGAAGGAGTTCCCAGAGATGCTTAGCACTTGTTGGCCCTTTTGCCTTCACTCTGCGGTCCAGCTCACCCCAAACCATCTCGATTGGGTTCAGGTCCGGTGACTGTGGAGGCCAGGTCATCTGGCGCAGCACCCCATCACTCTCCTTTATGGTCAAATAGCCCTTACACAGCCTGGAGGTGTGTTTGGGGTCATTGTCCTGTTGAAAAATAAATGATGGTCCAACTAAACGCAAACCGGATGGAATAGCATGCCACTGCAAGATGCTGTGGTAGCCATGCTAGTGTAGTATGCCTTTAATTTTGAATAAATCCCCAACAGTGTCACCAGCAAAGCACCCCCACACCATCACACCTCCTCCTCCATGCTTCACGGTGGGAACCAGGCATGTAGAGTCCATCCGTTCAACTTTTCTGCATCGCACAAAGACACGGTGGTTGGAACCAAAGATCTCAAATTTGGACTCATCAGACCAAAGCACAGATTTCCACTGGTCTAATGTCCATTCCTTGTGTTCTTTAGCCCAAACAAGTCTCTTCTGCTTGTTGCCTGTCCTTAGCAGTGGTTTCCTAGCAGATATTCTACCATGAAGGCCTGATTCACACAGTCTCCTCTTAACAGTTGTTCTAGAGATGTGTCTGCTGCTAGAACTCTGTGTGGCATTGACCTGGTCTCTAATCTGAGCTGCTGTTAACCTGCGATTTCTGAGGCTGGTGACTCGGATGAACTTATCCTCCGCAGCAGAGGTAACTCTTGGTCTTCCTTTCCTGGGGCGGTCCGCAAGTGAGCCAGTTTCTTTGTAGCACTTGATGGTTTTTGTGACTGCACTTGGGCACACTTTCAAAGTTTTCCCAATTTTTCGGACTGACTGACCTTCATTTCTTAAAGTAATGATGGCCACTTGTTTTTCTTTACTTAGCTGCTTTTTTCTTGCCATAATACAAATTCTAACAGTCTATTCAGTAGGACTATCAGCTGGGTATCCATCTGACTTCTCCACAAGGCAACTGATGGTCCCAACCCCATTTATAAGGCAAGAAATCCCACTTATTAAACCTGACAGGGCACACCTGTGAAGTGAAAACCATTTCAGGTGACTAGTACCTACCTCTTGAAGCTCAACAAGAGAATGCCAAGAGTGTGCAAAGCAGTAATCAAAGCAAAAGGTGGCTACTTTGAAGAACCTAGAATATGACATATTTTCAGTTGTTTCACAGTTTTTGTTTTGTATATAATTCCACATGTGTTAATTCATAGTTTTGATGCCTTCAGTGTGAATCTACAATTTTCATAGTCATGAAAATAAAAAAACTCTTTGAATGAGAAGGTGTATCCAAACTTTTGGTCTGTACTGTATATATATATATATACATATATATGCGCATGGTGCGCAAATGTAATGATTGCCAAATATACGGCATGGTGCAGGAAGGGGTTAAACAGGTGGAATCAGTTTTCACATACATGCCTTCTCCAGCACTGTGCCTGTCCAACACTAAGTTGCTCTCCTACTTGGCGGAGCTCACACAGGATGCGCCGACCTCTTCTTTGAAACTATCCTTACTGTTAGAGAGATACAACACACGTGTCAAAGAAATCCAGCTTCTCTAGATTAGGCACAGCTGGATAGTGCTGCGTGTCCACCAGACCCCATATAATGAGAAATGGCAGGGATACAGCCAAAAACTGTTGCGCGCAGCAATTTTTGTCTGATATGCCAGGGAACCCTTGGAGACAATGCTTCACTATTGGTGCAGTTTTTGATGTTCCACAGAGTTGTCCAGTGCGGGAAAAGAGGATACATGTGGAGATCGATGTTTTCCTATGCTCACATACGTGAATGGCTCTGAATTAGGAGTATTACTTCCTGGATAATTGAAGCAGCGCGGTCCAATGATTAACGCATTGATATGCCAGGGAGCAGCTGGATTCTTGCTGCATCCCATTATAGTCGATGGAGCTGTAGGGCATGTGGCACTATCCGACTATGCCGGATCCGGAGACCTTCAGATGGCTGTTTTCTGCCAGAACAGCATGATGGATTCTTTTTTTGACACGTGTGAAAGGTGCCCAATTACATGGGTACAGATCTGACACACTTACATGTGATAATAGTAACATAGTATCAGTACTATCAGGCTGAAAAAAGACATCGGTCGATCCAGTTCAGTCCGTTATCCTTCAAGTTGATCCAGAGGAAGGCAAAAAAAACAATTTTCCTTATTTTAGGAGAAAAAAAATTCCTTCTCGTCTCCAATCAGGCAGTCAGAATACGACCCTTCTTCAGAAATCTAATAACTATAACCTATAATATTAATATAAATAAAAAAGGGACCCAATAGGGTGGTATGGATATGCATAGGCTTATACGGTAATTACTATTCCTCAAACGAAGGGGTTAAACTGAAATATTAACACCCTATTTTATTGAAACTAACCTTTATTATTTTAACCCCTTAAGGATTTTTTGCAAATCTGACCAGTGTCACTTTATGTAGTGATAACTTTAAAACACTTTTACTTATCCAGGCCAATCTCAGACTGTTTTTTCATCACATATTGTACTTCATAACACTGGTAAAATGGAGTCAAAAAAAATCTTTTTTATTTATAAAACAATACCAAATTTACCAAAATTTTTGAAAAATTTCCAAGTTTCAAATTCTCTACTTCTATAATACATAGTAATACCTCCAAAAATAGCTATTAGTTTACATTCCCCATATGTCTACTTCATGTTTGGATAATTTTGGGAATGCCATTTTATTTTTTGGGGACGTTACAAGGCTTAGAAGTTTAAATGCAAATCTTGAACATTTTCAGAAATGTTCAAAAACCCACTTTTAGGGACCAGTTCAGGTGTGAAGTCACTTTGTGAGGCTTACATAATAGAAAGCACCCAAAAGTGACCCCATTATAGAAACTACACCCCTCAAGGTATTCAAAACTGATTTTAAAAATATTATTAACCCTTTAGGTGTTCCCCAAGAGTTGATGGCAATCGGAGATGAAATTTCAGAATTTAAATTTTTTGCCAAATTTTCCATTTTAATCCATTTTTCCCACTAACAAAGCAAGGGTTAACAGCCAAACAAAACTCTAAATTTATTGCCCTGACTGCGGTTTACAGAAACACCCGATATATGGTCGTACACCACTCTACGGCTCCACGGCCGGGGCGTAGAGGGAAAGGAACGCTGTGTGGTTTTTGGAAGGCAGATTTCGCTGGACTGGTTTATTTACACCATGTCTCCCATTTGAAGCCCCCTGATGCACCCCTAGAGTAGAAACTCCAAAAACGTGACCCCATTTTGGAAACTACAAGATAAGGTGGCAGTTGTTTTGGTACTATTTTAGGGTACATATGATTTTTAGTTGTTCTATATTATACTTTTTGTGAAGCAAAGTAACAAAAAAATTGAAATTCTGAAATTTCATCTCCATTTGCCATTGACTCTTGTGGAACACTTAAAGGGTTAACAAAGTTTGTAAAATCAGTTTTGAATACCTTGAGGGGTGTAGTTTCTTAAATGGGGTCACTTTTTGGAGTTTCTACTCTAGGGGTGCATCAGGGGGGCTTCAAATGGGACATGGTGTCAAAAAACAAGTCCAGCAAAAAACTGCCTTCCAAAATCCATATGGCATTCCTTTCCTTCTGCGCCCTGCTGTGTGCCCGTACAGATGTTTACGACCACATATGGGGTGTTTCTGTAAACCAGGCATGCTCAACCTGTTGCCCTCCAGCTGTTGTAAAACTACAACTCCCACAATGCCCTTCTGTAGGATGATAGCTGTAGGCTGTCAGGGAATGATGGGAGTTGAAGTTTTGCAACAGCTGGAGGGCAGCATGTTGAGCATGCCTGCTGTAAACTAAAGAATCAGGGCAATAAATATTGAGTTTTGTTTGGCTGTTAAAGGATAACTGTCACATTTAGACCCTAATTTCAATTTTCATATATGTAGTTACTAATAACATAATATTCCAGAATCAGTTACTATTAGACTGACTTACCCCATATTTAATAAAATTTAGCCCTTAGCAACCAGTCTGCATAAAACTACAATCTCACTATTCAGTTAAGATGGCCGCCACTGCCCTCATCCTGAGGCTAATCCCGCCTGCCCTCACTAGCCAGTAACAAACAATAGCCCCCCAAAAGTGCCAGTAACCAGAGCCCTCCCCCCTAAAGGGTTAATCTCCTGCAGCACAAAGGGGTCCTCTTACCACATGTTGCTTTCATTTATACACTGAGCAGATGGCAGATCTCCCTTCCCTGTTGTGCACTGCTTCCACTCTGCATTCTCCAGCTCTACTGAGTGAGGGAGCGTCTGCCAAGCGCAGGGACAGGGAGAAGTGCACACAGTGCAGGCACTGTTATCAGCTGCTGGGGAGGACCTGGCTTTAATTATTTACTTACAGTCCCTAGCCGTCAGTAATGTGACCTTGCACGCTGCGTGCTTCTGCGTGCTCCTTCCTTCAACAGATAGACGGACCATGCCTAGCAACCCTATTTTAAGCACAGGTAAAAGTAGGCAGTACAGGGAACAAAACTGTGGAATTAAGGGGTAATTGAATACACAGTGAAAAGTTTAAATAGGGCCACCAAGGTGATATTAATCACCACAATCCAATACTCCCCAAAAAAATATGACAGTTATCCTTTAACCCTTGCTTTGTTACGGGAAGAAAATGGATTAAAATGGAAAATTTGCCCAAAAATACCTGTTTTGGCACTGTTTTAATTTTTTATTATTTACAACGTTCATCTGACAGATTAAATCATGTACTATTTTTACAGAGCAGGTTGTTACGGACGCAGGGATACCTAATATGTTTACTTTTTTAAATGTATTCAAGTTTTACACAATAATATTTTTGAAACAAAAAAAATCATATTAGTGTCTCCATAGTCTGAGAGCCGTAGTTTTTTTTTTTTTGCGATTGTCTTAGTTAGGGTCTCACTTTTTGCAGGATGAGATGACTGTTTTAATGGTATTTTGGGGTGCATATACCTTTTTGATCGCTTGCTATTACACTTTTTGTGATGTAAGGTGACAAAATTATGGCTTTTTTTACACCATTTTTTTTACGTTGTTCACCTGAGGGGTTAGATCATGTGATATATTTATAGAACAGGTTCTTACGGACCTGGCAATGCCTAATATGTGTACCTTTTTTTATGTATTAAGGTTTTACACAATAATATTTTTTAAACCCAAAAAACTTGTTTTAGTGTCCCGATAGCCTGAGAGCCATATATATTTTTTTTTTTTTTTGGGCCATTGTTTTATGTAGGGGCTAATTTTTTGCGGGATGAGATGACGGTTTGAATGGTACTATTTTGGCGTACGTACGACTTTTTTGATCACTTTTATTACCTTTTTTTGAGCAAAATTGAGCAAAATTTCAATTTCATGATAGTTTTTATTTTTTATGGCGTTCACCGTGCGGGGAATGTAACATGACCATTTTATAGATCGGGTCGTTACGGACGCAGTGATATATAACATGTGTAGGGAATTTTTTTTTTTACCAGGAATAAATGTGTTTTTTTAATTTTTACTTTTTTTCACTTTTTATTAATTTTTTTTTACCCATACCCACTTGGTTCTTGAGGATCCAGTGGGTCTGAGGTCTGTATAATACAGTACAATATACTATATAGTATACTGCACTGTATTTCACTCACACTTTGTCTGAACAGATCTCTGCCTTTAGCACAGATCTGTTCAGCACCATGGACAGCAGGATGCCTGAGAAGGCGTCCTGTTGCCATGTGAACCTTCCCTGTCTGCCACAACTGAGCAGACGGGGAAGGAGGGGGGCTCGCGGCATGGAAGGGGTTAAAACGGCGGACATCTGCACAGATGTCCGCCGTTTTGAATCGGAGTGTCAGTAATGAGCTGACACTCTGATTCAACCGCTCGGCCAGCCTGAAAATAAACGGGCGCCAGGTGGAGGATCGCGCACCCGCCCCCCACACTGCCCGCAATCCTCCCCCCGACTGCACCCGCAGGCACAAAAACACAGAGGGCTGCAGGGGGGGGGTGTTAACTTTCAAAAATACGGGCACTTTGAGGTTTCTGATCCGTGCGGTCACGGACCGCAGGGATCAGAAACTTGCATAAGCGCTAAAAACAGCAGGTCTGAATTGACCTGCGATTTGTAGCGATCGGCAATGCGGTGGGGGGGTCACAGGACCCTCCTATGCATTGTCACAGGATGCCTGCTGAATGATTTCAACAGGCACCCTGTTCCGATCACTGCCGGCCGTGCGGCAGTGATCAAAACTACACAGGACGTACAGGTACGCCATGGGTCCTTAAGGACTCGGGAAACAGGGCGTACCGGTACGTCCTAAGTCCTTAAGGGGTTAATATATTTAAACAGAAAAAAATCTTCTTATTACTAGAAGTAAAAAAACACATCTGTACCAGTACAATATATTTTTTATGAATTAGTATTGATAACTAATATGTATAGTGTTCTGGTTTAAATATGTAAAGTTTTCAAGCTGCTACAATGACCTATATACAATGTTGAATTCCCACTGCTTTAGTATTATATAAATGGATGTACGGGGGGCATGGTCTGACCGAGCTCGATAGCGGCTGCTTGTTAGCAGAGCTCTCGCCACCAGAACCTATCTTAGCCTCTATCACAGCACTATCCTGCGTCCGGCATGAAGATTCAGCCGAAGGATTGCGCACAGACCACTTCAGGGCACAAGGAAGGCCCGAGCCCGAGGTCAGACATGGAGAAATACCTCAGTAAATCGGCCTCTCAGCGTCCAGCACGGACCTCTAAGATGGCGCTGAAACATCATGGCGCGGCCTCATAAGACTCTGCAGCACAGCAGGCGTCCCAGTCACTGAGAGAGGAAGAAGCTGCAGGAGATAGCAGCTCACAACATGGCGAGGAGAGGTCCGACCTCACCAGGGAGTTTCTGGAAGGAGCCCTGCAGAGAGCGCTGGCTCCGTTAGCTGCAGACCTGGTGTCTATAAAAACGGACATTCATCACATCGGAGACCATGTGGAAACTCTTGAGCACTCCCAAGATGCCATACTCACATTCAACTCGGCAGTGAAAGAGTCCCTGCACTCCCATACCAGGGCGATGAACACACTCCTGCTACAAATGGAGGATCAGGAGAACAGAAACAGGCGTAGGAATATTAGGCTCAGAGGCCTACCTGAGGCTAATGATAAAGAGGACCTATTCCAAGTTATGGACTCCCTCTTCCACATGTTGCTAGGTCCAGACCAAGCGGTCCATGTTACTGTTGAGAGAGTGCACCGGGCCCCGTCCTGTGATAATTCAAGGGACATAATGTGGTATTCCCTTACGTCCTAACCAGTGGCACAGATGGGGTATTCTGGCCCTGTGGACTGGTTAGGACAGGTGGAAGTTTTAATGAAATAAATACACGCCCTCCCTGCCCCCAATAAAGAGGGGCGTGACCCCAGGACCACAGGACGGGTGGTCCACTCCTCCACCCCTTGTGGTGGAGAGAGTGTCTTTTATTTTTCTGTTTGGAGCGGGTTTTTTTACACTCCTCCTAGTGTCGCCTATAATCTAGGGCTCCCTTAGCCCTCTGGAGGTTCGGTCTTACCGCTTCCGGGGACCGATGTGGCGGTAGCGGCGTCCCGCCGGCTATGCTGGGCGCCGCCATCTTGCGGAAGTGACGTCAGGTGACGTCACTTCCGCTTTTCCTCCGGCCGATCTCAGCAGCGTCGGCCGGAGTGTATTTTCTTGGTATTTTCTTGGTTAGGGCTTTTGGGTGCCTTTAGCTTATCCTGGGGCCCCCTGTTTTTTGTATTGAAGAACGCCCTGGTTTATAAACGCCGTGGTCCCTCCTCCCCCCATTGGGCGATGGAGGTATCAGGGGTTCAGGAGACGAGAGACGGTTCAGCCTCTTCCTCCTCGGATGAGGAGGACGGGTTTTCGTATTTTTTTCCTTTGGAAAAAGCTCAGCGGCTACTAAGATCCATCCGGTCGGGGGACCAGGACGTTGATCCGGGGGAAGCCTCATCTGCCTCTAAGGGGCCTAGGGCCTTTAAAGCAGATAGCTCTCTCCTATCTCTGATGAAAACGGAATGGAGAAAGCCGGAGAAGGGTCCAGTGTTGACCAAAAGATTCAAGGCAGGTTTTCCGGTCAAAGAAGATCAAGTGTCTTCCTAGGGGCCAGTCCCCAAAGTGGACATGGCGATTGCAAAGCTATCGAGAAGGACCCTAATCACATCAGACGACGGGTCAAGTTTGCAAGACCCAATGGATCGGAAGGCGGATTACGCCCTTAGGCGCGCTTATTCCTCAGCCTCGGCCTCTGCCTCGGTCATGATTTCTTCGTCCGAAGTGGCGAATTTTCTGAGGACAAGATTTAACCAAATTCAGTCTGACCTAGACCAGGGGGTCTCTAGGGACGACATTCTGGCCTCATGTAAGACGGCCAGCCTTGCCATAGACTTCCTGTGTGACGCAGCTCCACAACAGTTGAAGCTGGCATCTAAGTCCATGGCGCTCTCAACCGCGGGCAGGCGTCCGCTTTGGTTGAAACCTTGGAAGGCCGATACGACCTCAAAGCACAATCTTTATGCCATGGCATATGAGCCAGGCAAACTTTTTGGTGCAGAGCTTCCAGGTCGGAACCTCAACCCAGAGCCCAGAGGGATTGGGGCTCCCGTAGAGGAGGAAAGTCCTCTCGGGGTTCTAGACCCCCCAAGAAGACCTTGACGCTCTGACAGCGGGCCTCCTCGAGGCTCTTGGTATTTAGCCGGTCTGACTGGAAGTCCCAGGCTCCCTTCTCCCCACATTCCTGTAGGCGGTCGCCTACAGCATTTTCTACCTTGTTGGCAGGACCATATCCAGGACAGTTGGGTCCTGCGCATAATTTCTCAGGGCTACCTAGTGGACCTGAGCAGTCCGCCTCCGGACAAGTTCGTCCAAACAAGGCTTCTTCCCAGCAACAAGCAGGAGATTCTAGAGAACTACCTGCTAGAATACTTTAAGAAGGGGGCCTTAGAAGAGGTTCCTCTCCAAGAGAGGGGAACAGGTATCTACTCCCCAGTTTGTCTGGTACCCAAGAATACCGGAGGTTGGAGGATGATCATAGATTTAAGGTTCTTCAACCGTTTCATAAAACAAAAGAAGTTCCGTATGGAGACTATCCAGTCGGTGACCAATCTTCTTTTGCCGGGAGATTTCTTGGCAACCTTAGACCTCAAGGATGCTTATCTCCATATTCCCATCCATCCTGGGTCCAGAAGATTCTTAAGGATTGCGGTAAACATCGGATTGAGGCTAAACATTTTCAGTTTGTGGCCCTCCCGCTTGGGATTTCTTCAGCCCCACACACTTTCACCAAAGTGCTGGTCTCTGTGGTGGCCGCGCTAAGGCTTCAGGGCCTGAGTATAGTTCCATACCTGGACGACTGGCTCCTCAGAGCTCCTTCCCAAGCGATCCAGTCCCAACACATCCAACAGGCTGTTACATTCCTACATCAGTTAGGATGGATAATCAATTGGGACAAATCCCAACTTCAACCAGCCACCTCGGTAAGGTTCCTGGGGTTCATGGTGGATTCAGTCAGGATGACGACTCATCTCACTCCTGAAAGAAGACAATCCGTGCAACAGACAGCCCGTTCTCTCTCTGAACGTGGATGAGGATATTGGGACTAATGTCTTCTACCGCAGAGGCGGTACCTTGGGCATTATGGCATCTACGTCCGCTCCAGTTGGAAGGATTATCCAAGTGGAATCACAGTCCAGGGGGGCTCAATTCCGTGCTCTCCCTGCCTTACAAAGTCTGATCCTCTCTAAGGTGGTGGTCCCACCTCACGAACGGCAAGTCCCTGATCCAGCCCTCTTGGATCATACTTACTTCAGACGCATCACTAGTAGGCTAGGGTGCGCATCTTCAGGACAAGACAGTCCAGGGAACTTGGACACCTCAGAAGAGGTTATTGTCATCGAATCTTCTGGAGATCAGAGCAATCAGACTAGCTCTTTTTCATTTTGCCCCCGTCATTCGAGGGAAGGCAGGTACAGTCAGACAGCATGACCGCTGTGCTGTATATCAACAAGCAGGGAGGCACGAGGTCACAAAGTCTCCTGAGAGAGATAGGGGTGATATTGGATTGGGCAGAACTGAACCTCACCCACTTATCAGCCGTTCACATTCGTGGAGTTCACAATGTGATTGCGGATCGCCTGAGCCGAGGTCTTCCAACCGGAGAATGGTCACTTCATCCAGAGCTCTTCAAGGAGATAACGCTCAGGTGGGGCATGCCAGAGATCGATCTCATGGCAACGAGGTTTAACACCAAGGTGGAGAGGTATTGCTCCCTTTACAGGGAGGACAACCCGGTGGCAATAGATGCACTGTCAATCCCATGGAGGTTCAGGCTGGCCTACATCTTCCCTCCAATTTCCTTGATACCAAGGGTCTTGATGAAAATCAGGCAGGACCAAGCGTCAGTTATCGCCATTATCCCATAATGGCTGAAAAGAGCTTGGTTTACCCAACTCTTACAGATGAGTCGGGGTCAATTTCTGAGGCTTCCCCCAGAGAGAGTACTGGTGTCAGGGGGCACCCAGGTCTCCTCAAATCTTCAAATGTTCAACCTGACGGCCTGGAGGTTGATCAGTCCCTTCCAAGGATAGAAGGGCTATCAGGGTCTGTCTTGAGAACCTTAGAGCACTCCAGAGCAGAAGCTACCAATAAGGCCTACTCCAGAATCTGGAAGATTTTTTCATCCTGGTGTACTAGGCATCAGCAAACATCCGCTGAAGCTTCCATCCCGATAATTCTCCAATTTCTACAAGACGGTCTGGACAAGGGGCTATGACCTGCTACCATTAAAGTGCAGATTTCAGCAATCTCTGCTTGTCTCAACAGAGCTGTTTCTCAAGACCCCCTTATCAAGAGATTCCTGATGGGAGCCTCAAGATTAAAGCCTACAGTAATCAGACCTATCCCTGTTTGGGATTTATTGGTCGTGCTCAGGGGGTTATCACCTCCCCCCTTTGAGCCCCTAGAGGAGGCGGGATTCAAGTTCCTGACCTGGAAGATCACCTTCTTGTTGGCTGTTACCTCTGCAAAGCGAGTTGGGGACCTTTTCTGCCTTTGAGCCTTATACAAAGTTCCTGCAGGATCGGGTACTTCTCAGATTTCTGCCTACTTTAGTTCCAAAGGTTCCTTCCTTTGACAATAGCAACCAAGTGATCTCTCTGCCTACTTTGGCTCCACCCCCCTCCTCTGAGGAAAGAGGGCTCCATACCCTCGACATTTCGAGATGTCTTAGGATTTACCTGGAACGCTCCAAGGTATTTAGGAAGGATGAAAACCTCCTTGTCCTTTTTTCCAGTACCCATAAGGGGAGGAAAGCCTCTAAGCCCTCCATCAGTCGTTGGATCAAAGAGGCAATTTGGGAGTCTTATATGTCTCAGGGCTCGGAGCCCCCTGAGTTTGTAAGGGCCCACTCTACTCGAGCAGTGGCCACTTCTTTTGCAGATAGAAGCTCGATCCCATTGGACGTGATCTGTAAGTCAGCTTCTTGGAGTTCTCACGGACAGTGTTATCTTCCGCCAGGCATGAGGACCCTCCCATGGGGGTTTCTACTTGCTAAATCCCCATCTGTGCCACTGGTTAGGACCTAATGGAATCGTTAATTTCTAACGATAATTTGTTTTCCCTTAGTCCTAACAGTGGCACACAAATTTCCCCCCCTCTTTTTTATCGTAATTGTGGTTATGTTTTTTCTACTTGTTATCACACAAATGCCATGAGGGTCACGCCCCTCTTTATTGGGGGCAGGGAGGGCGTGTATAGGCTCAGTTTTTTTATTTCATTAAAACTTCCACCTGTCCTAACCAGTCGACAGGGGCAGAATACCCCATCTGTGCCACTGTTAGGACTAAGGGAAAACAAATTATCGTTAGAAATTAACGATTCTGAGCTACAGAGATACCGAATTAATTCTACAAGCTGCAAGAAGAAAGGTGAAATGAAGTTAAGGCGGTCAATGTTCAGATTTACCAGGACTTGGCAGCCTCCACGCTACAAAAAAGGAGGCTACTAAAACCTCTCACTGATCTTCTACGCTCCTCCAAGTTCCCGTACAGGTGGCTTTTTCCCATTGGAATCCTGATTACAGCAGGGAACCGTCGCATGACTGTTCGCACGACTGAAGACCTTCCACCGGTTTGGGAAGCACTACAACAGTTGCCAATGGAGATTCCTTCCTGGCTGCCTATCCCACCTATGGAGGACTTACCACCGCTACCATCAGTGTCAAAATGGTTGAAGCCGAAACCCCAGAGATACGGGAAGAACAAGAGGGGTTGGTCCCAAGGAGCACCCGAATGAGGGTTTGCCACAAGTGTTATTTTTCTTTTCTCTCTTCACTATGGTGCCACCATTATACTTGGACTGCTTCACTGAAGTCATTGACCCACCTATGATAGCAGTTTCTCAGTCTTTCATGATTTACCTTTTTTTTCTCTCTTAAAAAAATTGTAATATGCTAACTTCACATTTCAGTTTAACGTGCCTATAATGCTGTAGTATGTCAGAATGTCTCCTCTTACCTAGCAAAGAGGTCGCAAGGATGGTATAGCTGTAGCTTGTATTATGGTAATTCAGGCTAGGAGTAGGGGTTCTGGGTTGGTCGGGATACACATGGTATCAGCATGTTTATTTATTTTCCTTCCCCCAGCACAAAATTCCAAATATATCTGGAATTGCCTTTTAGTTATGTTTATTGTTATAAGGTTATAACAGATTTGATATGTACACCCTTGTTATCTGGTCAGATGTATGGCCTCAGTTTGTGGTTATGTATCCAGCTCCAATGGCTCCATTAACACTATGTTTTTCCACCTTTAATGTGCACGGATGTAATAACCCCATGAAACGTAGCAGAATCTTCCTTAAGAAAATTGCGGTTGATATAGTACTCCTTCAAGAGACCCATTTTTCCAACTCACATGTGCCTAACCTTAACAACTCCCCTTTTAATATTTGGTATCATGCCACCTCTGGCAGTTCTGCGGCTAGAGGAGTCAGCATTGGCTTCAAACGAGGTGTCCCCTTTACACTGCACTCAGAAGTAAAAGATCCGGAAGGTAGATATGTTCTCTTGAGAGGAGAGCTAGGCCATCTCAAAGTCACGATTTGCAATGTGTACGCGCCTAATGTAAAATCGGTTAGCTGGTTCAAAGATGTATTGGGCAAAATTAGTGCATTCGCTACAGGTATCCTTTTGGTGGGGGGAGACCTCAATCTCACCCTGAACCCCTTGTTCGACTCCTCTACCCAGAAATCAGCCATCTCGTTTCGTGCTCTCAAATCAGCCCAATCACACCTTAGAACTCTCCACCAGTGATGTTTGGAGGTCAATGCATGGTGACAGGCGTGATTACATGTTCTATTCTCACCTACATAGGTCATATCAGAGGTTAGACTACTTCTTTATATCTGATAGATACTTACCAGCGGTACAATCTTCCACAGTTCATAACATTATGGTCTCTGACCATGAACCGGTCTCCTTTGTTATCAGTTTCCCTGAACTATGTGGTAGAGAATGGACCTGGAGACTGAACCATACCCTTCTAGACTCACAGAATCAGGTAGAGTCTATTTCACAAAAATTGCAAGAGTATTTCACCATTAATGTAGGGCCCAATACAGCTAGTGCCATAGTTTGGGAGGCGCACAAAGCAGTAATCAGGGGGGAATTCATTGCGCTTGGCTCTTATATTAAAAATGGTAGAATGTGTAAAATTTCAGACCTGCTATCCCGCATTGCCATACTTGAAATATCACATAAACGCTCACTTGCATTAAAGGACTTGGAGGAACTAAAAGTCTTGAGACAGGAACTTAAGGGGCTGCTAAACATAAAAGCGTCTAGGGCCTACTTGAAAGTCAAGCACAAACAGTATGTTCATGGAAATAGAGGGGGTAAGATTATGTCAGCGCTCATCAAAAAACGAGATGATCAAGTTTTTATCAAGCACATGAGATCACAAGAAGGGTCTATTACATCAGACACTCAGCAGATTTCTAAAATATTTAGAGATTATTACCATGCTCTGTATAACCTTAGTCTTGAGGAACAGGTGGAAGTAAAGTTGGCTAGAGATGAAGAAATAGGGAATTTCTTGCAGAAACTGAATCTGCCGATCCTTGATGATTCCTCCAGATTATTCCTGTTAGCCCCTATAACTCTAGAGGAAGTGAAAAAAAAAAGTCCTTAGATCTACGCCGTCTGGCAAAAGCCCAGGCCCAGACGGGCTTACGGTGGCTTATTATAAAAGGTTTCTCCCTGTCTTAGGCCCACAACTGGTACCCTTTTTCAATTCTCTGCTGAATGGGGTTCCTCTGACTAAACAGGCATTAGAGGCACATATTATTGTTTTGCCAAAACCGGGCAAAGACTTAGAAGTCCCATCTAGCTTCAGACCGATTTCACTGCTAAACGCAGACGTGAAACTATGGGCGAAACTCCTAGCCAATACACTCTCCCCTCTGTTGCCGGGGATTGTCTCTCCTGAACAGTCTGGCTTTGTGGGGGGCAGGGACAGTACCTTTCGAGTCTTACAGGCCCAGTAATTCACCTTAAAAAGGGGAAGAAGCTTGTGTTCCTCAGCACCGATGCTGAAAAGGCATTCGATAGAGTGGATTGGAATTATATGAAAGCCACACTGCTAAAATTTGGCCTCCCCTCTCAGTTTGTGGACGCCGTGCTGTCCCTGTACTTTAACCCTTCCGCAAAGGTCCAGGTCAATGGTATACTGTCACCTACCTTTAAGATATCTAACGGGACTCGACAGGGTTGCCCACTCTCGCCCACATTGTTTATATTGTGCTTGGAGACATTCAGGCTTTAAGACAAGATTCCGCAATTAAGGGTCTAACAGTAGGTAAAGAGGTTCACACTGTGGCTGCTTTCGCGGATCATCTGGTTTTGTTAAAAAAAGAAGCATAAGAGGCGTTGCCAGCCCTCCTAAAACAGTTAGACATCTATGGCTCATTGTCCAATTTTAAAATCAACCTCTCTAAATGCACAGCCTTAGGCATCAACATTCCCCGCTCGTCAATAGAGAAATTTAAGAAAGATTTTCCATTTCAATGGCATGACACTCAGATAAAATATTTAGGTATCAAAGTAACAAAAGACCCTAACCAATTATTTCCCCAGAATTATCCACCATTACTATCCGGTATCAAAACAATTTGCAGATATCAAAATCCCCTTTCTGTCTTGGATAGGGAGGAAAACTCTGCTAAAAACTTATATCTTGCCCAAATTATTATACACTATGCAGACATTGCCTATACCTCTCCCTCAATCTTTCCTAGCGCGGGTTCGTAACCTTTTCTCCTTCATATGGGGTAGCAGTAGAGCCAGATTGACATACAGCGTCTTAGCTAAACCCATATTTAGAGGGGGTTTTGGACTCCCAGAAGCGGCCACCTACTATAAGGCAATTCAGCTTAGATATTACACTGAAATTAGCAACCCTAAGTCAAATAAGTTAGGATGTAAAATAGCCAGGTATTTACTGGGCCATCAAGTGGCTTGGCGGGCTTATGGGATCCCAAATTAGCAGTGAAAAGTAACAATGGTAGGGATGGACTCAAGCCTCTTAAAGGAGTTTTGACCAAATGGTCTAAGATATCAATACTTATACGCCCCTCCTCATGTTTGTCACAGTTTACACCTATATGTTATGTACCATACTTAATAATAAAGGATTTCCAAGACGACCTGGGACTGTGGCGGCACTAGGCACTGACACGATAGGAGACATTCTGAAACAACGAATAGTCCCTTCCATCCACAGCCTTAAATCAAGTTTCCCACATATTCCATGGATACCTCTACACTACTCACAATTCCTGAGGATATGCAATTAATACATAGCTTGCACCCCTGATCGACTTGATCCTTCTTGGTATGACACGATCTTGTTACAACACACGAACAAAAAAAGAGACCGTCTCTAGGATCTATAATAAGATATTAGATAATGAAGATCTCTCTAGACCCCTATTTGTCTCCCATTGGGAAAGGGATTTGAATGTCACTTTTGATAATGACACGGTAGACAGAATTTTATGTCATTCGCATGGGTACTCCAGATGTATCAGGATTCAGGAAAATGCCTACAAATTGGTTACCAGGTGGTACAACACGCCGGTCAAACTTCATGCCATGGACTCCTCACATTCAGATCAGTGTTGGAGGTGCAAAGATGCTAAAGGAACCTTATTACACATTTGGTGGAATTGCCCCTTCATCTCCCCATTCTGGGATATGATCTCCAGACATATTCAGGAAATAACCCCTCCTCCTCTCCATATACCCCTTTAGTGGTCTTGCTTAATTTGCCTGATGTCAAGTTTGTTCTAACAAAACATTCCCTGTTGGCCTCACTAGTCGCTGCGGCGAAACTTTTAATTCCCATGTTTTGGCTCACCAACAAAATACCACAATTAACAGACTGGGTTGATAAGGTACAGGAGATACGCCAATTGGAAGAGATGTCTAGTTGGGAATCCTTGTCCCATGACAAATATCTGATGGTGTGGACTCCATGGCTGAAGTGGCATGTTAAACATTATATTAATCATAGTGGCATTGGTACCGCCTCTACATAATTGATGGACTTAACAAAAGCTGTATTTAAATGTGCTGCTCCATTCATAACATGGTGGTGTTGTGTTTGTTTTTGTTATACATATACATATGGAGTCAGCAGTCTTGCAAGTAATAACTGTGACTTGTTAACTTTGGCCCAAATCCTAACTAATAATGTGGGGGTGTAATTGATAATTTTTGCTTATCTAACAACCACGAATAACACTCTGACACTCAACGATATTCATTATTATTTTTGCGAACTCATGCATATATTTTTTGTATACTCTGTATCAGACCAAGGATGTACCTTTATGTTGACACTTTAATGTTCTTGATGTACATTTGTACAATGTTTTTTTTCTAAAGATCTATCTATGAAAGAAAATCTGAAAATAAAGATTTGTTAAAAAAAAAAAAAAAAAATGGATGTACGGTACTTTCCACTTGCACGGTGAGGCAGAGCAGGTACTTGGTGAGATACAATGTAATTACAAGTATGCCGCCTCAATTACGAATGGGACGAGCACTTGTATTTACTCTGCACTGCCAATGCAAAAGAGACGATGCTCAGGTAATATTGAAAAGGAAGTAATGCTCACACAAGTGCCGCTACCCCTTCAAACAGCTGATCGGTGGGAAACCGGGAGTCTGACTCCTGCTGATCTGATATTAAAGGGGTTTTCTGGGATTTTACTATTGATGGCCTATCCTCAGGATAGGTCATCAATATCAGATCGGCGGGGGTCCGACACCTTGCACCCCTGCTGATCAGCTGGTTGAAGAGAAAGCCATGATCGATGTGAGTGCAGCCTTCCCTTCATCGTTTACCTGTGGCGAGCAGATGTAATGACAAGAAGACATTCACTTCAATGGGACGACTCGTTCCTATACACTTAAATAGGAAGGAGCCATCCCGTAGATGGACCCCTGCTGATCTGATGTTGATAACCTATCCTGAGGATAGGTTATCAATATTAAAATCCCAGAAAACCACTTTAATAATCTGTCCTGAGGATAGGTCAACAATATTAACTGACTGCACAATCCCTTTAACACAAAGGCATTTCATAGGCTATACATTTTCATTGGCTGTTCAGCCTGTAGAAGAAAGAAGGCAAACCTACATTGAGCGAGTTCAAGTTTATTATACATTGTCATATAAAAATATGCTTCTGAAAATACAGTTTACAAATACATTACCGACAGCAAACATTTGTGTGCAAGTTGTATGGACTGGAACAAGAAAATAACATTACTTTACACAACCTGATTTTGTCGTTCCCACAGGACAACTGTCATCCATACACAGATGAGGCTTCTAGTTGTTTTCACTATGCTACTTAACACAAAATGGATCTCCCACACTGCTTTACTGTGTAAAGTCCCACTAAATCCATTGCATCCAATCAACCACCACATCTTTCTTTAGTGCAAGATATACCATGTAAGCAAATGGATTGTGGACTACAGCTTTTGTACACAATTGCGTCCGTGAGCAATTCTCATTGCATTCCTCCTAAACTAACTTACTTTCAATCAAGTTGGTCACGCTTACAAATCTGCCTACAACAGCATACATCCCAGAGATACAGCAATGCATCAGTAATGGAGAAAACAGACCTGCAGACTGAATATGAACCTGAAATAGGAATGGAAGCAAATTTGAAATAGGGGAGGAGGAATATATATATATAAAAAAAAAAAAAAAGCGCTAGATGACATGAACTGTCATGGGCATTTTGTTGCCCTTACTACATACAATGTATATATATGGATTGTTTCCCCCCAAACAAATCAATTCAGTATACAAATCTTTTTACAAAATGTTCAAGACACAAATGATTCGGTTTACACGTAAATCTTTGGAAAGCAGATGGCTGCCCTTCTGTAAGGAAGTTCACCATACACCTTTTTGATAAAAAGGGTGTAGGGCCCTAATGAGATCAGCCACATAGTTGTGCGCTTAAAGGGAATTTATATATATATATATATATATATATATATATATATATATATATATATATATATATATATATATATATATATATTATTTTTTTTTATAAAACTATATATGGCAGTCTCAAACATTCTTGTTCACACGCAGAAATCTGAAAACTATTCATGGCCAGCTGACAAAGGTGTATGCAGCTCAATGAGAGGAGCCCTGATAACTTTTCCATTAAATAAAACAATTTCTAGATAGAACTGGAAATCATACAGTTCTGTAATACACATGTATTTATATGAGAAAACTGTATGATTTACCCATGCCATAAATAATTGAAACCTGGAACGCCCATTTAAATGGGTCAACTGTGCTAGCTGGACAGGACCAAGATATATTTTCAGTGTCTGTATGGAAACAAGACTGTTCCAATTCACAGAGAGCAAGCAGAAGTTGGACAACTTCACTACACTGCAAATATACTTTACTTCTAGAAAGCTGGAATTTCCCTTTAATGCAGATCTTTCGCTGTAATTTTTGTCATATAACATGTACCAGTAACTATTAGACAGCACATTGTCAGATGGTTCTCTACTTAAGACATGAAAAAAATACATATACACACACAAATATATATATATATATATATATATATATATATATACACACATACACACACACACACACACACACACACACACACACATATCTCTATCTGTAATAAATGCTGAACAACCTAGAAACATGATTAGTAACTTTCTATATGGATTCCTTCAAAAGTGCTTAAAGATTCTTTGGCTCACAGGGCTCGTCCTGGAAGATAAGGCATCAAAGGTCGTAAACAGAGATGACATAGCAGCGGGGTACAGCAATATATTCAAGTTCCACTTCAATAAAGTATTAATGTAGCCTGCAGTAATTTTTTTCCTGAAGCAGTCACATAAAATAACCTGCATGTGCCAAATATAGTGAATATGCAAATCTGTCCATAAAAAAAAAAAAAGTTTTTATCATAATACACTTGAATGTCAGAGTTGCCACCATACCAGCATGGTGAGACCAGTCAGTAAGAGTCTGTTGGCCAAATGCAAAATGTATTAGCTGGGTGAAGACCCAACATCCACAGTTATTTCGGTGAATAAAGGAAACTTTTCAGTCTTGACGACCCTGTAGTTCAGAGAATTTATGCCATCAGAATTCATGGTTTTTCTTGTATGGGCAATCAGATCAAACCTACAAGAGAAACAATTTTGTGTTAATAATACACATACAAATACTCTTAGGACTCTTTACACGGGCCAAGAATCCGCCACATAATTGCCAACAAGAGTACATAGGAATGCTTGTTAGCGATCTTCTGGTGGTGTAAATGTGCCGATGAACGGGTTGTTTGTGTAGGCACATAATTTATTGTTTGCCAGCAGCAGTTTGTGTCGTTTAAACAGCCTCCGCTGCCAGCAAACACCGATTCAGTATGGGGACGGGTGATGGAATTAGCGATCGTTCCTCCTCATACTGTGGAAAGGATCTGTGCATGTGAAAACAACAGTCTCCTTTACTGACGAGCAGGTCCTTCCTTCCCGAGAAATCGCCTGCTATATCGACTAATGTAAATTTTAGGGTATGGCCACATGTGTCACAAATACTCCAGCCTTTCTGCGGCAGAACTGTTAGAGGTGAATCTGCAGCGTTGTTCTCTACCAGCAAAGTGGCTGAGCCATTCACAAATGTCAAACTCAATTTACGCTGCAGGTTTTACTTCCGGCTTTCAAGCTTTGCCGCAAAAAAACACCCAAAGTGTCCTGGATCGCCCATTCTGGACAGATCCACTGCAGAATAGCCGCGTGTAGCCATAAGCTTAGGGTAAGGCCACACATGGAAAGGCCAAAAACTGCGCAGATATGCTATATGCCATGTAGGGCTGAAACGATTACTCGATTAAATCGAGTAATTAGACACAAAAAATCCTCGATGCAAAAGATTTGTTTGTGTCATGTGACCACGGAGCGGGAGTGAAGCGCTTGCTATTACTCCCGCTCCGTGGTCTCCCACTTGCCTGCAATACTCACCTTTCCAGCAGGCGGCCTCCGGACACTCCACAGTACGTCCATGGTCCTGCGCTGCTCTGACCTGTTCCAGTTGGAGTGTCGGCAGCACCCCTGCTGGAAAGGTAAGTTGGTGAAACCGAGGGGGTGGGGCGCAACTAAGGCCAGGCGCCTGGAGTGCACAGCGTCATAGAAACCAGTGACGCTGTACAATCCGGGTGTCAGGAGGAGCGTGGGGGCAGAGCTGATGGCACTGTGTGGGGGCAGAGCTGATGGCACTGTGTGGGGGCAGAGCTGATGGCACTGTGTGGGGGCAGAGCTGATGGCACTGTGTGGGGGCAGAGCTGATGGCACTGTGTGGGGGCAGAGCTGATGGCACTGTGTGGGGGCAGAGCTGATGGCACTGTGTGGGGGCAGAGCTGATGGCACTGTGTGGGGGCAGAGCTGATGGCACTGTGTGGGGGCAGAGCTGATGGCACTGTGTGGGGGCAGAGCTGATGCACTTGGGCTGATCGCACAGTGGGGAACAAAGGGTGTTGGGGACTGATGGCAGGGGATCTGTTTTTATAAAGGAAATTTTTTTTTTTCTTATTAGATTACTCTATTAATTGTAAAAAATAATCGATAGAATACTCGATTACTAAAATAATCGTTTACTGCAGCCCTAATGCCATGGTTTGCAAGTTGCTTGTTAACTGTGACGTGGTTCGGAAAGTAGAACTGCTGTTTACCTGCAGAATTGTACGGCTGTTAATGAATAGACTTAGAATTACTGCATTATTTTGCAGATAAACAGCAATTTTACATGAGGAAAAAAAAAAAAACTGGCAGCCATCAACAATCCATTTGGAAATCACACTGAACAGTATATTGCCAAAGTTTCAGTGTGGTCAGCACAAATGAGAAGTATACAGGTGAAACTCGAAAAATTTGAATATCGTGCAAAGTTCATTTATTTCAGTAATGCAACTTAAAAGGTAAAACTAATATATGAGACTGATTACATGCAAAGCGAGATATTTCAAGCCTTTATTTGTTAGAATTTGGATGATTACAGCTTATGAAACCCCAAAGTCTCGATCTCAGGTCCCCTTTGCTCAGGGGGTATGGAGTAATTGGCTGACTAGAGTGTAACACTTTGAGCCTAGAATATTGAACCATTTCACAAAATTCTAATTTTAAGCTGCATTAATGCAATTCCTTTTTAAATGAGTTTCACCTGTAATTTGTACCCTCAGTATTGAACATGTATGCAGCCATGTCATATCAACATGAAGCGACTACTGAACTACCTTCTAGGGTTTGGATCATTCTTCGCATCTCTCTCGTGACGTATCATTCTGCACTTTCCAGTAATAGCATCTGGTCGTGATATTGACATGCCCCTGGAGACAATCCTGTATGGAACAAACAAGACAGGGCAAAAACAACAATTAATTGCTTCATACGCCATGTTCCCACCTGTTTCACCCTTCTGTGCAATCCTTACTGCACACTGCCAGCTCACATGAAGCACATGGAAATTGACATGTAGTAACAGTTATACAACAAGTACAATTAGAAGAATTGGGCTGTGCCTACATCAAATTAGAAAACGCTGGCATCTTAATAAGGAAACCTCTCCTTCCTTGAGCACATTTTTCATTCTTACATTAGATTACAATTCTATCGCCCTACCCCCTGTCAGTGGCACATGGCTTAAAAGGGTTGTTGTCTCCTTTCAGCAAATGGCATTTATCATGTAGAGGAAGTTACAATCCACTTACTAATGTATTGTGGTTGTCCATATTGTCTCCTTTGCTGGCTAGATTCATTTTTCCATCAAATTATACACTGCTTGTTTCCATGGTTATGACCACCCTACAATCCAGCAGCGGTAGCCATGCTTGCGTACTATAGGAAAAAGTGCTGGACTATGTGCACTCCCATGGTCCCAGGCAACAGGGAGTCCAGCACTTTTTCCTATAGTGTGCAAGCACGACAACTGCTGCTGGATTGCTGGGTGGTCGTAACTCCTGGAAACGAGCAGTGTATAATGTGATGGAAAAATTAATAAAGCCAGCAAAGGAGGCAATATGGATAACAACAAATACATGATAAATGCCATTAGCTGAAGTGAGACAACCTCTTTACCCCTTGGCGACCTTGGCACTTTAAAGATGGCGCCCGCTCTTAGAGGATACCTGGGGAAGATGTATGTGATAGGCCAAGTGTAGCCACAGCATCTGAGCGGTGGAGAAGCCACATGCTCCAGCGCCCTTGACAGCATTCCCTGGCTGAGAACGGGAAAGCTATAATATCCCAGTGATGGATCAGAGCCTCAAGCAGGCTCCGCTACCAATCACTGGTATATACCAATACAGGCCAGCAGGTGGCAGAACTGAATTAGTATATAGTAAATGGTGTGTTCCGTGATGGATATATACCCATCACAGAACACAATTGACAATCTAATGATTCCCACTTATAGTCAGGGACGATAAAAATAAAACATGTATTTTTTTTCAACTACACAAGGGTGGTATCGTTGTAATCGTACTGACCTGGAAAATAAAGGTAACAGGTCAATTTTAGTGCAAATGGAACAGTGTAAACCCCCAATAAAACTAAGGCAGAATTGCATATTTTTTTCCAATTCCATCCAGTTTGGAATTTTTTTCTAGCTCTCCACTACATCATATCCAATATTACATGTACACCTTTGGGGGCAATTGTACTTATTATGAGCTAAAAATCATGTTTTCAATTGGTCCTTTTCTCTGTACAAAGCTGAGATGACCTATTAACAGGATCTTAATTTTCTCTCGTCAAGACAGCTAAATATATGAAAGCTATAATAAAACAAAAAGGAGTCGGGTGAACAGGGAGGTAGGACGGAAAAGGAGGGAATAGGATATGAGGCGCCAATGGATATTTGCAATGAATGGTAGTGATAGGTCTAGATGTGATGACTCAAAGGGAATAAAGGCAGCTCCCCAAACCATGAAAAATCGGTGCACACCAGTGAACTGCTGGAATGATAATAGATAAGAAAGAAAGGCGGTTATACAGTGCTGTTCCAGCTTTATCCTGGGATCACAGTGGGGGCGCCAGAGGGCCAGACACCGGCCTGCAGTATTCAGTTATCGTCCAATGCCAGAGTGGTGAATGAAAAACTCTTAATAGAGTAGTAAGGTAAAAGTGTGCCAGGAAGTGAATACAAAGTCTCTAAGTGACAAACAAATAGACAGTATAAAATTGTGGTATAAAATCATATATAAAAATCCATTATAGGATACATGGATTGTATTTAAATATACTCAACTTAGTGTATATCAACAAATCTCAGTGTATCACCTTTATGAGCATAAAATAAAATAAGCACTGGCAAAGGACTTACTTTACCAAGTAGGGAAGTATAGGATAAGCACATAACACCTATACTTGTACCTCCCCCGCAGAGATTGCCTTGTAATGGTGGATGTGACTTCTACATCCCTCAAAGGATGACACCAGGGCTCCAAGTTCCAAAGTAGAGGTCTTTAATACATAAAAAGCTTGACGCGTTTCAGGACAGTACCCCTATATCAAGAGCATCCTTTGGGGGACGTAAAAGTCACATCCACCATTACAAGGCGATCTCGGCGGGGGAGGTACAAGTATAAAATTCTCAGTAAAAGACAACTTTTCCCATTTTTTTTATACAAAGTTGTCATTTTACAGAGATTTTTATCTCACCCAGCATGGGTATATGTAAAAATACACCCCAAAACACATTGCCCTACTTCTCCTGAGTACGGCGATACCACATGTGTGACACTTTTTTGCAGCCTAGGTGCGCAAAGGGGCCCAAATTCCAATGAGTACCTTTTAGGAGGGCATTTTTAGGCATTTGGATTCAAGACTTCTTCTCACGCTTTAGGGCCCCTAAAATACCAGGGCAGTATAAATACCCCACATGTGACCCCATTTTGGAAAGAAGACACCCCAAGGTATTCCGTGAGGGGCATGGCGAGTTCCTAGAATATTATTATTTTTTTGCCCAAGTTAGCGGAAAATGATTTTGTAAGAGAAAAAAAAAAAAAAATCATTTTCCGCTAACTTGTGCCAAAATAATTTTTTTCTAGGAACTCGCCATGCCGTGAGGGGTATGACGAGTTCATGTGAGATTTTATTTTTCGTCACAAGTCCGCTAACTTGTGCCAAAAAAAGTGATCTTTATAGTGCCGCAGCGATTTTACAGTGTTTTCGCAGTGATCAGAAAAAAATTAATTCTGTCACTGCGGTGGTGCGAACTGAACGCAACTGTGCGCACAAGAACAGGCCTGATCGGGCAAACACTGCGTTTTTTGTAGAGCCTATAGAACATGTCCTATTCTTATCCGCAATTGCGGACAAGAAAAGGCATTTTCTATATAGTTCTGGCAATGTGCAGATCTGCAAAATGCAGAAAGCACATTGCCGGTGTCCATGTTTTGCAGATCCGCAAAACACATACGGACGTCTGAATGGAGCCTTACAGGGGGGTGATACAATGACAGGGCGGTAATCAGGGGTTAATAAGTGACAGGGGAGGGTGGGTGTAGTGTGGTGCTACTTATAACAGAGCTGCCTGTGTCCTCTGGTAGTCGATTCAAGCAAAAGGGACCATCAGAGGACCAGGTATATCAGACGCTGTTAACAAAACAGCGTCCGATATACCTTTCAAGGGTTAAAAAATAAATAAATTGAATCTACAGCCTGCCAGCGAATGATTGCCGCTGGCATGCTGTAGATCCACTGGTTTACCTTGCGATCCTGCAAACGCGCGCTCCTGTGTGTGCGCACGTTCACAGGAAATCTCGCCTCTCGAGACATGACGCGCCGGCAGGTCCAAGAGGAACAACAGGGCCGCCGCCAGGACGCAATCCTGCGTGCGGCGGTCCTGAGAAGGTTAAGGCCCCTTTCAAACGAGCGAGTATTCCGCACGGGTGCAATGCGTGAAGTGAACGCATTGCACCCGCACTGAATCCTGACCCATTCATTTCTATGGGGCTGTTCACATAAGCGGTGATTTTCATGCATCACTTATGCCCCATAGAAGTGAATGGGGTTGCGTGAAAATCGCAAGCATCCGCAAGCAAGTGCGGATGTGGTGCGATTTTCACGCACGGTTGCTAGGAGATGATCGGGATGGAGACCTGATCATTATTATTTTCCCTTATAACATGGTTATAAGGGAAAATAATAGCATTCTGAATACAGAATGCATAGTAAAATAGCACCGGAAGGGTTAAAAAAATAAATAAAAAATAAAATATTTAACTCACCTTAATCCACTTGCTTGCGTAGCCCGGCATCTCCTTCTGTCTTGATCTTAGCTTTTTGTAGCAAAAAGGACCTTGGCAAAAAGGACTTCTGTGAAGAAGTTCGGGTTTGGGTACCAAACACGCCCAATTTTTCTCACGCGAGTGCAAAACGCATTACAATGTGTTCCCGCATTACAATGTGTTCCCGCAACGCCTGTGTGAAAGGGGCCTAAGTGGTGGTGACTTTAAAACACTGACTTATCCAGGCCATTCTGAAATAGTTTTTTCGTCCATATTGTACTTCATGACACTGGTAAAATGAAGTAAAAAAATAAATACATATTTTTTTTATTTATTAAAAAAAAATACCAAATTTACCCAATTTTTTTTTTAAATTTCTAATTTCCAAGTTTCAATTTCTCTACTTCTATAATACATAGTAATACCTACAAAAATAGTTATTACTTTACATTCCCCATATGTCTACTTCATGTTTGGATCAATTTGGGAATGATATTTTATTTTTGGGGGATGTTACAAGGCTTAGAAGTTTAGAAGCAAATCTAGAAATGTTTCAGAAATTTTAAAAAACCCACTTTTTAGGGACCAGTTCAGGTTTGAAGTCACTTTGTGAGGCTTACATAATAGAAACCACCCAAAAATGACCCCATTCTAGAAACTACACCCCTCAAGGTATTCAAAACTGATTTTACAAACGTCGTTAACCCTTTAGGTGTTCCACAAGAGTTAATGGCAAATGGTGATAAAATTTCAGAATTTAGATTTTTTGGCAAATTTTCCATTTTAATCCATTTTTTCCAGTAACAAAGCAAGGGTTAACAGCCAAATAAAATGCTATATTTATTGCCCCAATTCTGTAGTTTGCAGAAACACCCCATATGTGGCCGTAAACTACTGTACGGGCACACAGCAGGGCGTAGAGGGAAAGGAATGCCATACGGTTTTGGAAGGCATATTTTGCTGGACCGTTTTTTTTTTACACCATGTCCCATTTGAAGCCCCCCTGATGCACCCCTACAGTAGAAACTCAAAAAAAGTGACCCCAACTACGGGATAGGGTGGCAGAATTGTTGGTACTAGTTTAGGGTACATATGATTTTTGGTTGCTCTATATTACACTTTTTGTGAGGCAAGGTAACAAGAAATAGCTGTTTTGGCACTGTTTTTTTTGTTATTTTTAACATTCATCTGACAGGTTAGATCATGTAATATTTTTATAGAGCAGGTTGTCACGGACGCGGTGATACCTAATATGTATACTTTTTTTATTTATTTTTTATGTAAGTTTTACACAATGATTTCATTTTTGAAACAAACAAACAAAAAAAATCATGTGTCAGTGTCTCCATAGTCTGAGAGCCATGGTTTTTTCAGTTTTTAGGCAAATATCTTGGGTAGGGTATGATTTTTGCGGGATGAGATGACTGTTTGATTGGCCCTATTTTGGGGTGCGCATGACTTTTTGATTGCTGGCTATTACATTTTTTGTGATGTAAGGTGACAAAAAAAAAGCAGCTTTTTTTTTTACACCGTTTTCTTTTTTACGGTATTCACCTGAGGGGTTAGGTCATGTGATATTTTTATTCGCAGGTTATTTCTGTGGCCTCTTTTTTCTTGGTCTTCGATCGCGTTAAAGGCAGCATTAAAGGACTTCTACCACCAGAAATACTGTTATGTAGCACTACATAACAGTATGTTTCTAACATTTGTCCCTGCAGCCGTTTTTGTAGGACTTTTCATGGGTTTGGACTTTCTTAAGTAGCAGGCTACACAGAGCGGCGCCCAGCGATGTCCTAGCACCTACTAGTGGGCGTTCCTTCTCCCTGGCTGTAGCACTGTCCAATTGCAGCGCAGGGAGAAGGAACGCCCACTAGAGAAGCTGCTGTCTCGTCCCCATTGCTCCGATAGTAATTAGCATATGGAACAGGAGAGACAGTAATGGGGCACAGCTGGCGCACATCCCTGGGCGTCGCTGTATGTAGCTTGCTGCTTAACAAAGTCTGAACCCATATAAGGTAGTCTTTAACTTTTAATACAGAAGGCAGGCGCCGGCAGCAGAATCGCATAGCCGACATCCTGCCTCTGACAGGGAGCTGTGATCATGCGGTACCTGAGGGGTTAACTACAGCGGATCGCAGCTCCCTGTCAGAGGTCGGGTGCCTGCTATTTGATTCCGGCACCAGCCTCCTGTATTTGTATTAACAGATCAGTTATCTTCATTGGTGGCGCAGTGTGCCCCCCAATATAATAAACACCCCCCAACACCCCAGTATAATAAACAATGGTGGCGCAGTGCGCCCCCCTCCCAACACCCCAGTATAATAAACATTGGTGCCGCAGTTCGCCCCCCCCCCAACATCCCCAGTATAATAAACATTGGTGGCGCAGTGCCAATGAGGGTTAAAAAATAAAAAATTAACTCACCTCCTCCAATTGATCGGTCTCCTGTTCTTTCTCCAGGACCTGTCAAAGGACCTGTGGTGATGTCACTGAGCTCATCACATAGTCCATTACCATGGTGATTGATAATGTGATGGACCATGTGATGAGCGCAGTGACGTCACCACAGGTCCTTTTCCTCACAGATGAAGACAGAAGAGAAGCCGGGCTGCGCGAACAAGTGGATTAAAGGAGAGTTATTGTGAATTATTATAATGATTTTTTTTAACCCCTCCAGCCCTATTTTACTCTACATTCTGTTTTAAGAATGCTACTATTTTCCCTTATAACCATGTTATAAGGGAAAATAATTACATCTACACAACCTTGAACCCAAACCTGAACTTCAGTGAAGAAGTTCGGGTCTGGGTACCACAGTGTTTTTTTCACGCGCGTGCAAAACACATTGCACCCACGCGATAAAAACTGAACAACGGAACGCAATTGCTGTCAAAACTGATTGCAATTGCGTACTTACCCGCGCAGGTTTGTCGCAATGCACCCGGGACGCATCCGGAGCGAAAACGTGACGCCCGTCTGAAAGAGGCCTAAGGCTACTTTCACACTTGCGGCAGTGTGATCCGGCAAGCAGTTCAGTCGTCGGAACTGCCTGCTGGATCTGCCGATCTGGATGTGACAAAGCATTTGTGAGACACATCCGGTTGCGGATCCATCTCACAAATGCATTGCAAGAACGGATCCGTCTCTCCGCTTGTCATGCGGACAGACGGATCAGTCTAGTATCTTTTTACACATTTTTACCTCCGGCATTTCGGTATTTTGAATGCCGAATCCGGCACTAATACATTCCTATGGGGAAAAATGCCGGCATTCCGGCAAGTCTTCAGTTTTTTTCGGAGATAAAACTGTAGCATGCTGCGGTTTTATCTTTTGCTGGATCAGTCAAAACGACTGAACTGAAGATATCTTGATGCATCCTGAATGGATTAGGGTACTTTCACACTTGCGGCAGGACGGATCCGACAGGCTGTTCACCATGTCACTATGTCGGCGTCACAGCGAAATAGCCGCAGGACGGATCCGACATGGTGAACAGCCTGTCGGATCCGTCCTGCCGCCAGTGTGAAAGTAGCCTTACTCTCCATTCAGAATGCATGGGGATATGCCTGATCGGTTCTTTTCCGGTACAGAGCCCCTGTGACGGAACTTTATGCCAGAAAAGAAAAACGCAAGTGTGAAAGTACCCTAAAATATAACGTTTAAATCCCCTCTTTCCAAATTTTACATATAAAATATATAAACAATAAACATATTACATCTGATCAGTGGGGGTCCCGGGTGTCGGACCCCCGCCGATCAGATGCTGATGATCTAGCCACAGGATAGATCATCAGTTTAAACAAACTGCATAACCCCTTTAAAGCCTCACTAGCGGCCTTTCGAGTCCTGCACATATTCATAGACGCTATCTACACAATGTAGACAGACCCCACCGCTAGAGTAATGGTCAATGATACGCTGTCACCTGTGTTTCCCATCTCAAATGGTACCCGCCAAGGATGTCCTCTATCCACTATTTTTCGTGCTCACAATGGAAACATTGTTACAAATAATTCAACTAGATAAATGTATACTGTGGCGAAAGGGAACACAAGGCTGAGGCTTATGCAGGTGACCTTCTGTTGATGCTGACCAATCCTTCTGTCTCTCTCCCCATCATAGGAAAACTTTTTCAAGAATTCGGACAGATCTCAAACTTCAAAGTGAATATGAGTAAGGCCTCGTTTACACTTTAGTGTTTAGTCAGTGATTTCCATCAGTGATTTGTGAGCCAAAACCAGGTGCAACTCTAAACACAGAACAGGAGCAGATCTTTCCCTTCTACCTCATGTCTGTGGAGGCTCCACTTCTGGTTTTGGCTCACAAATCACTGATGGAAATCACTGACTAAACACTGAAGTGTGAACGAGGCCTAAATCACAAGTTCTTAACATCTCCCTACCCAAACATATTAGCACTACCCTTTCTTCTACGTCCCCCTTTGACTGGTCGCAACCCACAATAAAATTCTTAGGGATAAAAATCTCCTCGGACCCTGTGTGTCTCTCTCTCTCTCTATATCTATCTATATCTATATCTATATCTATAGTCTGGATGGTGAGAAACCATCGACTCCTATGTCTAATGTATGCAAGACTGCAGCCAAGGACAAAAAAGAAAGTGAAGTCTCAAAGAAAGCAGCTGTTGCTGGGAGATTCAATCATAAGAAGTGTGGAGCTTAAAGAAAATGGTTTTGTGAGATGTCTCCCTGGGGCTACTGCTAGAAGAGATAGAAGACGTATTATTAATATTGTTAAGCAAGCAAAGCAGGAAGGGGACGTGGATGTTCTTGTCCATCTAGGGACAAATGACCTGGCTTGCAATGAAGTGTCAGAGGTGAAAAAAAATCTTTTATCACACTTGGTAATGACGTACAGGATTTTGCATCCACCATTTCATTTTCTGAAGTTCTGCCTGTGCATAATGTTCAGAATGATAGGCAGAGGCGCATAAAGGAGTTCAACATATGGCTTGGTAAATGGTGTCAAGAGCAAGGATTTGGCTTTGTTTCTCATGATAGCTCTACTTGGAATAGAAAGGAACTGTACAAAAAAGATAGTTTGAATCTTTCTCTCAAAGGAACAAATGTACTTAGTGAACAACTCCAAGAATTTGCGAAAGAGTATTTAAACTAGGAAGGGGGGGCAAAAGAGTGAAAATAAAAGTCCAATTGCCCCCCGAAACAATGCCAGAACAGGTCAGAAGCACAGAGGTTAAGAAATGATAAGCTCAGAGTCCTGTCTACAAATGCTCGCAGTTTAGGTAAAAAAAATCAATGAACTTGGGTCAATAATGGCATCTTGAGAAAAACAGACTTTTCAAAAATGAAATTAGTCATAAATGAGTCCTTATCAGACTGGAACGGATTACATGGAGTCCAGGAGAAATGGGACTACTTAAAAGGTGCATTATTGAAGGCAACAGAAAATTGCATTAGACTTTTCAGTTCCACTGTGGTACTCAGCAGAAGTGGCCCAAATCATTAAAAATAAAAAGCTAGCATTTTGTAATTATAAAAAAAACCAGAGCAATGAAGATAAGGACATCTACAAGATTAGGCAGAAAGAGGCCAAGCAAGTTATAAGAACTTCTAAAGCTCAGGCAGAAGAAAAACTAGCTCAGTCTATGAAAAAAGGGGATAAGACATTCTTCAGATATATAAATGAAAAAAGGAAATTAAAACAAGGAATAACTAAATTAAAAACAAAGGACGGAAGGTATGTAGAAGAGAATAAAGGGCTAGCCGACTGCGTTAATGAATACTTCAGTTCAGTTTTTACAAAAGAAAAAGAAGGAGAAGGACCTCCACTAGAAAGGATGACTAATAAATCGTTTGATGCATGTGTCTTTACAGAGGAAGATGTTCTAAGTTTGCTGTCTAAAGTGGAGACAAATAAGTCACAGGGGCCTGATGAGATACACCCAAAATTATTAAAAGAGCTTAGTGGTGAGCTGGCAAAACCGTTAACAGATTTATTTAACCAATCATTAGTAA